>NC_055692.1:34210804-34522471 GCF_017639745.1 Melanotaenia boesemani | reverse complement strand
CGCTCCTCAAATCTTTCTAATAGGAAAAAGCGTGTAACCGTGGCAACCGACGGAAAAATGCCCTCGCCATGAAACACGGCTTGCTTATATCTCCATAGGAATACGTGGGATCTGCACCAAACTTGACAGGTTTCATACAGGTTGGGTCCTTAACGCGTTACACCACCTGTTGTCATGGCAACATCGGGTGGCGGGGTCCAGGCAGCTCGGACCCGATGGATGCCGCTTGCGGCTTTAATTATTATTATTATTATTATTATTATTATTATTATTATTATTATTATTATATGTATTAAAGTGAACAGAGCTGAACCTTGTGACAGCAAGGTTCATGAGAAGGTTCTTCTCTTCTTGGATGAGTTACCGTTAGCAGAGATTTTAACTCCTCACTGTGTCATCAAGCAGAACGACCACAGTGTTTAATTCTAACTTTTGTTTTTGCTGCTGTGTAGTCGTTGTGGTCCGGGATGCTTTACATCGAGTTACTGCAGCTGTGGAATGAGTCTGTCCAGGCCCTGGATGCCAGGGACTGGCAGGGAGCTCTGGCTAAACTCCAGCAGATCACTGAACCCACTTCTCGTATCCTATTTAACACTGCGTCCGCTCACCTGGCCCTGGGACAGCTGGACATGGCTCTGCAGGTGGGTATGAGACGTGGTTTTACTAATTCTGAAGTGAGCTGATTATTTAGCAATGTGTTATCTAGCAAGCTGCAGAGCTGCTGCCCAGTGAGGATGTAAAGTCAGTGGTGCCGCCCCAGCAGGAAGTTTATTAGGTTTTTCTCAAGAATCTTTTATTGATCAGTCTTGTAAGAATGTAACAGTTATTAGAGAACTTAGTTTCCCTTTAGAAAAACCAGCATCAACTTATTCAGTACAAAAACAGGAGAAAATGAAAAGAAACAGGACAATGGAACAGAGGAAAATTAGTCCTTTCTAACAAGTCAGACTCACCAGCTGCTGGTTGAGAGGGAAATCTGGAAACAACAGGAAGCTCTGGCTGGATGTAAAGGTCTGCTCCGTGTTAGAAGCCTGCGATGCTGCATTCAGGTGCATGGAAACCTGGAGGACAAACTGACTCAGAGAATAAGGACTGCAAATCCTGATGTGGCAACCTGAACTTGTCTTCTCTCTTCTGTGATGTCCAGGATTTAGACCTCACCATTGCCAAGGATGAGCGTCTGGCTGTCGGCTTCTTCCAGAGAGCTGCAGTACTGATGCAGATGGACAGGTCAGACTCTCCATCTGGACCATCTATTCAAACTCGTGTCAGAGACAAAGAGAACATTTTTAGGACAATTCTTTAGAAGCTTTGTTTTCCTAATAACTGAATAGAGGCTTCAGCGCTGATGAAGGGATTTCAGGACCAGGTTTAGCTTAGAAAGAGAAAGTGATCTCTATATGAATGTTTTTTTATAAAACTCAGACTCATCACAGACATTTCCAGAAAGGAAGTTTTTCTTTCTTTTTTTTTTCTTTCTTTTAATTTCCAGAACATGTTTTCATCTTATTTTTATTTATTTATTTTGCTCTGCGTCCAGGCTGGAGGCGGCTCTGTCAGACTGTATCTGGGCTCAGAAACACATGAGAGGGAACGTTATCATCGACTACAGACAGCTGGGGCTGAGATACAAACTCCTCAGCTGGCAGGTTGGACTTTCAGCCTGACACTAACACATGCTTTACTCCACACTTCCACATACCAGCAAACCCAACCCCTCCAAGTCTGTCAATACCTGTGAATCCACAGAAAGAGATAAGCTGTGTGGTCAAACACACCTGAGAGCTCTCAAAGCCTCCCAGACGAGGCCCACGAAGTTTGATAACTTCTCATAGTTTTCATATTAAAGACAAGACTTTCTTTAACCATGCAGAGATAATACACCTTACAATACTTAAATAATAATGAAATAATGACCCTAAGAAGTATTTTTACTTCTGGCACAAAGACGTGTTATTAAAGTCTGGAAGATGCTGTTTCAGTTCAAACAACTGTGTGCACGCTGATCATTGAATAAAAGAAGTTTTGAGTTAAAATAGCTGCAAACTTCATAAAATCAGATGGTTAGGCCAGAAAATCAGCCCAGATTTTATTCTGATAGTCAATGAGAGACTGGGAGGCCCCATCATACTCACGCCTCTGTGCCTGAAAGAAGACAAATTTAACATTGTTTTCATGTAAAATGTTTATTTGGAATATAAAAGCTGAAGGAGGACAAATATTTATTATTTTTAAATTACTCCAGGAATCGATCAACTTCACTGGCCTTGGATGTGATTCTAGGAACAACTAGAAGACTTGCATCTGCTGACCTGAGGCACTTGATGGTTGGTGCTGAGATTTGTAATTGTAATGTGTCCTCTAGGTGTTATATAACACAGCAGCTGTTTACTGTCGGATGGGACAGTGGGAGCAGGCCAGGGAGGTCCTGCTGTCGGCCTCCCAGGAGAGAGGAGCAGCACGAGGGACGGACATAGAGGTAGCTCTAAACAGCGTTGAGGTGAGTACATCATTCTGAAAGGACATAAAACTGATGAATAAAAATGTTTAGGCTGCTTGTATCATTGAACAATGAGGGTGGTTTTCAACTGAACGGAAAAAATGTGGCTTGTCATCATGTCTTTAAAAATAACTAAATTTACCTTCCTGGAAAGACACTGACTGGTAGGATGTGATCTATTTCACCAAGATGACAAAATGCTGGTCACGTAGCAGCTGATTTACACCTACATAGAGCAGGATTCTGAACAGAGGTGGGGGAGGAAAGACGTGGTCAGGGTCACATGCATTTTCCTAAATACAATGATAAATACACTGCCTGGCCAAAAATATTTAGTTGGACACCTTTAGCTTTGATTCCATTGTTTCTGTAAGCTTCTGCAATGTCACAAGATTTATTTCCATTCTGGTGCAAAGCTAACTCCAGCACATCCCAAAGATTCTCAGTGGGGTTCAGGTCTGGACTCTGTGGTCAGTCCATGTGTGAAAATGATGTCTCCTGTTCCCTGAACCACTCTTTCACAATCTGAGCCCCATGAATCCTGGCACTGTGCCATCAGGGAAGAAGGAATAACCTGCTCATTCAGGATATTCAGGTATCAGCTGACCTCATTCTTTGTTACTGAACATAGACCTGAACCTATACCTGACCAACTGCAGCAACCCCAGATCATAGACTGCCCCCACAGGCTTGTACAGTAGCACTAGACATGATGCTGCATCACTTCATCCACCTCTCTTCTTACCCTGATGCTCCATCACTCTGGAACCGGTTAAATCTGGACTCATCAGACCACATGACCTTCTTCCATGGCTCCAGAGTCCAGTTTTTATGATTCCTAGCAACCTAAAGCCTTTTTCTCCAGTTAGCTTCACTGAGTAGTACTTGTCTTATGGCTACACAGCTGTTTAGTCCCATTCCCCTGAGTTCCCTTCACATTGTTCATGTGGAAATGTTCTTACTTTCATTATTAAACATCGCCATGAGTTCAACTGGTGGTTTTCTTTCATCTGATTTAAGTAATCACTGATCACTGTCATTCAGGATGTTTTTCTGACCACATTTCTCCCTGGAAGATCAGGGTTCCCCTCCATGCTTCCAGTTTTAAAAAATGTGTTGGGTAGTTCTTAACCCAGTTTTAGTAGTTTCTACGTCTCCATAGATGTTTTCTCTGCTTGATGCCAATGATTTGATCCTTCCTTAACAGAGTAACATCTTTTCCACGACCACAGTTGTTTAAATGAGAAGCTACTCATTGCATCAGCTGGGGTTAAATAACTTGTTACCAGCTGAAAGATAATCACCCATGCAGATATTTTTTAATGTACTTGCTTAGTTAAAAATAGGTGGCAGCTTTTTTTTGGCCAGGCAGTGTATAAGAAAGTCTAAATGTGAGTAATATTTCTGTCCCTGTCTGACATACAGGCTGTTGTTTCCACAAGAGAGAACTAACCCAACTCTCATCTACGATCCCAGACAACATCTCGGTTATTTCACATTATCAGTGTGTGTAAATAAATAGATTAAAAGAAATCATTTAATATAAGAATATGTCGGAATTTGTTCTGGGTTATGGAAGATGGAAGAAAAAATGTGGTGTTTTACCATGTAAACATTGTTCTGAGCTGTGATGTTGAACACAGAGGAAGGTGGTCCCAGCTCCTCTCCTGGTACCTGAAGGGGTGGTGTTTCGTCCCAGGAAACAGGACATCGAGCAGCTGCAGCAAAGGGACTTCCTGGGGAAGGCCAAGGTAGCATCTCCTTATGTTAAATGCTATATACAAAATCTGTGTAAATATGGTTAAAGCTCGTGAGGAACAACCTGATGAAAGTAACTGAATAGTACTGAACTATTTCTGCTCCAACAGCTGAGGTGGTTGGATGAGATGGTTTGGTAATATCATGTCCTCTTACATGAAATATTGGATTTTACAGTTTGTCTCATTGTTGAAATAAATGAAGGAGTTGTAGCTGTACTGAAGAGCAGTGATTCTTCAGCCCCTCTAACAGAGTCCTGATCCATATTGTAGGTGATTTCCTCTGTGATTCCCAATGATGATTTTGGAGGCTTTGAACCTTTAAGGGAACAGGTGAGTGTGACCCTAGTGTTGATATGACTGATGATGGTCCCTTCAGATGCTAGCTGTCATATCAGATGTTAACTGAAATTCTTTTTACCCCCAGAAACCTGGTTTCTATGAACCCAAAGTGGATGGAGCCCAGTAAGTTTCCTTTTGGCTCCAGCTGTTGACATGACTGTGTGCAACAGTTCCTGCATGTGGTTAAGTCCTCTTGTCCTTTCACTGTGTGTCAGGGATTCTCGGTACATGCGTCTGAAGACTCCTTACATGGCCCAGGGCCCAGAGCAGCTGACCGCTCCTGGAGGGGCCCTGGTGTTTTTATTTGGAGAGGAGGACAGAGATGGGATGATAAATGTCATATATGATGGAAAGGTAGGAGACATCTGCTGTTCTTTTTTCAGTTTTACACAGCTGGATAATTAAATATAATAATTTTCCTGTTCTTCTGAAGAGAAAATTGACTTCCTGTTTATGTGTAAACATGGTTTCAGATGGAAACACCAGAAGCAGTCAGAAAAACCCCAGAGAACAGATAAGAATCAGGCTGAACAAAGAAATTAAATTACCCATTAATGTTAGTATCTGTACCTCGTTAATGCTAGTTAAAAAGTTAATTTCTCTAAAAGTCAATCATACGTTTAGTTTTGTATAAACTGGATGTGGAAACCTGGTGGGTGATGTAGAGTTACTAAAGTTTTTTTTCAATTTTATTTCATATTTTATTAATCCTAGCTGGGAAATTCCTTCTCTGCATTTAGGCCATCAGTTACATTATTCAGACAATCTTCCCGCACCTGGAGAGCAGATGGGGGTTAAAGGCCTTGCTCAGGATGATTTACCTAAGTTGCCAGCAAGATGCAGCTCTGAAAAGAAAATCATTAAACAGGCCTGGTGAATAAACCATCATTTAGTAGTAGATATACCTAAAACAAAAATGTACCAAATGCAGCCCAGACCATGACAACTTGTTTCCTGTATGAGCTTAGAAACTGAAAAAACTTATATGTTTGTGTCATTTAGCTTCATCATGTGGAACAATACAAAGTTTGTCTTGAGAAAACCTGAAATTCAAAAACTTTTTTCACGCACTCATACAATACTTCCATTGTTATATATTAGGTGCTTTCTACAATCACACACATTCATATCCTGATAGACACATCTGGAGGCAATGTGCGGTTCAGTGTTTGCCCAAAGACACTTTGGCATGGTGTAAGGGGAAGCCTCGAATCAATCCACCGACTTTCCCGTTGGTGGACAACTACTCTTCCTTCTAAACCACAGCTGCTCATATTTTGGGCAAGACAAATTTATTTGTATTTATTTGTATAGCACATCCCATCATATAAAACAGAAGCATTACAGCGGGGTGCACAAAAAGCATAAAAAAATACATAAAAAGATGTGCAATAATAATAAAATAGTAATAAAATAACGTAAAATAACTAAATTAAATCAAAATTATTAAATAGTCATAAGGTGATTACTGATGCCAACCCTCTCCTATCTGTTACCAAACAGAATAATCTCAGTTTTGTCCTCATCCAGAAAATTTTCCCTCATCCAGGTTTTTTATTTGCTCCAGACTCTGACACAGTAAGTCTGTTGAGCTGCAGTCGTCTGGTGACAGAGACACATAAAGTTGTGTATCGTCTGCATAACTGTGATTATTGATGTTAAAATTCTGTAATATTTGACCCAAAGGGAGCATAAGTTGAACAGAAGAGGACTGACCCCTGGGACTCCACAAGTCAAGGCCACTCGCTCTTGATTCATAGCTGCCAGCTGAATAACTCCAGCCTCCTTAGTAGGATCTGAACCAGTTAAAGGTCCCATATTATACATTTTTTTCAGCAATTTCATGTGGATGTCAGAGGTCCAACAACATTGTTTTCAAATTATATTACCCCACATTCAGCTTTGGTCCTTAATTTCAGCCAATCCAAATGTGCCTCTAGTGAAAACGGGCTGTTTCTGTGTCTGAACCTTTAAATGGTCATGAGTGGTGCCTGTCCACACCCCTTTGGGAGAAGATCTGGCTTTTGCTGGTGCCCACTCTTTGATTTCAGAGGGGGGCAGGTCAATGATAGTATCCACTACTGGGGCAGTGATTTTTTCCCTTTGTGAGGTCAGCAAGAGAAAGAGTTCAGACTCACCTATTTGAGCACCCATTCACTAAAAAGTGGAGCAAGTGAGAGAGGAGGCAGAATTTTCTCATACACAGGCTATGAGGACACATATGACTGTTAGAAAACTTAAAGTAAGGGAATTTTGCATAATATAGGACCTTTAAGAACCGCTCCAGAAACTCCAACCCAGTTTTACAGTTTTCTAATGACATGTCTTTTAAAAAACTAAAATTAAAGTGAAAATATACACAGCATGCTCTATTCACCCCATATCACAGTTTTACCTGAATATAAAGTTACTTCTGGATTAAAAACTTGCCTTGCCTAAATCAAATATTACATTTTGATCAACTTGATTATTTTTATTTGACTTTACATGAAATTGAATCAGAATGATTCAGATTTGTTATTTAAAAGAAACAAACTGAGACAATTTATTTAAGTTAATTCGACTATTCTCTTTTTACAGTGTAGAAACTGTAGTTTATTACTCTGACTTGAGACTCTAACTTTAAAGAACGTCACCAAGTCCAAAAAACAAATATACTCATTACAATGATCAGCTTTTTACCAGATAAACACATCAAGCTGGACCAAAATGAAAACTGTGGTTTCAGAAAAACTAATAAATTTAGCTGTAACAAATTATTGTAATTTTTTTAAGTACTAAAGGTCATAAAAGTATTATTGTGTATTTGTGTGTGTACGTCTCTCATAGTGGAGATGATGAGTTCAAGTATTCATCGAGAAATCTTAAAATGAGCTTCATGTTTTAATATAATTTATTTACAGATTTTTTTTTCTAACAATAATCATCGCAGCAGCTCCTTTAATAACTTTCTTAAGGATTTCTCCATCTAAATGAATGTTCACTAAATGCCGGATGTATAAGTTTGTCATCTGATTTCTGCTGATAAAAAGGAAAAACTCCCTCCTCTGTGAGTTTTAGAAACCGAACAGTTGAATGAAGCTGTAGAAGGCTGAAGGTTCGTCTGATTTCTGGTTGTTTATTTCCAGAGAGGACTGCTGCCGGTGTCCCTGCTGGAACCTGCAGATGTTAAGACATCCAAAGGAAAAAAGGAGAAGGTAGCGTATATCTACCACAGCTATGGGAAAAGACTGGTTATTTCTGCAGGAAGATTACCATGTTCCACTTCCACAGACAGTTCCCAGTGGAATCCCCCTCCCACCAGGACTGAGACCACCCACCCGCCCACAGGCCCGGCCAAGCCCTGCTGCCCCTCCTCAGGGTAAAGATCTTAATCCCAGCTCCTCCTGCTCCTGCTTTATCTGAAGCCATAGAGAAGCTGAAAAGAAAGAATTTTCCATCATGCTGAAGGTTGTTACTGTGGTTATATAAATGTAGAGTGATGTCTCTGTAAGTGCATCCATCCATCATTTAACTAGAACAAACCTCTCAGCAGCTCTACTGACGGCCACTTCATTCACTGCAGAAATGCACTTTTCTCTCCATTTTCTTCTAATAATGTCATGAAATCCTTGAAAGAACTTTGATATTTATCACCCAAAAAAAAAAAAAAAAAAAAACTGAGAAATGATTCATTTAATTAAGTTAGGTTTTAATGACCGTTCAGAATAAATGAAAACTCCTGCAGATTAATATTATCCTTGAAGAGGAGCTGCCATCCAGCTGGATACTGAGCTGTTATGTTTTTTCCCTGCAGTACATTTTACCACAGACACTCCACCTCCATCCAACACCACCGCCACCCACACACCGCCACCAGCCACCCAACCCCTGAAGTACACAGCCAACGCAGCGAGCAGCCAGGTAACAGAGCTGGAAGCCGACAGACCCAGACTCTGGGACTCACATCCACCGTGCATCTTTCTGCCTGATCTAAATATAGGAGGATTTTTTAGCTGATGTGTGAAGAAACCGCCTTCTCAGGATGAACTTAGCTGGGACTGCTGATGTGTCCCAGTTAAGTCACTGGGACAGTCAAGGGAGGAGGAGGAGGAGGAGGAGGAAGGTATAAATATCTTTTTTTGTCTCTGCATGTCACAGCGACCTGAAAAGATTCATTTTTATGTGACGAAACTATGGACTTCCTGTTTGTTACTAAAAAACTTTCTCAGCTCAGATTCAGGAAGATTTTTCTTTAGATTGAACGATGGGATGTTCTGTCTCCAAGTCCACATCGACCTAATACTACTACTACTACTACTACTACTACTACTACTACTACTACTAATAATAATAATAATAAAAGGATGATGATGATACACAGTATCCATCCTGATCAGTCTCTGTATTTTACCAGTCTCTAGCTTTACTAGAGAGCAGTGGAGGAGGAGGTTTACTGGGAAGCAATCTGGGATCACACTAGGAAGTACAGTAGGATCAGACTAGGAACAGACTGGAAAGTAGTCTGGATCAGAGAAGTAGACTGGGATTAGACCAGGATCAGACTGGGAAGTAGACTAGGATCAGACTGGGAAGTAGACTAGGATCAGACTGGGAAGTAGACTGGAAGTAGACTAGGATCAGACTGGGAAGTAGACTAGGATCAGACTGGGAAGTAGACTAGGATCAGACTGGAAAGTAGTCTGGAAGTAGACTAGGATCAGACTGGGAAGTAGACTAGGATCAGACTGGGAAGTAGGCTGGGATCAGACTGGGAAGTAGACTGGGATCAGACTGGGAAGTAGACTGGAAGTAGACTAGGATCACACTGGGAAGTAGACTGGGATCAGACTGGGAAGTAGACTAGGATCAGACTGGGAAGTAGACTGGAAGTAGACTAGGATCAGACTGGGAAGTAGACTGGGATCAGACTGGGAAGTAGACTAGGATCAGACTGGGAAGTAGGCTGGGATCAGACTAGGAAGTAGACTGGAAGTAGACTGGGATCAGACTGGGAAGTAGACTGGGATCAGACTGGGAAGTAGACTAGGATCAGACTGGGAAGTAGGCTGGGATCAGACTGGGAAGTAGACTGGAAGGAGACTGGGATCAGACTGGGAAGTAGACTGGGATCAGACTGGGAAGTAGACTAGGATCAGACTGGGAAGTAGGCTGGGATCAGACTGGGAAGTAGACTGGAAGTAGACTAGGATCAGACTGGGAAGTAGACTAGGATCAGACTGGAAAGTAGACTGGAAGTAGACTAGGATCAGACTGGGAAGTAGACTGGGATCAGACTGGGAAGTAGGCTGGGATCAGACTGGGAAGTAGACTGGAAGTAGACTAGGATCAGACTGGGAAGTAGACTGGGATCAGACTGGGAAGTAGACTGGAAGTAGACTAGGATCACACTGGGAAGTAGACTGGGATCAGACTGGGAAGTAGACTGGGATCAGACTGGGAAGTAGACTGGAAGTAGACTAGGATCAGACTGGAAGTAGACTAGGATCAGACTGGGAAGTAGACTGGGATCAGACTGGGAAGTAGACTGGGACTTTAGATTATGCTAATCTATAAATATGTGGCTGACCTGCAGAAATCTGCAGATTCTGGTCTCAGTCAGTACTGGCACAATAAACCAAGGACAACAAAAACTTAGAAACATGCAGATTTCTGTGACAGCGCAGCATCAGTAAGTCTGTTTGCACTTATGTGATGGACCGAGCAGTGAAGGACAGTCAGGCACAGTTTAAGTTTTTATTTTAACCCAAAAAGTATCCAAAACATTTTGCTAAATAAATGAGTTATCAGGCCCATAAAAGAGGTCACAATAACAGAACTCTACTTAAACATCTTGTGGCAAAATAACTCAAAAAACCAATCAAACAAAAGAAGCAAACTGACCTAACAAATGAGACACAAGGGTAAACTTAAATAGTGTCTGATCTGCCCAAACAAAAAGCCAGGGATGTGATTCTCCTGCAGGTTGATCGGCTTTCTGCACAACAGAAATGACTTCCTGATAAAAAATACAACTGTTTTAATGCAGCTATCATTCAGTGCTTCAGATCTCTTTATTTACCTGAATTTCTGCGACAGCAGTCTCGTGTTCTGTTGTAAAACCCAACAAATCCTGAATTAGAATAACTCTCATGAAAAGCCTGAAGCAGGTTAACAACAGACAGAGAAGCTGAAAGCGGTTTGTGTGTTCCTGATTTGCTCTGAATGCTCATTATAATAACATAAAAGTATATTTACACTTCAGATTTTCTTTTGTTTGGTTACAGACTTCTGGCTACCAGGCTGAGGGAGCCGAGGCAGACTCTGTGGTGGTAAAAGTCCACTACTCGTACACCGTGGCGCTGTCCGTCCCCCTGGACACGCCGTATCATGAACTGAAGCAACAAATTGCTCAGAAGTTGGACCTTCCAGCCTCTCAGCTGCGTCTCAGGTAAACACCGTCTCCTCTCCATATCCTCAAATTTCAACTAACTTTGTGGACTTTCACCGAGATGTCCTGTTTATTTGTTGAGCTGCTAAAAAAACATCTGAAGTTGATAACAACAAACAACATGAGTCAGAGCTTCAGTGCTTCAGGATCTGAATCATCTGACATTTAGTTTATATGGTTTGCAGGCCAAGGTTTCCTTTCACCTCTCTCTCTCTCTTTCTCTCTCTCAGACATAAACAACATGGCTCCCATGTGCTCACCCCTCTGAGTGAGGAGGCGGAGCCAGGCCTGGTGCTGCAGGAAGTGGCTGAGGCTGGCAGAGCCACACTGTGGTGCCAGGTAAGCATTTTCAGCTTTATTTAACTTTACAAACATAATCAGTTTAAGCTGCTTCATTATGGTCCAATTAAAACAAATGAATTAAAATGAACCCAGTTAATAATTACTGTGTTCATAAAAATAGTGACCTAACTAAGGAAACCAACGGATTGGATGAATTAATTAATTAACTTCACACTTTTATCGACAACTTCATTGCAGTGTCAGAGGATACTGAAGAAAGTCTTCACCTGCTTATGTGTTCACCACACAAAAACTTTGCAACCGATTGAGCATCTTCTTGCTTTGTTGGATAGCTTTATTCTCTAATTAACACAGTCAGTAAAGTAATGTATCATTAATCATATTAAACGGTGTTAAAAAAAAGGTATTAAATATTAAATCTTAGGAAATAAATCTGACTTAGAAGCACACACAGTAAATGACGGATTTATTTATCATCCGTTATGACTGTAAAGTTTAAAACAAGTTCTCCTTTTTTATTTTATTCATTTAGAAATTATGGTGGATCATTTGTTAGGAAGGAAAATCCGTGACTCCAGTGGTGCTTGGTCACTAAGAACTGATGCCGATGAAGATGAGATAAAACTGGAGAATACGATATCTGCTGATAGTTCTCATCAGAACCCTGGCTGCAACATCCTGGATCAGATGGAGACTTTTCAGAACATTTCTGGTATAGAACAATAATCAGGAATTACAGTTATCCAGCCTGGAAGTTACAATTCTATGGACTAGTTTTTCTGCATCGCTCTGAGACAGGATGGGCCTCATTTTGTGAATATTATGTAGGTGGAAGAAGGCGGTCCTGAAAACCTGTTTTATATGTGAGTTTCATGTTCCTGTGCTGCCTGGAGGCTGGGACATGTTATGGTTAATCAAACTCTGCAGCCTGACTCATTTTCCACAATGTTTCTAGAAAGAAGACCCCCTGACCAGTCGCACCATCCTCTACCAGATGGTGGCACTGCATGACTATGCTGCTCAGGACCCAGAGGACCTGGAGTTCAGTGAAGGAGACACCATCGACATCCTTGGAGAAGGTGAGGTCCTCCAGGTTTCTTAACTCGTAGAGTTTAATTAAAGATGGAGGTGTTCACAGCTTCTGTGTTTCCCCTCATAGTTAATGAGGAATGGCTGGAGGGACACTGTGCAGGAAACATCGGCATCTTCCCAAGCTGCTTTGCCTACAGGGAGAACGGCACCATCATCCACGGCTCAGAGCATTAGTGTCCCAGTAACCTGGAACTGCTGGCTGTTTACAGGCGCAGTAAAAACAAACAGCTCCTTACAGGGACATAACGTCCACGCTTTAATGCTTTAAATAAAACTGTCCAACACACCGTCAGCGTCTGGGGAAAGCTGCGCATCCCTCGTCTCAGGCTGCTCTTCTCACAAGGTGAAAGAAGTGTGTTGCTGCGTTTACACACAACTGAAAACCAACAAAAACACAATAAGAAGAAGACAAAGTTGTATTCACCCACACCGACCCTGAAGGAGAACCTGGACCATCTGGATTTACTGCTCTGTTCCTTTCTTTTTCTGTTTTTTACAATAATCACACTAATGAAATAAAAATAATACAAATAAATAAATCATAAAAAAGAAAAGTCAAAACAGTTTGACTCTTGATGCTGCAGAAACCGGGGTTGGAAAATATTTATAGTTTTCTGATAAATGTAATAAAATTGGTTATTTTGTTCACCAAATCAAAGTTATTGTTTACATCAGTAAATAAACACATATATACTTTACAGCCTGAAATATTAATTCATTATTAGACTTAAAAAACACCAAAGTAAAGTATTTCTTTGACAAACTATTGCTTATTAACAGATTCAGTCTGGGGTTTGGGGTTTTTTGTTGCCATCTTATGAGATTTTTTATCGGTTCGAGATCTCACACGTGAAGATAAAAATCAGGCATTAAACAGTTTTGATAGTACTGTGTGTGGTGTGGTCCAATAATCTAATCACAGAACAAGACACACATAACAGTGCTGTCCTGCAACTCACCTACAGCCTAGCCCTGCGAGCCGGACAAACATCGAAGAAGAACCATAGCAACAACCGGCAAAAAACGAAGAAGAAACATGGTAACAATCCAAAAACACAACACACAGCATGGAAGGGGATATATAGGACGAGGGAATGATGGTGGTCTTGGGATTATTGTTAACAGAAAAAGCCAGAACTGAAAAAGATAACAGACTGAAGACGGCGTGGACACAGACTTTATTTACTTCCTTGTTCTCCAGTCAGCTCGCTGCACTCCGTACCACATCATCATCCATGCAGTCACAGTGCACGCGTCATCGGCGTTCCTCAGAAATTGGCTCTGAAATATTGAACATGTTCAATATTTCTGATTGTCAGCTACGACCTATTTCGGAGCTGATTATCGGGACAAATCGGCTTGTAACCGCAGACCAAATGATAATCGGACAGGGAAATCTCACGATGATCACGCGTTTGCTGTCTGAGGTTGGGAAGAGGACAAAAACAGCCCAAAAATTGTTATGTGTACCAGGCTTTAGGCCAACTGTCTAGAGGAGTAGGCAAGTTAGGTCCCACAGTCCTGCAGGTTTTCAATGTTTTTCTGCTCCAACATACCTGAATCAAATTTAATGGATCCAGCTTATCAAGTTCTGCTCAGGGACTCATTCATTTTAATCAGGGAAACATCAAAAACCTGCAGCTCGGCTCTCAAGGGCTGAACCTGCCCCTGGTTACAGCAGGCTGATGTACGGGTTTGTGGATAAAGACTTATGGATGCAGTCATGGACAGAGATGAAACAACGCTGAGCATTCACAGTTTCTTTTCTGTGATATGAAATAAATAAATATAAAGTCAGTTTCTCCTGTGCAAGCTGAAGGCATGCCATGACAAAAGACGTCTTCTGGGCTGTGAAGGACGCTTTAGGTGGCTGCTTCACCTGAGTGTAAATATAGTGTGTCAGTCTGTGCAGCTCAGTTGATCCAAAACTAGCATCTGAAATCAGTCCCCAGTCAGTTGGAGAGAGAGAAGAATGTTGTTAAAGTCGCTGTCTTTCTCTTCTACATGCGGTCAAAACTTCTTCCCAACACACTAAACCCAGCTCTGCTCATCTTTTGTCAACTCCCTTATCTTTTAAACAAGCCTTAAAATCAAAACAACCACCAATAAATATCTTAAATGAATGAAAAATGAATGGCATTCCACTCACGTGAGGCTTTCTGAATCTGAGCACCTAGTTCTCAAATATCTCATCAAGAAGCTACAAAATCTTGATGATCCCGTTTGCTGCAGGGTGATCAAAACCAGCACCTGAAAATGGTTTTAGAAATTTGAGAATGATTTTCGTAAGGACTAAAAAACTTTTTATTTACTATATATATATATATATATATATATATATATATGTATGTATATATATATATATATATATATATATATATTGCGTGTTTTTAAAGGTACAGCATGTAACAAAATCAAAGATTGATAACAGAAAAATATCGATCTTTAAAAACAGTTTCTATTGGTTTCTAATCACTTTACTGAAATAACTTATGTTTTTATTCTCTTAGAATGAAACATTTATATCTATTTGCTGGTTGCCATATTTGTATCACCATTTTTACTACGGTGTCTCTGAATGGACAAACAAATCCATGCGTGAAGCTTTAAAACTGCAGCACCAGCTTTGTTTGATAGGAGCTAGAGCACCGTTTGGGACAAATAACGCCTTAAAAGCACCATAGAAGAAGACAGTA
This sequence comes from Melanotaenia boesemani, assembly GCF_017639745.1. NCBI lineage: Eukaryota > Metazoa > Chordata > Actinopteri > Atheriniformes > Melanotaeniidae > Melanotaenia > Melanotaenia boesemani. The sequence goes on along the minus strand of NC_055692.1, from coordinate 34,507,351 downwards.
CACATGTTACACAGTTATCGCTGCACCTGAGGCCACTGGATCCACTCGCACATCTTTATGTCTGAAAGATTTTTGGCCACTGACGACCACTGTACATTCACAACTGGGCTATACCCACATTTTCCACTAAATTACAGTAATTCTACACACTGGACCTTTAATGACCATTAGAGGCTCATTTTATTTAGAAAAAGGATAAAAGGTCTGATCAGTCTGAGGGAATGTTTGACCAAGCAGGTCATATCTGGGAAGTCTATTTTAGAAATAAAAAGTTAGTACGGATGTGAGTGCAGAATAAAAGTAAACTCCTTCGTCCTCTAAAATCTAATCTTAAGGAAACATGGACACCGGAGCTGTTCGGTCCAGTTTATCCAATTTACTCTAAATACAACTTTATTTGTATATTGCCAGGTCAGGTCATGTCATGTCAGGTTTATTTATATGGCACATTTCCAACAGGTCATGCTGCCCACAGTGCATTACGAACTACAATACATAAAAAAAATAAAGCACATAATAACAGAGCAATGAAATAAGGCAATACAATAAGGCAATAAAACAATAAAAACAAATTAAAAACGACTAAGACAACAACAACTAGGACAGTTAAAATTCACAATAAAGTCATTCCATAGTACTTTACAATCAATTTAAGTCAATTCCATTAAAACAAATCCATATTAGTTAGGTTTTCACACTGGACTTTATTGAAGCAGACCAAACAACCTGGACATCATCATGCAGTTACAACAGCTCAGATATTCCCCAAAACCACCACTGACCAAGTAGAAGGAAGAAAATCCAGCTCACTGATTGGCCAGGACTGAAAATGTCTTGTTCACTACAATAGAACAACAATAATTTTTTGCAGTCTGGTTTCTGGTGGTCAAACCTGATCTGGTTTCTCACCAGGATCTGTCCAACTGATGTCACTGGAAAACTTGTTTTAAATATTCATCATGAATGATGTTTCAATGCTGTCAGGCTGCAGAATCTGGATGCATCCTTTACAACATTCGTCTGCTTGTCTGGATGGCAGACTGAAGATATTGGTCTAAGTCTCTGAGTAGTCATTAATGGGATGTCTTAGCATCTCAGAATTGTGGGGACCTGGCTGGTTTTGTCATTAAAGGTCATCAAGGGAAATGTCAGGTGCTTTTAGCTGTCGTCACAAATGGCAGATGTAAAATTTGCTGGTTGGAGCTGCAGAGAGCTCCATTCAGACAGCTTATAAAACAGAGCCCTCTAATCACTGCCCTATTCTCCAAGCCACAGCCTCTAAACCCAGTCTTCTGCAGGTATGCTGGGCTCAGTGAGAGTTGTAACAGTCAGTCCGTCATCCAACGACACTTCTGTGTGTAAAAAGGAAAATATCTGTTCTCAGGTTTACCAGAAACATGTCGTGCACAGTGAAAATGTAACACTGGACATTGCTAGTAAGACAAGAGTAAAGAAAGAAGATTATAAAGAAGATGGGTATCTCAGCTATTTTAAGAACCATGACCATTATCATTAGGACTATAATTTAGCACTTTTAAAGCATGAATAAAACACAATGTGATTTACATAGCACATAAAAAGAAAGACTAAAATTCAAACTTTATGAGCAGACAAAGTATAGCTTTTTACAGGTTTTATGCGTCATGGATCCACTATTGATCCACTAAGACACTTTTCATGCCAAAAAAGAAAAAAAAACAACAACAACAACAAAAAAACAAAAACAAATTTCAAGCAGCAAGCACTGCATTTCATACAGCAAATGACACATTTCATGCAGCAAACAACACGTTTCATGCAGCAAACGACACATTTCATGTAGCAAACGACATATTTCATGCAGCAAACAAGACATTTAATGCAAAAAAACCCCCCACACATTTCATGCAACAAACAACACTTTCAATGTAACAAATGCCATGTTTCATGCAGCAGATACGTCTCATGCAGCAGACACCATGTTTTATGCACTAAACACCACATTTCATGCAGCAGACATGTTTCATGCAGCAGACACATTTTATGCAGCATACACCATGTTTCATGCATTAAACACGTTTCATGCAGCAGACACCACGTTTCATGCAATAAACACGTTTCATGCAGCAAACACGTTTCATGCAGCAGACATGTTTCATGCAGCAGACATGTTTCATGCAGCATGCACATTTTATGCAGCATACACCATGTTTCATGCAGTAAACACGTTTCATGCAGCAGACATGTTTCATGCAGCAGACACATTTTATGCAGCAGACACCACGTTTCATGCAATAAACACGTTTTATGCAGCAAACACGTTTCATGCAGCAGACATGTTTCATGCAGTAAACACGTTTCATGCAGCAAACACGGTCCATGCAGTAAACACCACGTTTCATGCAGTAAACACCACGTTTCATGCAGTAAACACCATGTTTTATGCAGTAAACATGTTTTATGCAGTAGACACGTTTCATGCAGCAAACATGTTTCATGCAGTAAACACCATGTTTCATGCAGCAGACACGTTTCATGCAGCAAACACGTTTCATGCAGCAAACACGGTTCATGCAGTAAACACCAAGTTTCATGCAGCAGACACCACGTTTCATGCAGTAAATACCAGGTTTCATGCAGCAGACATGTTTCATGCAGTAAACACCACGTTTCATGCAGCAGACACGTCTCATGCAGCATACACCACGTTTCATGCAGCAGACATCACGTTTCATGCAGCAAACGACACGTTTCATGCAGCAAACGACACGTTTCATGCAGCAAACGACACATTTCATGTAGCAAACGACACATTTCATATAGCAAACAACATATTTCATACAGCAAACAAGACAATTAATGCAAAAAAAACCCCACACATTTCATGCAACAAACAACACTTTCAATGCAACAAACATGTTTCGTGCAGCAGACAGGTCTCATGCAGCAGACACCATGTTTCATGCAGCAGACACCACGTTTCATGCAGTAAACACCACGTTTCATGCAGTAAACACCACGTTTCATGCAGCAGACACATTTCATGTAGCAAACAACATATTTCATACAGCAAACAAGACATTTCATGCAACAAACAACACTTTCAATGCAGCAGACACCATGTTTCATGCAGTAAACACCACGTTTCATGCAGCAGACATGTTTCATGCAGCAAACATGTTTCATGCAGTAAACAACATGATTCATGCAGCATACACCACGTTTCATGCAGCAAACACGTTTCATGCAGCAGACACATTTCATGCAGCAGACACATTTCATACAGCAAACATGTTTCATGCAGCAAACACGTTTCATGCAGTACACAACATGATTCATGCAGCATACACCACGTTTCATGCAGTAAACACCACGTTTCATGCAGCAGACATGTTTGATGCAGCAAACACGTTTCATGCAGTAAACAACATGATTCATGCAGCAGACACATTTCATGTAGCAAACAACATATTTCATACAGCAAACAAGACATTTCATGCAAAAAAAAAAAAAAAACACATTTCATGCAACAAACAACACTTTCAATGCAGCAGACACCATGTTTCATGCAGTAAACAACATGATTCATGCAGCAGACACATTTCATGTAGCAAACAACATATTTCATACAGCAAACAAGACATTTCATGCAAAAAAAAAAAAAAAAAAACACATTTCATGCAACAAACAACACTTTCAATGCAGCAGACACCATGTTTCATGCAGTAAACAACATGATTCATGCAGCAGACATGTTTCATGCAGCAAATAGGCCTGTCACGATAACAAATTTAGCTGTACGATAAATTTTCTCAGAAATTATCGCGATAAACGATAATATTGCGCAGAGCGCTAATGTGTCATTTTGAGACCATTCTCAACTAATATAGTGACATATGCCGTAATAATGCAAGTACACATTTTCAAAGGTCAATAAACTAAATAAATAAAAGCGCCTTTTTCACTGTTGCATCTTCAAATAAACTCCAGACAAGTAGACAAGCATGCCGGTTTTAATGACGAACCAAACTTCAGCACTTTACATCGAACAAAAACCCGTGTTCTTCTTCTGCTCTTCAAAATCTACTGCTTTTGAAATCAAAGTCATTCTGCCCTCTGTTGGCCTTATAAGTAACTACAACCCAGCAGTTAGCTGGGATACCACATTCACATACGCCTGGACACCGGCCCAAAAGTTATGCGGCCCACTGGGAATCCTCCCAAACCTCTCGATTAGCCGGCATTGCTCTTAATGTGTATTTTGTCATATACGGTAGTATATAGGCTGATTCTATTTGCGTAATGTGCCTGCGGATTACAGGGGTTATTACGGTAGACCAGGAAGTGGGGGCTTTGTACTGACGTCGTAAGCTAGAATGTGTGTGTTCTGCTTACATGTGGGAAGCAGCGAAACAATAAAAGAGGAGATGCTTGCATCTATTATTTACATATTTCAGCATGAGAATCGGAGGTTTAGCGCGAGAGCGTGAGAAGCCACTTAAATACGCAAGTCTCACGGCCATTGCGTGTTGGCAGCCGTGCAAAACAAATGCGGCTTACCGGCTCGTGCTGCAACATGCTGCAGTCAAGTGTGACACTAGAGAGATCACTCCGCAAGAAACCAGAGCGTTTAGTCGAAATACTCCATAGTGAAACCTATTGTCATACACAGTCTATGGTAAAGGGGGGACGAAAAAAAATTATCGCGGCCGGCAAACTTATCGTGCTCTTATTTTCTTATCGTTCAATTAATTGACTTATTGCTTATCGCGACAGGCCTAGCAGCAAACACGTTTCATGCAGTAAACAACATGATTCATGCAGCAGACATGTTTCATGCAGCAAACACGTTTCATGCAGCAGACACATTTCATGCAGTAAACATCACGTTTCATGCAGTAAACAACATGATTCATGCAGCAGACACCACGTTTCATGCAGCAAACACGTTTCATGCAACAAACACCACATTTCATGCAAACAACATGTTTTATGCAGCAAACACGTTTCGTGCAGCAAACACCATGTTTCAAGCAGCAAACGTGTTTCATGCAATAAACAACACATTTCATGCAGCAAACACCACGATTCATCCAGTAAACACCATGTTTCAAGCAGCAAACATGTTTCATGCAAAAACACCGTGTTTCATGCAACAAACAACATGTTTCATGCAGCAAGTAACACATTTCATGCAAAAAAACACCATGTTGCATTCAACAAACACCATGCTTCCTCCACCAAATACCAAATTTCATATGGCAAATATACTAATCATACCTTCAGATAAGTCCACCAGATGTCTTTCAGATGTACTGAAATCCATTTAAAGGCTTTGCATTCTGCAGCTTTTAAACTTAATTCAACAGACAATAAGTGAATATTTATTGTTTTTTCACTTAAAGGAATCTGCCAGCGAAGCACAGTTTTTCTATCAATATGTAGCAGAGGTGCCTCCTACATCAAACTCAGCCATGAGTCACCAACGTGCAGCTAATGACCGCATGCCTTTCTAGGCTCCATGTGATATATCTTAGATGATCCTCCACATAGATCATCTCTGTTATTTTCCAGAATGTTCACTGACATGCAGCCAGACAGATGTCCTGTGTGAACAAAATTCCATAGAGAAGCTGAGCATGCAGGACTCTTTCTGCCCTGATCCAGGTGGGTGGCCAAATCCTGGAGGTTAATGGCCAGAAATCCTGGGATGTCCCCAAGCCAGATGAGAAAAACGGAATTTTAGTGGGTTACTCAGTCATGGAGGAACTGGAGAGGACATTATCTCCAGAGGAAGGTGGTTAGGCAGCATTATAATCACATTTTTCCTTTCCAAGTTTTGTCCCCAGCTGAGCTCTTCCTCCATCTGTAATGACGAGCTTAGCCACATCTCAAAGAAACCCCTTAGGCTGAGCTGTCATTTACTTCAGGTTCATATGTGTTCCTAAATCCGATACATATCCGATCTCTGTCACAGTGACCGGTAATACTGGTGTGGTGCCATTAAGTGATTGTTTGCTCAAAACTCACTCAGTTTCTCTCTGTGTCTCTGGTCTGAGGCTGTTCCTCTCATTACAAAACCGACATAGCACGCAGATGCAAGTGACAATATCGCTATATTAACAAAGAAAGTCTGCTTTTTGAGTGCTTTAACAGATTAATTACAACTGCGGACAAAGAGGTGCTGTAATCAGGAACTATATTCAGGCACATGCTGCTTTGCTGTTTAGGTTTCATGTGTTTGCCTTATGATTGTTTATTTTTAGAACGTAAAGTCTAATTAGTATATGATTTATGTGTTGATTTACAATAAAGTTTCATTTCCACTGATGCTCATGACTTTTTTTTTACAGTACATTTCTTGTCAATAAAATGCAGAATCTACATAAAAATGGTCTAATTTCATTATACTGTACAGATTGCTGGAAACTACTACCTCACAGTCACCTCCTTAATTTTAAAAGTGGAAATACGCCTCAGAATCAAAGTTGTAACTTACCAAAAGCTGATCATTGGCCCTATAATTGTCAATAAAACAAGAAGTGTACCTTGAAATGGCTACAATACTGAAATTAACGGGTTATTGTGAAAAAGTTGACAAGAAGCTGTTGGATCCATTTGATTTTATTCAGGTGTGTTAAATTAGGGAAACAATGAAAACCTGCAGGATACCGGCCCTCGAGGACCGAAGATTGACACCCCTGATGTAAGGGATAATGCCAGACGAGGTGTTCATTATCATAAATTATTGGACGATGCGGTGGAGGATGGTTGCCTCTGCGAATTTCATTAATTTATGATAATGGACACCTCGAAGGGCATTATCCTGCTTATACTATGGTCACTTACGAAAGAAAAAAATATTAAATAAATTAATTTTGATGTTTTTTAAAAAAATTTATGTTGATTTTTACCGTTAAAATCCTATGTTTTTCACAAGAAGTGACTGAGTGGACTATTTCGTTGTGACGCGTTGCCAAGGTAACCATCTCTGACACAGAACCTGCAGCTTGGTCGGCCGCAGTTATATTACTTGACACAAATATTTCAGAGGGCGGGTGCAGCTCCTACAGCTTGTGTGAGTCCAGAGGATGATGCAACATTTTGTTTCAAACAGTCAAAATCCACAGATAGTTTCCTAAATCATTTTTATTGCAAGAAATATTATCCACCATTCACTCTAATCATTAAATGTGTATCAAGTAAGTGAGTCTATCCTAAATAATTTTTATAATGTCCACCATTCACTCTGTATCAAGTTTGTAAGTAAGGTAATCAAGACAGAAAGACAGGCGACAACCTATTTAAAATTGATACCGTTTAAAATAATACCGTTTAGTCAGCGCAATGATTTACAACAATAAGGCTATTTGACCGGAACTTCTTTTATAGTTGTCCATTATCACTTTTTAATGGACACCCTCCAACCAATCAGAATCGAGTATTCACCCAGACCATCGTATAAGTAAATTTAATTAATATACTCCTAATACAACAATGAAAAATGTTAAAAATACACACACATGCACTTACCTACATACACATGCAGTAGGCATATACAATTAGAAGAAGAAAACAGAAATAATGACCTGTAAAGAAAGAATTAAACACCAGCACAATATACTCTTAACCATTAGTGCTACCCAACACCTCCCTCATCCCTATACCTCTGGAAAATTGTGTCTTTGTACCTCATTTTAAAATTGTTTTATGCTTGGACACTGCTTCATATCTATGGTGACCTTCTCACCCCAATAATGGAAACACAAAAACCATTCCTGATTGTATGAATTAAGGGAATATTAAAGTTAATTCCCCCCTTAAATTATAATTACCTTCATGAATAGGAAACATTATTTTTGTATATTTCTTGGTAATCAATTGTTTTTGGCTTTGAACATATTTGGATTGTTTGATATGCCACAATATCAGTAAATTGTAGTATTTTGACTGAAGGAATAATGAGTTTGTGTGCTCCTGATAGCCAATGTTATGAATTATTCGTATTGCTCTTAATCAGAATAGTAGTCAGTGGCTATAGTGAAGTTTTGTAGTTGTTGCCCCATACCTCAGCACAGTATTGTAAGTATGGTGCGACTAGGGAACAGTAAAGTGTATGGAGGTAACCATCTTTTAGTTTTCTCATTTCTATCATGATGACTTTCTGTAATTTTTGTAAATTGTCCCCAGAACAAAAAATATTTGTGTCATCAGCAAACAACACAAATTCAATATCTTAGTAATATTACGTATATCATTAATGTACAAAATAAGAAGTTTATGGCCTAACACTGACCATTGGGGGACACCACAAGCAATGTCCAAACATGATGATCACCCAGTTTTACAACTGACATCACACCTGGTGAAGAAGACCAACAACGGCTCTTCTTCCTCAGGAAGCTGAAGTGGACGGGATTCTCAGCTGCTGGTGAACTTCTACAGAGCCTCCATGGAGAGCATCCTGTGTCTCAGTGTGACAGTGTGGTATGGCAGCTGCACAGCACGGGACAAGAGAAACTTAGCCCGGGTGGTGAGGACAGCTCAGGGGACTGGAGCTGGCAAGATCTACCAGATCTTGGTCCAGCGTTCCAGAGGCGGTGTCAACTCCTCAGAGACACCTGAGACGTCTGGGACAAGGGTCGACTGACACATGATTTACAGACTGGCATCCACTGGCCTTTTCTCTTGTTTTTTTCTACAGGGGAAGTTTAAATAGCTGCTACATCAGAATAATGTGCTGATTTTGAAATTTTCAAAATTTTAAATTTGCTCCACCTTGTGCACATTTTCCATGAAGCATTTGTATCATAGCAACTTTATTTATAAAGCATTTTCACACAAACACAACTGTAACAAAGTGCTGGACATCTGAGATAAATGACATTTTAAAACATTTAAAACATGTTAAGACAGAAAAACACAATGAAATAAAATAATTAAAAACAATTAAATCTGAAATAAAAGATAATGGTTCAACAATAAAAGCAGGTAAAATCTCATTCTGGGTCGCAGGTTTGTGAGTAAAAGTGGGTTTTAAGATGAGTTATGAAAGTAACTGGATTACTGTCTCCAAAGGACCTCTGCAAACAGCTTAAACAAAAAATAGAAATGGACTTCACCACTGCAACAATTTGATGGTCTAGTTTCAGGAGCCACTTGGTCCAAACACCATCACTTCTGTCTGTTTTTTTTTAAAGTTTAAAATGTTTAAGGCCATCAGCGTATTAAAGGTCATCAAAACATACAAGAAGTGGTGCTACTGGGAAGCCATGCTGCTCTTCACGGACACCGAACTCTGAACATGGAGGGAGATTTCTGAGAATGGATCCTAGTGGACACAGAGATAAAAGCAGGGGCCCTAAGACTAAGCCCTGTGGGTCTCCAGGAGAGCAGAGGAAGATTCAGAACCAGACACATTTGCACAAATTGCCATGTTGAACCTGAAGACTTTCAGACCACAATGCTGTTAAATGTCCTGGTCCAGTGTATGAAAGGCAGCGTTGGGTCAAGGACAAGAATCTCATTATCCCCAGAACCAGATGCTTTTAAGAATGCCAACTATTGGCCATGAGGAGTTAGAACTCAGACTGAAAACGTCCAGAATATGATGCTTATCCAGTAACAAACTTTAGCTGCAGCTGAACAGGAACTATTTTGAGGGATCTAAGCATAGCATTTTTATGATACACACACAAGATTTACCATATAAGGTTCTCTGTCCTACAGACTGGATTCACACACTAACATGTCTTCTATGCACACGAACATCCTATATGCAAACTCTATGATTGGAGGATACAGGACTGAGGAATTCTCTTTGTTTAAACCATATATAAGACAGAACTGTACATCAGGTCTTTGGGTCTTCGTCCTGGTTTTAGGACCTCCAGATTTTGCTGCAGAAATCTGTTTTGATGTCTGAACTTTTGTAATAAACTTCTTTTTATTATTCAAGTCAGCGTCCAGAGACATTTTTGCCTGAGGTTCAACTTTTCCACATCTCCTTATCAAGATACATCAATTTCCTCCATGATGTCTGAGAGAAAAGGCAGCTTGGAGATGTGTCTAAATCCAGACTAAAATAGACCAGGGTTTTTATTCTGGAGTTGGAACTGGATGTTGAAAGTTAGCAGAAACCACATCTAAAGACAGACAGCTGTTTACAATGACCAGATGTGACCTACACCCGCGAATCATTGGCTTTAAAGAAAAGTCAACTGATTGAAGACAGTGGGAGGCAGCAGAAGAGAACTTGAAGAGAAACGTGTTTGTTTACTTTGTGTTAATATTTAACGTACAGCCCAAACAGGAGTCTCAGCAGGACCATGATGCAGGAGTCTGTTTTAGGGAGCAGGATAACTCCAGGCTCTATAAATATCGGTACAAAAATAGCTTGAGGCTCTGATGAGGAGTCTGAGAGAGGATTTGGCTGTAAAGCATCTTTATCAGCTTAAAGGCTGACAAGCAGCTGTCATCCAGACACAGAGACTGGGACATCCATACACCCTGTCCCCTTCCTGTTCACCTGTCCCTTCCTGTTCAAAGTCCTCTTCCTGTTCACCTCTCCTCATCCTGTTCACCTGTCCCCTTCCTGTTCAAAGTCCTCATCCTGTTCACCTGTCCCCTTCCTGTTCAAAGTCCTCATCCTGTTCACCTGTCCTCATCATGTTCACCTGTCCTCATCCTGTTTACCTGTCCTCATTATGTTCACCTGTCCCCTTCCTGTTCACCTGTCCTCATCCTGTTCACCTGTCCTCATCCTGTTTACCTGTCCCCTTCCTGTTCACCTGTCCTCATCCTGTTCACCTGTCCCCTTCCTGTTCACCTGTACTCATCCTGTTCACCTGTCCCCTTCCTGTTCAAAGTCCTCATCCTGTTCACCTGTCCTCATCGTGTTCACCTATCCTCATCCTGTTTAACCTGTCCTCATTATGTTCACCTGTCCCCTTCCTGTTCACCTGTCCTCATCATGTTCACCTGTCCTCATCCTGTTCACCTGTCCCCTTCCTGTTCACCTGTCCTCATCCTGTTTACCTGTCCTCATCGTGTTCACCTGTCCTCATCATGTTCACCTGTCCCCTTCCTGTTCATCTGTCCTCGTCCTGTTCACCTGTCCCCTTCCTGTTCATCTGTCCTCATCGTGTTCACCTGTCCCATTCCTGTTTACCTGTCCTCATCATGTTCACCTGTCCCCTTCCTGTTCATCTGTCCTAATCCTGTTCACCTGTCCCCTTCCTGTTCATCTGTCCTCATCCTGTTCACCTGTCCCATTCCTGTTCACTTGTCCTCATCCTGTTCACCTGTCCCCTTCCTGTTCAACTGTCCCATTCCTATTCACCTGTCCTCATCCTATTCACCTGTCCTCATCCTGTTCACCTGTCCTCATCCTATTCACCTGTCCTCATCCTGTTCACCTGTACTCATCCTGTTCACCTGTCCTCATCACGTTCACCTGTCCTCATCACGTTCATCTCTCCCCTTCCTGTTTTTTTTTATCTTTTTTTTTGCCCCCACATATCCCCCCAGTCAGAGAGTTTTCATGGAGACAACCCAGCAGTCCCACTGAGTTCTCTTATATGTTATAATCATTTATAAACACCAGTAAATCTGGCATCATGTTGGGTTCAGATTCAAATAAATAAAACATGAAAATAAAAAGTTTGATTGTTTATATATATATATATATGTATATATATATATATTCTTCTGCTTCAGTCCGCTCTGCGTGACATCAGTTGCTGCCAAAAATAATCATTAAAATAAGACTGAGTGGTGTTTGTCAGTTTCTAAGCAACACGCACCGCTGTAGACACACGCACGCGCGCGCAGAGATATGCGTCATTTCCTGCAGGCAAAGCGCGTCCAGTTCTGCGCTCCCTACAGTTGCGCCCAGTTGGGTCTGCGCAGTGGAACAGGACTGGGTCCGGAATTTCTGTCCGTCCGGAATCATCAGGAATATTTTCAGATGTGGTTTTGAGACCCGCGGAGACACGGACAGCTTTCTGTGGACTTTCTCATACCAGGTGGACACTTTGGAGTGAGGAGACAGCAGGACAAATCCTCTCTGCTGAAGAATGTGAGCGTCTACTGGGTGGTTGGGAATGATCCAGGATCAGCTCCAGGACACGTCGAGATCCGCGATCACCTGTTGAAGATGTCCCGTGTCCGGTTCTACTTCTAGGACCAGTGCGTGAGCTGCGCTTCACCAGATGCCCGAGCCGTCCTCCAAACTACTAGAAGCTCCGTTTCCTCGGTATGCTGTAGGATGAGCGCGGACCTGGAGCGCGTTTCGCTAAACACATCGGTGAACGCGACCGGCCCGGGCGGCCGCGCGCTCTCCGCTAACGTCCGGAGGCTCCACAACGCGCTGAACCTGCTGCTGAGTGACCTGGAGAGAGAGCAGTTCATCCACTGTCTCAATATCTACCACGCCAAGCGCAACGTCTTCGACCTGGTGCAGACCCTGCGGGTGATCCTGGACACGGCCGGGAAGCGGCAGCTGCTGCCGCTTCTGCGCCTGGTCATCCCCCGCTCTGACCAGCTGCTCTTCGACCAGTACACGTCCGAGGGGCTCTACCTGAAGACGGACCTGCTGCCCAGCAACGGCCGCGCGGAGGTCTTTGGAGATGAAGGCGACCCCACTCTGCAGTCCTATGTCAGCTCCATCCACGAACAGCCTCTCGCGAGCAGCTGTCCGGACACCGATGCGTCCATGGTCCCGCTTCTCTGTCAGGGTCTCTTTGGAGAGGTCCGACAAGTTACCCTGAAGCGCTCCAGGAGCCACGAGGGTCTGGGCTTCAGCATACGCGGGGGTTCCGAGCACGGTGTTGGAATCTACGTGTCTCTGGTGGAGCCGGGCTCATCGGCTGAGAGGGAGGGACTGAAGGTCGGCGACCAGATAGTGACCGCAAACGACACCATGTTTGATCATGTGTCTCACATCGAGGCGGTGAAGGTAGGATCTGATGCATGTGCACGTGATTTTGTGCTGTTTCATGACAGGAAGCGTCCAGCACTGTGTGCCAGAGCCACTTCTGTGAAGAAAGTCTTTCTGCAGATGAATTGTCCCACAGACAAACTGGAGCGTGTAGAGCTGCCCTAAATACAACGGCAGAGCCAGTTAGTGGCAGCGCTGCCTCCTCTGTGGCCTCTGGGGCCCCGCAGAAAGCTCCCTTCAGTCCAACTTCTTCCCTTCTTCTTGTTCTCTATAAATTCTTCCACATCACTGGTCTTAATGCTCTGTAGCTGCAGGCAAGAGGAACACAATGCATACAGGCAGATGGGATAAAGGCTGGTCTCTATTTCTTCTTTATTTCTTAAAGGAAGAAAACAGCAGAAAGTGGTTTAAATTAGTTTCATGACAGACACATGCGTCCTCACAGCAAAACAACAAATACTGAAATGAACAGATTTACACTTACAGGCATGAATTTTGTCCACTCACTAAGTTAAACATGGATTTTTTAGGAATAAAAAATGTTGGAACCCTAGTTCCAAAAAAGTTAGAACACTGTGTAAAATGTAAAAACAGATCTCATCAGCACACATTTTGTTCCCAATAGAATATAAACAACATATCAGATGTTGAAACCGAGGCATTAATGGAAAAATATTGGCTCATTTTGAACTTGGTGGCAGCAACACTCATTTGCAACAGTTTATGAATTAAATGAAAACCACTTTATTAATTCCAGAGGGAGATTGCATGAAATAGGAAATATAAGTAAAATATGGAAGAATGATCTTTCCCTTCCTCTTGTGTTAGGGTCAGTATCAACCAGTTTTTTTTTAGGTTTGAACTCTTAAAAGTACCACATAATTTTTTTATTGCATCCAGGCTCTTTGACGTTGTCAGGCACCTCTTTTTCAACTAAATTAAAAAAAAAAAAAAAAAAAAAAATTGCTTTCCCCAAATTATAAAATGCCCTGGTTGAAATTATACTGTTTTTGTTGTTAGGGTCAGTTTTGACACAGTTATAAAAATTAGATTATAAAGCAATAATTAGAGCCAAAACTGAAATCATAAGTGCACTGACAGCCAGCTCCTCTCCCAATCATGTGAGCTTTAGGGGTTTCTCATTTTGCTTGTTTTCCGGTATAAATGCACAAAAACAAAATAAACAAAGATGGGCATGTCCAGACATGTGAGATCATTTCATCAATTTGAGTGGCCATTTGAATTGCAGAATGCACATCTTCAATTTGCAGCATGCAAAAAATGAGTAGAAGTTTTACATTGAGCCAAGTTCGGGATAATATTTTTGGTGAAAATGAGGGAGAGGACACAGAGCAGCATAGCGATACAGATGAGCCAGCCCGAGGAAGACAATGTGGAGTATCATCCAGAAGAAGCAGACTGAGTCTGATGAGGAGGTCCCTGGTGCTGAAGCTGCTCCCTCTGAAAGATTAAAGTCCAAAATTGGTAAGATCTTTTGGAGCTCATACCTCATGATGTACATGGCAGGACAGCTGCTGCAGATGTCACCAAAATGACCCCTGAAATCACAAGGTTTGCTGTGACGAGTGTCAGTGACATCGAGACGTGTTTTGAGCTATTTATACCATTGTCACTAAAAAGAGTCATCATTGCTGTAACAAAGGAAAAAAAGTCTGTGGCAGCATGTGGAAAGACATTGATGAGGAATACCTGGATAATTATTTTGGTGTTCTTCTAGCTGGACTGTTCAGACCCTGCAGTAAGGCCACTGATAGTCTATGGGACCCAATGACCCGTAACTGCATAAATGTTACTATAGTTAATATTATTGAATGAAAATGTATTATTTTATATATATATATATATATATATATTATGATTCTATTGAGGTTCTTTTTACATTTTTTCAATATTGAAATTGAGATGTGTGCTGAGATAAAAAGGATTAGAGGCCCACATAAAAAATATTAAACCCAATATTTTCATGGATAAGGAAGCCTAAAAAGGTAACCAAGAGATGAGAAACAAATTGGATTAAAGTATATTGTTTTCAGTGTATTTTACAGTTGATTTAAAACATGGGTCAAAACCGACTCATTAACATAAGAGATGGTAGTAAAAAGCTAACACAAGACAAGAGTTAAAATATAAAAGAATCTCTCCAGTGCACCAGTAGGAATTTTAGATGCAGCATCATGATGCTGTAGCATGTAAACAACCAGTGGAAGGCATCAGCAGCTTTTCCAGCTAAGTGGAAAATATAATAAGCTAAACCATCTATTACTATATAATAAATTAAATTTCACAACACGGCGAGTGTCTGTGATCAATAAAACTGCTCTTACTAGTCCAAAGCCAACCAAATGCAGAGGCCTGTTTTTTTAGCAAGAGCCTTTGACAGACCTTTGCAGCAGCAGCTTGGGTCTACTGGGTCTACTGGGCTACAGTCGGTCATTTTGAATACTTTTGTGATGAGCAAACTGACTTTATAAGCTACTTACCCTTATGGAAGATATCTATATTTTACTTTAACTTACTGCCACATTTATTATCATCCACACAGATTTTTTTCACATATGATAGTAGAGATATTATTTTAATATAAAACATTAAAATAGTATCTTTCATTAAATTTAATTTCATCGAAGGATGTTTGTTTAGCTCAATGCTTACTAGGTCAGTATGGGTCATTTTCACCTAACCCAGGAAGCAACAGTTCAACCACTGCTCCACTGATGTGGAAACTGATGTGACTCCTTCTTGACCAACAGCTCAGGAACAGAGTTGGGGGCGGGGTGTCCTTTTTACAAGTGGACATTCTTTGAGATGATGAGGAATGAGGATAAGGAGAAGGTCAGAGATGTCTGAAGAGGGGAGTTCGTGAATAGCTTTGTATGTTAAAAGGATTTGTTTATACTAAATGTGATACGTGATGGAACCAGTGGAGTTTCCGTAGCACAGTTATGATGTGGAAACTAGATGATGTCATTGCAATGATACAGCTGCTGTGTTTTGTTCTAGTCGTAGTTTATAGAAGGTTTTTGAGGGGGCAAAGTACAGAAGGGAATTACAATATAATCAAGTCCAGAGGTGTGAACCAGCACGGCTGCAGTGTGTGGTGTAAGCAACTGTATATAAAAGATGGACGGAGCCTCCATGACGTCCACCGTAGGTTTGTGAAGAGCTGAATTGAAGCTCATTGGGTGGTTCCCACTGTCGCCATCTTGGCAGCGTCACGCATGTCATCATTCCCGGAAAATCCAAAAATGGGCAAAGAGGTGGAGCTGAGAGGGGGACGATGAAGGTGGGGGTGGATGATTGACATCCATCAAACTCTGAGGGCTAACCGAGCTAACCCGGAGCTAACGGTAGCTAACCAGCTAATGGAGGTAGGCGGGCTAAAGCTAAGGCGCGCTGCTAACCAGCTAAAAACCGCAGTTGTGCTCCACGTTCCTTTCTTGCCGCAGATATTGGATACCTGTCAATCAAAAGGACACACCCCTAATTATGCAGAATTTCAAGATTAAATAAAATCCAAAAGGATGAGTTAGAAAAAAATTTACCCCCTTTACAGTTGTCATTAAGCTAAACTTGACCTATTAATCCTAAAATGGATTTTTGTACCAGGCTTTAAACATGTTTATTTCTACTGTGAAGTTGGTCTTTTTAACATGGGAGTCTGTGGGGATTTGTTCTGTTTTGGAGCCAGCCCCTAGTGGATGAGGGGTGAACTGCAATTTTTTGCACTTCTGCATAGGCTTCATATTTTACCAGCAGAGGGTGCTGCTTGGGTGTGAGGGAGGGATGAAGACACTTGATGCTGTTGAGATGAAAGTAAGTTGACCTGATCTGTTACTGATATGCGGAGTGAAGGAGAGGGTGTGTTCCAGGATGACACCCAGGCTCTTAACCTGAAGGGAGGGAGAGACAGAGGACTTGTCTATGGATATCTTGAAACTGCTAGATTGCAGTTAAAGTGTTTTGTCATTATTTAATATACACACCTACACATACCTACACACGTCCTTTTTATTTGTTCTGTTTCCACGCAAACATACACATCCACACATACGTACACTCAAGTACATGAACACATACACATGTACTGTACATACACAATTATATATATATATATATATATATATATATATATATATATATATATATATATATATATATATGTGTGTGTGGTTTTCTTTAGATAAAATGTTTTCATTTATGTATTCTTTAAATTATTATTCCCCTTTTTTCTTTTTCTTTATTTAATTTATTTCTTTTATATTTATTTAAATGCGTAGTGGTGGAAGACCAGGGACATGCATCTGTGTGCTGCCACAGAAGCTGATTAGGAGGGGGGCATCCCATCTGTGGAGCTCCCTTATAAAACAGCCCCCTGACCCAGAGGAGGAGCCTGTCTTTTTTATCAGAAACTTCATGAATAAGAAGGATAAATGTTTTTTTTGTGAAAATGCCCATAATCAGCTTCTCTCTCTGGGATGGTGCCAATACTGATTTTTTCTCATTCACCACTGGGTTACATTCACCTGTAAACTATTTAGCAACCTATTACCCCTTTAGCCGTTAGTGGCTAATGCTAAGACTGTGGGCTCGATTAACCTCCATGCTGCCTCAGATGGAAAACATAAGACCAGCATGAAGTAGCAGGAAATCCACATCGTGTGATTTTGGTTGTTCTGCATCATAACAGATATTTATTTTGAAGGAGGATAAATTATGTGGGAGGAAAGACACTTCACACTGTGATAAGGTAAAGGTCTGAAACAGCTAAATAAAAGTGTTTGTCAGTTGTTATCTATGTTTAAAAATAGCCCTGATGGAGCATGGCTCTATTGTCCTTGTGTCCTACCCATGAATGGACTACCATGTGTTAGGAGCATCTGTGGACTTTTTTAACGACCTTGCAAGCTTTTCTCTCTTCGACTAATACGCCCCGTCTGTACATGTTTCTAAGCAGAAACAAGACCTGGGCTGAATGGCTCAGGCCTTGGGCAACATATTCACTGAGAGAAAATAAAGAAGCTTTTTCTTTCCAGCAGCAAGATAAACAGAAGATGTGCTGCAGTTTATTCTTCCCGCTCCTCAGAGAAAGATGTTGAGCTGCTGCATATAGACAGATCTGGGAGCCATTTTCATCTGTTATTACTGCTCGTAATTCTCCCACAGGCACAGCGGAGGATTTATCTTCAACAAAACATTTTTATAAAGGAGGCTTTTCTGTCAGAAAGTAAAAGCAATTCAAGTATTTCAGGCTGGTATTCATGTTCTTATCAGGTCAGTGTAACAGGAAGTGGTGGTCAACCAGCTGGTTGTAGACCAGTAGAATGTGGTGATGTTTGTACTGGTTTTGGTTGTTCTAATGGATCAACTGATGGAGGTTCCTTCAGGGATCCTCATGAAGTCATAAAAAGGGAGATCCATCCAATCCATCTAACTCATTTTAACCTGAGCTAATGTTAGATCTTCATCCACCAGGACGCCCTAGCAATCTTTCTGATGACGACCACATAGACCGGACTCCTACAGAGAATCTAGACCATCATAGGATGAAACAGCTGGTTGCTGTAGCAACATTATAAAAACTCCAAAAGTCATACTTCTAGGAGCCAAACAATGCAGGATTTGTCATGAACCATCTTAATCCAACTCATTTCACCATCCACATGCAAAATAAATCCAGGACAAAGCACGTGGACAGCTAAAGGGAATGTCCACAGGGACAGAACGGGGGAACCCATGGGGATTTTACAAAGAACAAAGGAAACAGATTTTATATATTAGTGAAGTGATGAGGCAGATGTGTGGCAAACAGGAAGGACGGGAAGGTGAGCAGGCGCTACGAGACAGAACAGGAAGCATAAAGTTCCTCCTGTAAGCTGCAGTCAAACATATTCAGGGACATTAATGTTAGTCAACTCTCCCTTTCCTATTTGTTTTCCTATGTATGTTTATTTCCTATGTATGTTTACTGTTTACCCATCATTATAGCTTCTCTGGGACATGTGTGCCATTCCAACATTTGATCCCATTTCCATTCAGAGCCATGCAGACCCGTTATTTCCAGTTTTAGTAAACGGTGTAAACTAACCCTTCTGCATGAAGGAGCTTTGTCTTCTGAAATGGGACCTTGAAGCTTTTTATCATTATAGTTCATGTTAAAGTTACAGAAAAACTACCAACACTTCCATTTTATTCTGCTGCTAAGGTCTGGAAACACATCTTAAAATCAAATGTGTAGATCCATGCTGTGTCTAATCACCTCCTCCAGGTTGGGAAGCTTGGATCTGACAACAGACTGCCAAAAAAGAAATCTGTTAGCATCCTTGGCTACAACATATTATTTAAATGCATGTAAACACATAAAACTGACCAGTATGTCCAGAAATTGAACCAACCGACACACCCAAATGATGCAGTTGGAGACTGGATAACTCCGACATGCCCATGAAGCTGCTGTCAGAGGCTTATTTTTCTCAACCCAGCTGTGCATGTAGCTGCTGTGACTGATGTGGTCGGTATGCCATGGACCGTCTGCTGGATCCAGCAGCACCAACTTTTAATGCTCACAGATGTACTAACTAACTTTAACGCAGTGATCACTGGAGACTCTGGCATCATGACTCATTTGACTTAGCTCACAAGAAACCAGATGAAATTGCCATTATTTTCATGGTCTGAACACCTGGAACAACCAAAGACAAGACAAACATAAGGAGGCGACAACACGTCCACCACACACAGTCTACGCCTGGATGGTCTAGAAAATATGTCTAGTGATTTTTTTCTGCTGAATTTTGTGATTTAATCTTTTAAATTCCAGCTTCTGTTCAGTGTTTATGCAGAAATCTGGAGGATTAGCGCATGAGATGTAAATATGAACTATATTCTAACAAGGATGTAAAGTTGAGTTATGAACGGCTTCACTTACCAGCTGCAAGAAGAAACCTGCAGCCAGAACACTGAAGTTTCCTCTAGAACAGGATTCTACTTTGTCCTTGTAGTAAACACTAAACAGTGTGATGTTATTGATCTAATTCCACCACAGCTTACATAACTTGTGGTAAAAATGACTCAAACAAACCAAACCAACAAATGAAACAAACTGACCTGACAACTGAGACACAAGGGTAAACTTAAAGTGGCTGATCAGCCCAAACAAAAGATGGGTAACACACAAAAACCTAACTAAGCTAACACAGGAAACCCACCCCCCCCCCCTCGAGATGCTGGTGTGTGATCTGGTCCAATTAGTTGGCTCCACCCCGTGGCCACCTGCTGGTTCCCATGCCAAGGGACTGGAGCCACTGAAACAGCTCAAAAGAAAATAAATTATAACACCACAATATAATATGAAAACTATATATAAAGTGTGTGTGTAGTACTGTGTGTAGTACTGTCCACTGCAGGTTACCACTCATGTGTGGCTGTAAATGCAGCCATCACAGAGGTGAAGATGCCAAGAACTTCATGTCCATCACGGAGACGCAGCTGAACAAGCTGAATCTACGCCACTGTAGGAATTTCTGAGACGTATTTCGGCTTAAAATGGATCCAATAATCTTTGTAGGTTTTATTAACATCAACACCTTATCTGAGATTTGAACTTTAGGAATATTCAGAGCGACTCCACTCAGTAAAACCGCCTTTATTTCCTTCATCAGGACCTTTCACAAGTTGGACTTGATTTTGAATTGATGTTTATGATTGTGGACTGGATATACAATTGAAGTAGTGGAAGCTGTAGAACCGTAAAGGAAAAGGATCAGGGTTAAACATAAAACAGCTGATTGCACAGCAACTTTAATCGTCACATTTATTCTCTGCATGAACTTAAAGATAATTTCTGTTATGCTGAGTGATAAATATGTACAGAGCGAATCCAGAAGTCTGACTTACTCCTGAGACCGGTTGCTGGTTGAATGGGTGGTGGTTTGAGTCTGAAGTGTCCTCTGGTGTATTCTGCCGATAAAAACAGAAACATGTGCAGACACATTCAGATGCAGTTTAAAGTCTCTTTTACAAGTCTGCAGAAATACTGATACGTATTTAATGTCCTTAAAGGTAAAACGTGTGCTGCTAAAAACTGTTTCAGCTCTTTCTCAAGTCCACTCAGGAGCACACTCAGCTACCAGAACGTTTTCAGTCCATAAACCTATTATCAGTATTTCCACAATTTAAGGATCAAGTCCGAGTTCTTGTAGAAGTCTGAGGATGCAGTTTTGAAATGATGGGTAAACTTTACCATGGTGAGCCTATCTATAGATCTGTCTGAGGCTTTGTTACTTCTGCATCGTCCTCGCTCTACGCTCTGCTTCCCTTCATCAAAGCTGTCACCTTGACTTGTCTCGCCGTTGTTGTGTAGTCCTCAGATTCTCTCCTCCAGCCCTCCGACTTTCCCTGGTGAGAGTGTGCTTTCAAAAACTCACTCAGAATATTAAACAGTGTCTGTCAACAACATCCATCCTGCACATCAGGTTTAAAATGGAAGAGATATTCAGCAGGTTTTCTCTGCAGAGAGGACATCGATCAGCTTCTGTTTGTTTCTGTGTGAAACTGGAATATAGAAGCAGTCCTGATCCATGACGTGTCTCCTGTGGAAGTTTTCTGATCAACTATCAGGAGAATAAATCAGCCGCTGTTACAGATTCATTCAAGAAAAAACACAGAAAGTAAAACTGAGATCCCAGAAAGACCGAGGTCATGTTGGAAGAAACCAACAAATGTATTCCTGCTCTCCTCTAAAAAAGGTGGACATGCCGACAGTCCATCACAGGATGGATTCAACACACATCTGAGCCCATTAACTTCCTGGTAACAGTGTTGTTCAACCACAGCAGAATGAGTGATGATGTTGTGGTTATTAATAAATAGTGATGGATCAGTTTGTGTATGTTTTTTTTTATATTTCATTTTCGAACACTGTCTTTATTGGCATTTTACATATTTCAAACATGTACATCAAGTGCAGTCCAGAATGAGTACGTGTACACATGTACATGAATTTTCATGTACATGTGAGAAATTTTCATAACTTCCTTTAGACAGAACAAAACAAGGAGGGAGAAAATAACAACAACACACACACACACACACACACACACACACACACACACACACACACACACAGAAAAAAAACCAGCAACAGCTAAAGAAACCCAAACCAGATGCTCTCAGACACACTCAGCTATGTTCATATCTTGCTTTACTCGTTTCCTCGGCCTCAAGTTCTATTTTTTTTTTTTTTTTTTTTTTACAAACCAAATGAACAGTCCCCACACCCTCTCAAACAAGTCATGCCTCCCTTTCCACATATATGTTATTTGGTCCTGAGGGAAAGCTGCTAGCATCTATCTAACCCAGAATGTAACACTTGGTGTAGCTGTCTTTTTCCAAAGAAGTGCAACAGACGTTTTTGCAAGCAAAAGGCACATGTCAATCATAATTCGGTCATTTTGCATGTACTTATGCTCTTCTGGGTAGGAACCCAAGATGAAAAAAACAGGGTCCATAACAACATCTTTTAGAACAATCTTTTCACTTGTTTTCTCAGTTTCCTCCCAAAAAGCCTTAACCTTACTGCAGTGCCACATGCAATGGAATATTGTCCCTTTTTCTGTCATACACGTGCAATAATCTGGAATATTACTATTTTATTTGTTTAATTTGACTGCTGTTACATATGTTCGCATTGTCCAATTATATTGCAGCAGTCTTAAGTCTTGAGTTGATTGTCTGAGTCTGACTTTTAACACATATTGAACGCCAGTCCTCTGGGGAAATCTCTTTTCCAAATTCTTCACTCTACATGATCCGTTTATCATCAGAGTTTTCTGGTGAATTAGACATTAATAAATTGTACAGTTCTGATATTGTTCCATTACTTAGGCTGTCTTTACACATAATTCTTTCCAAACTGGTTTCTAGGGGTTTGGTTATGAGCTCATTCTGACTTGCCCTAACAACATTTCTGAGTTGCAGCTATTTAAAAAAAATATTTTCTCTGTATATCATATTTACATGCAGGTTCTTCAAATGATATCATCTCACTGAAATTATATAGATACAAATCCTTGACACTTCTTAAACCCTTTGATGCTCAGGTTTTAAATACAGCGTCTGCTCTCCCTGGAGCAAAATATTGGTTTCTCCACACAGGACTGTAGTGAGATAACACATTTGGTTTTTTAATAATTTTTTTCATTTCAAACCACACTTTGATCATATCCTGACCAACAGGTTGGTGGTTTGTTTGATCAAATTTGACAGTTTATCTGAATGTGAGTATATTGAGAGAGGCAAACTTATGCCCTTGGATTCCATTTCCTTTCATCATCAAATCCAATCTTGGCCCAATTTGTATGCCCCAACATAGGAAGTGGTGTATTATTGTAAATATGGAAGCTTCGGGTAGTAAATTTTCAGATTCTCCTTCATTAAGTAGCAGGAGGAATGACTTAGTGTATCCTGAGATTTTACTAAATAGGTTAATTAAATCTAACAGAGCGGGTATGGTTCTGTTAAGATGTGACATAAACAAAATTACGTCGTCTGCATAAAAGATAAGCTTATGTTCTGTCTGCCCAATTATTATCCCTGCATTGTCTGTACGCATCCGCACTGCTTGCCTCCCTTTGAAATTGGGTTTGATATGTTCCTATTTGTTAGTATTTTTGCCGTGGAATTACAGTACAGTAACTGAACCCATCGTATAAACTTATTTTGATAGCCAAATCTTTCCAGAACATTAAACAGATAGGGCCACTCTACCCTATCAAAGGCCTTTTCAGCATCTAAAGATAGGAGGGCCCTATCTAAATTGTCTTTCAAACTTTGAATAATATTAAGGACCCTCCTAATAGTATGAAATCCTTGCTGGCCGACGACAAAGCCATTCTGATCTCTGTGTATTACATTGGGTAACGTATCTTGTAGCCTCCACGCTAAAATTTTGCACAAAATCTTTAGGTCCCTATTTAATAAACTTATTGGCCTCATATTTCTACACATATTACTGGGCTTTCCTGTTTTTGGAAGTAGTGTTTAAAAGCACCGGTCATAGATTTGGGCAGACTACCAGTCTGGAACACTTCCAGAAGCATCTCTAATAGTGGTGTAAGTAATTTAGTTTTATTTATTTATTTTTTTTTAGGCTTTTTTTTAGGCTGCACGGTGATGTGATGGTTAGCACCGCAGCCTCACAGCAAGAAGGTCATTGGAGCCTCGGATTTCCGTGTGGAGTTTGTATACTCTCCCCATGTATGTGTGGGTTCTCTCCAGGTTCTCCGGCTTCCTCCCACCATCCAAAGACATGCATGTTAGGTTAATTGGTTACTCTAAATTCTGAGTGTGTGCATGAATAGTTGTTTGTCCCTATCTGTGTTGGCCCTGCGATGGACAGGTGACCTGTCTAGGGTGTACCCTGCCCCTCACCTGCTAAAAATGCTGGGAAAGGCTCCGGGTTACCTGTCACCTGTACAAAAGTAACGTTTCTAATGAAGAATATAACATATAATAGAGGGGGTGCTTAATTAAAATCACTTTAAGGTGGCACAGATGTGTTTGAGGTTGTTACATATTTCTCAGTGCATGGGTTCTTGCCTCTACAGCAGTCAAAACCACACACACATACTTGGGATCTGCACTGCCATTAATTTCACATTGTTTGCAGGTTGAACAAAGACAAGTCTTACTGAAGACCCTTCTGAAAGTGAGAACCTATTTTGCGTCTTCTCTTATCTTGTTTATGAAAGCTTGTGCTTCAGTTGGGCTGGTAAAATGCACGTGTCTGTTCTTTGTACATTACCACCAGTTTAGCTGGAGACATTATTCTGTGTCTCAATCCCATGCTCTGCTGGCACAACGAGTTGAACGGTTTCCTCAGCTTGTGCACTTCGGTGGCGAGGTCGTAGTAAAATCGTACCTGATGATTTTTATAGAGCACATCTTTCTTGGTCCTAGCCACTTTCATGACTGCCGTTTTTTGCTTATGGTTTAGGAACTTCATAATCAGAGTTCTCAGCTGAGCTTCGTTGTCTCTCCTCGGCCCAACCCGATGCGCTCTCTCCATCTCTATGGGACACCGCACTGGGGGCATGTCCAGTACCTCCGGTATCCAGCTTTCCAGAAAAGAACAGGGGTCTGGTCCCTCAGCACCTTCGTTTAGGCCCACCAACCTAAGGTTATTCAGCCATGACCTCATCTCCATATCGACATCTTTATACTCTAGAACTTTATTTCTTGCTTTCAGTGTCTGAACCGTCCCTTGTAGCTCTGTGCGGTTGTCCTCTACTGTTGACACTCGTACATCTGCTTGAGTTATTTGCTTAGAACAGTCGGCCAATTGTTTCTTTGTTTCCTCAGCAGCAAACAGAATATTCACCAGTCTGCCTGAAAACTCAGTTCTTAATCCATTTATCGCCTTCAGTATTTCATCTCTAACCTTGGTTAGCTCTCTGTTGCTTTGACTCAGTATCTGCATGTTTTCATTAGCTTCACTGCTAACATTTGCTTCTCTGTTAGCATCATGCTCCATGCTCTGCACGCCGAAGTCAGTTAGCTTTGCTTGCTTCTGGGTTAGGATTTATCCAGGATTTTGCCAGAGCAGAGTTGAGTGTGATTTACTATGTGGTGGCCATTAATGGAAGTCTTTAAATTTCATTTTAGTGTTTTTTAGTTCCTTGGTGGTTTCTCTTGGTGATTTTATCAAAAGGTTATGTTTGGGGCATGTCAGTGGATTTATTGTTTGATGTTGTATTGTGTTGAGAACCTGTCTATAGACCAAGTTTTTTTGGGGGCAATAAAATTACTGGACCCTGAATGTCAACTTGAAAAAGTGAGACGTTGCCTGAGTGTTTCCACAGTTTAGATATGAGTTAATCTCTAGATTCTTTAAAAAGATTTCATCGCTCCTTCTACGTTATCCAGGAAAGATTTCAGTTCCTGATATCTGGAACTATCTGCTGCTTCAGACCAGCTTCTACACAGCCAAGCAGATGGAAACATGGAAAATCTTGGAAGTTTAGAACTTGCTGGTGTGTGGATGGTGAAAACAGCTGGATTAAGAGTCTTCATGACAAATCCTGCATCATTTCTGCTCCTGGAAGCATGACTCTTGGTGTTTTTAATAGTGTTGTTGCCATAACGACCAGCTGTTTCACCCTATCATGGTCTAGATTCTCTGTAGGAATCTATGTGGTCTTCATCAGAAAGATTGCTAGAACATCCTGGTGGATGAAGATCAAACATTATCTCAGGCTGAAATGAGCTAACAGAGAAGGACACGAACCACCTGAAGTAAAGTGACTTCTAAATCTTTAACCAAGTGATCTCTGACACTCTGACATGATCTGTCTCAGCTCCTTCTGGTCCCAACCAAAGATTCACACTTTTCTTTTCAGTAAATCTTTGGATGGATGTCCCTTTTTATGACTTCACAAGAAACCTGAAGGAACCTCCATCAGTTTCAGGATCTGATACATTTGAACAACCAGAACCAGTACAAACATCACCACACTCTGGTCTACAACCAGCTGGTTGACCACCAATTCCTGGTTGACCACCACTTCCTGTTACACTGACCTGATGTGGAGGAAGGGACGTCAGGTGTACCAAACCAATAACAGATAATATTGAAATGAAATTGTTAAAACTACCTAATCATCATGAAGAGGTTTCCAGTAAATAAAATTGTATTAATATCAATTATTAATGTCAGCCAAAGTAAATGGTTTCAATTAATCTAAAATGCTGAATCTTTGTGAATAAAGCTACAGCTGGAATCAGCAACCTCTGGATCAGAGGAAGTCATTTCCCCCTTTAAACTACTAGATCCCTGACACTCCCGAGCACTTATGACTAAGATCATCAAAGGTTCCTCAGGAATGGTAGTGTGCAACTCTGTGGGGTAAATTGTAATGGATAGTTACCCTTTAGGTGATCTATGGAAGTTTTCTAGGCATTTATATCCCATCCAGGAGGTTTACAATCCAGCCACAAAATGTAGTGTTTATTCTGAGACGCTATGTAGTAAATCCACAATCATCCATGATAACAGCATTATTTATCACATTTTCATCATAGAAAAAGATCACTATCACTACTATGTTGCTAAGAGATCTCTGTTAAGACCAGGAAATGATGATGATGTGACTTCCTGTCAAAATTCCCACCAATCAGAGAGCTTAGACAGTGATGTCTAATAATCAGGAAAAGCCAAAGATCAACAAGTGAGCAGAATGTTATATCATTAGCCTCATAGCATAATTACCTAAGTTGTATTTTGGCCAGATTTTGACATCTACCTAATTCTACACTCACAACACTGCTGATTCATCATCATCATTTCTGAACACCTTAAAATATGACTTAGGCAATTATGCTATGAGGGTAACAATATGTGTCTGAAAAGAAGAAAAATAATGCTCCTATATGGCTGGAATAAAGCCAAGAAGATGTTTTTAAAAGTGCAAAAAAGCAGCTGAGATGGAATTGGTTTTGTGAGGATAGAAGGTAAATAGTAGCATAGATAACAAAGATGAGGAAAAAGTGTAAATATGTAAATAATTATTTGTTTGTTTTAGTTCTAATATTTTTCTCCTGAAAGTCAAGACTTAAGAGAATGATCTGCTGGTGAGAAAAGGCTTGGTGTTGGTCTGTGTGTTATTTCTACAAAGTTTCTGTTTCTATAATAAATTCAGTTTTCTTCTTCTGGTTGGCCTTTATGCTGCTATATCTATAGATACATTCATTTTACATCATTTTAGCCTCATAATCTGACAGCCGAGACTGTCCTGAAAATGTCTGGGATTAAAAGGGTTGAACTACATACAGTTTTACATGAAAGAAGAGCAAGCAAAAGATGACTTGAAACTTTTAGGGTTAAAGTATGATTAATCCCCATCAGTAGCTCAGAATGATAACATTCTTATTAGTCTAATAAGAATAATCTAGAATAATCAACACTACAGATCAAATATTAGCCGTCTGTCAAGTCTCTGATGTTTTCAGTGTGATCTGAAAACTCAGTTGCAACTCAAACTGAAATGAAATCAGAACAATAATGTTTAATAATCAGTAAACAAACTGACGACTTTGCAGAGTGACAGGACAGCTGAAAGAACATGCGGTGGAAACACACTTTGTACCCAGCGTGGTTACAAATCTAAACATGAAAACGCCATGCAATTCTGGACTGAAACACATTAACCACCATGACAGTCTGAAGCACATGGTAACCTCTCAGTGTTTATGGTTTGCATCATTCAGTCATGATTATCTCTGTGCACTCTCCAGGGAATCTTTCCTGACTGCATCTTTCCACCCCTGCTGTCATGATTTTGTATTAAAGGTGGTGAAGCGTGTCGCTGCTCTGGCAGCAGGTAAAATGAAGCTATTGCGAGACTTATCCTGCTGTAGCAACTGGCTTCTCAATAAATACACATTCACATGGACCTTTCTGGGATTCCTGCCTCATTAAATGAATCCTGCAGTTTGACAAGTAGCCTGGTGTTTCCAGGTAGCCGTCTCTGAGATGTGGATATGTTCTGTTACACACTGTCAGGAGGGAGATCAGGAGAATTATGCCATTTAATTAATTATTATAGAGTCATTGTAATTACAGTAATTATGATAGAAAATCTCTCTGCATGAAGATAATTGAAGAAAGTGTGTAGAGCAACAGATGAAGTGGAGTTTTGGCTCATAAAGGAGCTCATTATTAAAATTCATTGTCTTATTATTTGTGTTCATTCATCTTACTATTTAAAAGAAACTGAAACTAAAGCAGCTCCACCTGGTGTTGCAGAAAGATGATGGTAAAAGTGAAGTTTAAGTCGGATCGGTTGCCGAGTCGGTCCACTGAGTTTGTGCGGAATGGATCCAAAGAAGCCAAAGATTTTCCAGCCTTCAGGTGATGTTTCCTTCCTGATGAGAAAAGCAGAAAGATTCTAGACAGGAAGACATGTGTGTCGCATATTTCTATTTATAATGATTCCCAAACAGTGTGTCTGTGCTGGTGCATCAATGCAAGCTCGAGGTGGAGGTTCTGCTGTGAGGTCGAGGGTTTTAAGAGAGAAAGCAGGTCTGTTAATATGAACCAGTCCTTGGTTCTGTTTCACAAAACAGAAATGCTGAATTGAATGGAAAAGAAAAACCAACCAATCAGGAAGGGTTGTAAATTTTTAGGCACCTTACAGCACCTGATAGTTGCGATGTGATTATAAAAAAATTATTGTGCATTTTTTCCCTGTGTGACAACTTAACTATGACTACTTTCCACATGATTTCTCACATCGCTGCTGTCGGGCGCAAACCTCCTATGTCCAAAACTGTTATTTTTCAAGAAATGAATAAAACTGTATGGTTTTTGTAATAATTGGACATAATGTCATCAAACTTGGTACTATGTTTTACATCATATATCTTTGGTTAAATATTTGTAAAAGTACATACATACAAAAGGACATAAAGCGTGACCAATAGTTCTGATTTATGAAGGAAAAGATTTTGGACATAGGAGGTTTGTGCCCGACAGTACCTCTATTTATCGTGGTCCCAGAATATTTCAGTGTAGTTTGACACAGCTTGCATAGAGCAGCTCTTGTCCTTCTGTAGTTCATCTTCTGAGGCTGCATTCACACCCAACAGTCCACTAGACCCGGTACAACTGGGGTTTATTACATTCAGCTGGTCCAAAACCGTACCTTTTAAATAAGAGATTCCATTAACTATTGGTTAATGCAGGACAACATCTGTTTCCATCACAGTAAAACATGGAGTTGCATCAGATCCTAGCGGTCTTGGGTTCATCAGATTTCTGTCAGCACTTTTAGTCTGTGACACCCGCCACCTCATTCCCGTTGATGTTCAGGCTTGAGTGCTGTGTGGTCTTCACCTTCCTGATATCAGTGGTGATTTCTTTGGTCTTCCTGGTATTAAGGTTAAGATGTTTATCCTTGCACCAGCCCGCCATTATCTGGACCTCCTCGCTGTACGGTGCCTCATCATTGTTACTGATCAGTCACACAACGGTCTTGTCGTTAGCAAATTGGTGAGGGTGTTGGAGCTGTTGGTGGCGACGCAGTTGTGGGTGTACAGCTTGAAGAGGATTGGGCTCAGGATGCAGCCTTGGGGAACACCAATGCTGAGAATAATAGTGGAGGATGTGGAAGTGCCCATTCTAGCATGCTGGGGTCTATTTGTTAGAAAGTCTTTGATGCACAGACAAGGGCGGTTCCAAGTTTCAGTGTCTGCAGTTTGCTGGTCAGTTGGCTGAGGGTTGTTGAAATTAACGATGATGGAGTTAAATCTCGAGCTGAAGTCAACAAACAACATCCTGATCTGTGTGTTGCAGTTTTCCAGATGGCTTTTTTCTTGTTCTTGATGTCGCAAGAACAAGAAAAAAGTTTGTATTTGTCCCATCATTTCATACTCCACGAGAAACTTTGTCTGTGATGGGGCAGGGAATACTGCAGGGGTTATTTAATATTTTAAGAAACTTTGTACACGGCAGGGCTAGGTTGTGCATGTGGCGCTGTCCTTGTCTTTAAATCCCACATTTGCTGTATACATTTACGTACTTTCTCACCACCTCAATCATCTCTTCATTAAAACTGTCTGTTCAGCCTCGCATCGGGGGAAATGCAGAAATCCCATTTTTCTGCTTCATTCTTTTCCACATTAACCACACCCACGCCAAATGACCGACCAATCACACAATACTTCTCAGAGAAGAAAGAGAAGAAAGCTCTGTTTGGCTGATGTGTCGAGAACTGTTCCCATTCATTTTGTTCTCTTGGCCTCAAGAACAAGAAAGAAGTTGTCGTTTCTCGCGGAGTATGTAAAAGCTTTGCTGTCCTCTTCAAACCGTGAGAAAAAGTTATTGTTAGTCTGTCATGTTCTAGATACGTTGCTACATGGAGTGGGGGTGGGTTTCCTTGAAGTAGACCTAAATCTGCTCTTTGTACTTTATTTTAACAGCCTTGGTGCCTTTGTTAAGGTCCACCCTAGGCTTCCTGTAGGCCTCCCTGTCTCCTGACTTCAGTGCTGAATTCCTGGCCTGGAACAGTGCTCTGACAGTGGCCTTGCACCAGGGTTTCTGGTTGGGGAATATTTTGACCTGTTTCTTTGTTGTGACATTGTCCGCGTAGAAGCTGATGTATGACAGCACAGAGGATGTTTGGAGTAGAGATGGGATTTATGGCTCTTTGAAGGGAGCCGGATCTTGAGGAGCCGTTCCTTTCAAAGAGCCATTCAAAAGACTGGCTCGTTCTCACAATATCTTAAAAAATTTCACAATATGTAAGAATGACAATCAATCAAAATATGTACCTATATGAAATCTACTATACAAGATTAAAAATTTGTATGGAAAAATATAGATATAAAGGATAAACCTGAGCAGTCAGTGTAAATTCTAGTAAATGTTTTGGATAGAACTCACAGTATTTGTTTCCAAACAAAACTCTCTCCCCATAGATGCTTCACATGAACGGAGCATGTTGGACATCAGACTTCTATGATGTCACAAATGTTATTTATTTTATTTTCATTTTACTCGACTATACTACTTCTTATTTACTTATTTATTCATTTATCTATTCATTAAGTAATTTTTAGCTGGAAGGGGGGTGGGGGGAATGGGGGGGTGATTGGGCTTTGCGTGTGTGTGTATATGTGTGTGCGTGTGACTGTGTGAACGATTTCATTGAGTGATTTTATTCTTATGTTTTTAATAATGTAAAGAACTTTGTGTTTCCTATGACATGAAAAGCGCTTTATAAATAAAGTTTGATTTGATTTGATAAAGGCAGTGTCAAAAATTTGTTTATAAAAAGGATGGCTCACAAATGAACGGCTCACAGCTGTGAATCGGTTCCCATCGTTCATTTAAAAGAGCCTTTCAAAAGAATCGATTCGTTCATGAACGTCACATCTCTAGTTTGGATCAATGTCTGGATCTTCAAAGAGCTCCGTGGTGTCATCAAAACAGTCGTGCAAGTACAATATGGCCTCTTACAGTAGCTTTCTCTTGTCCATTTGGTTTGGTAGGGAGTGGGCGTTGGCAAGGAAAATGCTAACAACCGCCAGTTTATGCAGGTATGCAGTTAGCCTAGCTCTGATTTCTAGCTCTGTGTTTGCTTTCACACTGGAAGAGAACCGAACCAGGAGATCCCAGTTTTTAATCAGACCAGAGTTCACTTCTTTGGGCAGCACCAGAGTGTGAATGCTCCAAATGAATCATGCTATCTGTGGAAGTGGACCAGGACCTGTTTAAAGTGGACCAAACAATACCAGTGTGAATGTGTTGGCAGACCAGTGTTTGTACATTCACACGTACCTGAACAGACCAGACTTTCTGAGTAAATGAGAAGGACTAGTGTGAATGCACCAGTAGCAGAAGTACTTCCACACACAGAAAAATAGTCTGGTATCTTTAGTTTATTGGCTTAAACTTCAGTTTAAACCATATCAGTGGTGGAGGGAAGTAGTCAATTCTCAGACAGGTGCTGCGTCAGTAAAACAACTCTGCTGTTCACCAGAGATTTCTGTTGGAATCAACTGGCTTTCTCCATGTGGCTTCACACTTTTAGATGCTGATATTTAGAGCATATGTCACACTATGGGCTCACTTCATTACTTGCCATTGTAGTCAAGACAGATGTGGCTTGTCATATTATCTCATCTTTTTATTTTTATTTTTTAATTTTTCAGTTCTTGAAATATTTGTTGTTTATCCATCATCGTCTGTCCATGGGTACTTCACAAATTTGTCCATTTTTTTCCACCAGTTTAAAATCTATATGTTTTATTTTGCCTAGCCCCCCACTTCCCGTCATGCCTCTGGGCTCTGTGGTTTGGGAACCACTGATTATGTTTTTTTTACCAACATTTCTCTAATTTCTTTTAATGGACATGCTTATTTCTGCTTCTCTTTGCATAGAAATTCTTAGAAAATAGAAATTTTCTCTATTTTTTTTTTCCATCAAACGGAGTCCCTTATGATTTCCGGTGGTTTTGCTCCGTCTTCTGCATCAAGTAATGGGTAGCTAAGCTCACCGGAAACAGACCAATTTACACACTAACACAGAAGATGGACGAAATTGTCCTTCCATCTGCGTATCTGTCTTCTGCGTTGAGCGTAACTGGGCTTTAAGTGCCACCAGCTCTGACTGAGAGCTTCAGAGATGTGGCCTGAAGCCTGAATGTTGTGCTTTTTATTCTTACAACTACACTACCAACCTCATGTATTTGAAATATTCACATTATACAACATTTAGAGTAGTTTGTACTTAACTTTGTGGCTGTACCTAACTGTTGTGTTTGTCTGTGACCTGCTAATGGACAACAGATGTAAATTAGGAGTTATGCTAATTCTGTGCACATTTGCTTTTTTTTTATTATTATTTTCTATAATGTGCAATATGTCCTTTAAATAAATAAATAAATAAATAAATAAAGAGGGCAATATCAGGCAAACATGGACTGATCTGAGTCATACATAAATGTTAGTGAGGGCAGAAATGGAGGGAAAAATGATTCTTTTGTGTTTTTTGGCGATGGGGGGGGGGGACATAGAACTTTGAAGATATTTTTATCGTTGTTATTATTAGATTTGTTTGTTAGTTTTCATGTCCTGTCTGATGTGGTACATCCAGGATAATTAACATTACCATTACTTAGATGGCTACACCTCCATTAGGAAATTTAATTAAAAGCCTCCAGAATGAGTTCAGAAAGAGCTGACCTGAATGAAAATCATTTTCTGGTTATACTGAGTAGAAGTGAGCGTGTTATGATATGCCAGAGCGGTATTCTTCATGTTATTTTTAGACAATGACATCTTCACTCTACTTGTGTGTAGGAAAAAAAAAGGTATTACATAATGACAGCAAAGTGATGCAGCTCACAAATCAGGCCCTCAATGAGTCAAAAACCTAACTTTCCGTCCTGTTCCTCCACATGGGTGGAGGACAGCCATCAGTGTAACACCAGGTGATCTCAGGTTGATGAAGCCAACGTGATGCCACCTGCTTGTTGTCAGAAAAAAACCTTGCTGACTGTTCGCCTCGCTAAAAACTCTGCTGTGAAGTGTTCTTGAACGTGGTCCTCCATTTCGCAGAGCACATATTCTTGATAACAAGCATGAGTGTGTGGGAGAGGCCGATGGGAATCAGCTTCCTGATGTGTGTGAGCAGCAGATCAGAACAGCTGCTAAAGCTTCTTTGTGTCTGTGTGAATTTATACACATGCAAACATGGTCATGAATACTGTAACAGCGTCTGCTTTTTATTCTACAGTTATTAACAGCAGATGTCTTTTCTGCATGTGAATCTTTTCTCATACTGTCCCACAGTCCTTCTTAAAATACGTAGGCTCATTATACAACCAAGCCTCAACAAATATGGAAAAAAGGCCAGTTCAGTCTCTACACAGCCAAATACTAATAAAATATCATTTGCTAAGTTTTAACCAGGCGGCAGCAGAGTCGCCAGGGGCTCGCTCAGTAGTAAACGTGAAACTGCAGAGCCACATCTGGATCGTCAGCCTTTTCCAGGAAACATGGAACATCTGGACCATAACGCCATTGATGAAATGTAAAAACACACCACGGTCATGTTGTTTGTGTGAGCTGTTAGATTGCATTAGGTAAGTAGGAATTATGTTTTTTTTTTTTACTTTCTTCTCCTCTCAAAAGCCCAACCAGGGACGGGAGTTGTGAATTAGCTTATTGCAATATATTCATTATGCAAACATCAGTTGTAGTTTATGTCTTCTACGTTTATTTGCATTGTTCCTGATAATTGAATAAACAAAGAATTAAAAGATTATGCAGCATAGAAATAAAAAGAAATTATTGGATTTTGTTAGATCAGAATATTGAAAATATACTTTTACAGAAAGCGTGAAGTTAAAAATTAAGACAAACTTTATCTCAAATACATTCATTCTCACCCTTTAATTAATTATTTAACCTCCTAAAATCCTCCCATTTTTGCCTAAAACTGATTTTTATAGATTAAAGGCTTGCTATAGATCAGCTATTTACTGGACCCCTGCTGATGTAAAAGGAGCGTTTTTGTTGCAGTATCATCTGCTACTGGACTACAGCTTCAAAGATAAATTCCATTTACCGGTCTGAAATGTGTGTTTACTGAATCTACAGTTATGATTGTAGCCTGGAATGGCTGCAGTCTGACATAATCACATCTGAAGAATCTTAGCTTTCCAACATGTAGGTCAGGAGTCTGCACCTTCAGTCCAAAGAGCCATTTTTCCCTCAACCAGCTAAATAAAACTCGTTTAGAGCCACAATCTATCTATCTATCTATCTATCTATCTATCTATCTATCTATCTATCTATCTATCTATCTATCTATCTATCTATCTATCTATCTATCTATCTATCTATCTATCTATCTATCTATCTATCTATCTATATATATATACACACACATATATATATTTATATATACTGTATTACTGGTAATTTTTTGTCATTATGTTGTGGAAATTCAATGTAATTATTCCATATATTTAAAAACATTAGTAAGTTCTTTGGCATTTTTAGCCATATATTAAGGGCCATTGTGGAAGGTCCAGAGAGCCTTTTTCGGCTCCGGAGCCGTAGGTTGCAGACCCCTGGTGTAGGTACATTAAATGGAAACTGAGGACGTCTGGTACCAACGGGTCAAAATATTAGAGGACAGAGGAATTATAAAAATGTTTGTAGCCAAAGCTTTGCCATATCAGAGCACTGCCAAACAAAAAAGATATCATAGACGCAAAAATCATTGGATTGAAGAACAAAAAAAATTCAAATGATGGATCAAGGAGGCCATTAAAAATCAGGAGGTGAGCCAAGAACACCATGAACTGCAATGAGGAGGCATTCATCCCACACATGGGATTCTCTCCTGCAAAGACCATCGGGCAGGATACACAGACAAAAATCTGTCAGATTGCTGCTGGTCACGCCTCCGGGATACCATCAGCTGATAAACACACGTCACGACACACGTCTGATGACGTTTTCTGAAGAAGACAGATGTTTCAGTCGAAACATATCAAGGTAAAATTACAACTCCTTAAAAACCTCTGATAAAAATTATTCTTACAACTACATGAGGAATCTGTGTGTGCATAGAACAGCTGAAGGTCAAACTGGATGCTGGTGATCTTGAGGTCCTCTGGCAGCGCTGCATTAAAAATATGATTCTACTGGAAACCACTGCATGGACATGGAAGACTTCCAGAAACCACTGTCTGTGAACAAAGTTTACTCTGAAATCCACAAATGCTCCATCATGCAAAGAAGAAGCCAGATGTGAACAGGATCCAGAAACACCGGCATCTTCTCTGGACCAAAGCTTATTTAAATGGTCTGTGGAAAACTGTTCTGTGGTCACATGGATGAAAATGTGATCTGGTTTGTGGAAAGCATGGACGGCGTGTCCTGCAGACTAAAGAGGAGAGGGAGCATCCAGCTTGTTATCGGTGGACAGGTGAAAAGCTGCATCTCTGATGGGATGGGGCTGCATTAGTGCTTGACCTTAGTACCTGTAGTTATAGTGAAATATGCCCATGTAAAGATGTTTCCAAACTTCATGCACTTAAATGGAGTAGAAAGTACTCAGTATTTCATGTATGTTTGTCAAAATGTTTATTTTTTTGTGTTTAAGAAAGTGATGGAGAATCTGAGAAGATTCCGTCATAGATGAAGAAGTAAAGGAAAGGAGCTGGCATTAGAGAGCTGAGGTGACAGTCAATTTAACTCACTTTATTCTTTCTGCACATCTACACACACACAGCACCAGCACAAAAGTGAAAAAAAAATTACATAAAGCTGCCATCAGAGTGTGAACATATATATAAACTGTTCACACACAGCGTGCAGCTGCAGATCAGGATATATCACACTCATGTAAAAACTCAGATTTTTAAACGTCTGGCTTCGACTGAGGATCATTCGTCTTTGGGAATGATTCACCTGTAATACAAATTTGATTTTGAAACTTGTCTTTTATCATAGAAATTACCTGTAGAAATGAATTAAAAATGTGTTAGATTATTTGAAAACATACAGTGATTAATCAACATACAAGTTAGCTCACACGACGATAACTTACACTACACTGCTCGCTGCTCATGCAAACCTGATCAGGACAAAGCTGAACTTACCCTCCCAGTGACAACAGCGCAGTCCTCGGCAGAAAGACTCCAGGGGCCTCATTTATCAATCTGTGTAGCAAACTACAGGTGCTGTAGGTAGTGAAAAAGGGAAATGCAGTGCACAAAAACTTTCAGATTTATAAAAGCAGGCGCACGCACATCCCACGCCTGTTTCCCTTCATAAATCAGAATAAACTCTAAAGTAACGTGAGGGAGCGCCGTGCCACGCACACATGGTGGCTATAAAAGGTCAGGTGAACACCTATAATAAATATTCATCATATCATTTCCGAAGGGCAAAAGGGAAGAAGCGGTATTTTTGGAATGTGAGACTGAGATCCTGATGGACCATGTTGAAAAATGTAAAAAGGTTTTATTTGGTGGGCACGGCGTCGGCATTACCAGTGTCAGAAAGGAGGTCAGATCGAAGGTCAAATCCCACAGCGGTGGGAGAAAAGCGTCTGCTAAATGACAATACTTTTTGTTTTAATTTATAAAAGAAATATGTGTAGATACATCTGAGATTGGCAGCAGTTTATTTAGTGTTTGTTTAGTGTTTTAGTCTGGTCCTGCTCTGCTGGAATGAAGGACCGAAGCTACTTTCCACACTGATGCTACATGCTGGCAGCAGACTGGCTCCTTATTTATCTGGATGGGTTTTATAACATGAAAGTTTTGTTTCACAATGACTGAACATGTTTTAGTTGTTGAGCTTCTTATTAATATCATCTCCCTTCTTCCTGAACATCCTGTTTTTTCCCCAGCGTGGCTCTTAGTAGAATTAATATGGAATGTGTCTTTATTCATTTCTGCAAACAGCTTTAATATCTAACACGTGGTGTGAAAGGTAATAGTGGATTGTGCACAAATGTCTCACATTTCACATCATTTCCTTGATTTTATTCTGGACCGTTGGTGCTGCAATTTCTCATTTTTCCAGATTTTGTGTGTATGCCTGGGTCAGAGTTGGAACATTTTCCAATCAAGTTTCGTTTTCATAAATTCCAATAATTGACTAATTGGCGTACGCCGGTTTCCGTTCCTACGCCAGCTTGATAAATGA
This sequence comes from Melanotaenia boesemani, assembly GCF_017639745.1. NCBI lineage: Eukaryota > Metazoa > Chordata > Actinopteri > Atheriniformes > Melanotaeniidae > Melanotaenia > Melanotaenia boesemani. The sequence goes on along the minus strand of NC_055692.1, from coordinate 34,469,183 downwards.
GGCCCCAGATCTGAATCCCATTAACAAAACTAGATTGTTTCCATTAATATCGCCTCCAGGCTTTTGTAGGCTCTAAGAGATTTTCTGCATTAGGATGAGGGGAAAATGTAATCGTATATAAAGTCCGCTCCGACCGCCTCAAAAGTTTAAAAAGTACACAGGGGACATGATAAGAGTCGGAGATATTTAATCTATCTAGTTTCCTTGTAAATCGAATAGCGTCTTCTGATTTCAAATAAGACGTAAACTGTGACTCTAACTTCACAGCAGACGCCACTCATCTTGAAACAGATTTTCCTGCCAATATGGCGGCGTAAACAAAAAGTGCCACGTGACGTCCGGAGCTCTCTGGACCATTCTCACTGACATCACACTGTTCGTTTATGCCGCCATGTTGGTTGGCAGAAAGCTAGCTGGAACCCTGCTCCCGCTGTAGTGACTATTAACTTTCTGGTGCTAGAGGACTTGATACTTTCCAAACCACTTCCAAGGCACAGCATGGATGTATCGTTGCTTTTTGTTTGTTTTTTGTTTTTGTTTTTTTACATGAAAAGCTAGCCGTAGCAGCTGAGCCGGGTAGCAGTACACCTGCTTTGTTTATCTTTTTGCCACGAATCGCCAACTTGCAAGGTCTATAGATCAGAGTCCGTAGAAACAAGCGCTTGCACTCAAATTCACCTTAGAAACGCCTTTGAGGCTCCACAAGTGAACCCAAAGGTTGTATATTAAAGGAAGATGTCTCACTCAAGTTAAAAAACTTATTTATTTAAACAAATTGGACCTTTGTGAGTGATTTCCCACTAACACAGAGTCAAAGCAGCAGGATATAAGTTGGAATATAAGTGTGTCCACAAAAGAGAAAAGATAAGACAGACTTTATGATTTTTTTAAAGTTTTTATGGTTTTAATTCTGCTTTGTTTGGGTGGCAATGCTCAGTAGACGATGTCAGCTGAGGTTTTTTCTATCATTGTGGTACGATACATGGTTAATGTTACCAGGTACCGCAGTCACAGCGTTGTGTTTAGCTCACCTGGTAGAGCTGCCACTACATGGTTTCAGTTTCACTGCAGGACTTTTAGGATATAACAGAGTAATCACCATTAGGTCTGATGTTCAGCGAAGACACTTCAGCTACATTCACACTGCAAAAAATCACGGTACATCTGACTTTCTGTTCATTGTGAGCCATATCTTATTTATTTATTACAGTCTGAACAGCACAGATCAGATTTTTTTCCAATCATACAGTTAGCATTAATATATGGACAGGATAATGGACAGGAGGACAGTGGCTCCAAAGAAAACTTGGGAATTAACCTGATAGCGCCTCTGTGGAATGCTGCAGAACAAATCTAATCCACAGAGTCCCATCCCACAACCTAATGTACCTCCATCCAACATACCAAATCCAGGGACACCTTCAGACGTCCATAGCCCCACAGGTAAATGATGTAAAGGTAAATAAAATGTGAACCATACGTTTATTTCCAGGAGTAGAAGAGAGGAAAAGAACAGCTGTGATGATTACATAAACAAGGCTGAGTGAAGGACCTTCAGAATAGCCCCAGTATGCATCTGAGTGACCAGTACTGACGTCTGCGCTGGCCTTTTGTCCAGCACATTACCTCTCCTCCAGCATAAAAATATATCCAGCTTCATCATAGAAACAAATCCCTCCCTTTCTCTCCTATCCACCCACCCATCCTGCCCTACGCTAGACCAACTGAGAGCTCCGCTTCCTCCCACTCCAACCCAGCTGCAGCACTGTGGGGAAGCATATATAGCCTAAATCACACTTGATTGTCCCTCGCCTCAGCCAGCTCTGGCTCTGATCTTTGCCTCTCTTCAGCTGTGGATGGCTGTGAGCCTGCAGAAACATCAGGCCCAGAATAGAAAGCGGCTACTTCTGTTTCAGCCTCTAACTCATTGTTGGAACGCAGAGCAAAACAAGATGAATGGATGTGCCTGCGGAGACTTTCTTTATCCTCCACCATTTTCTGTCCGTCATTCGTTAGTGCAGCTCCAGTTACAGACGACCATTACACTCTCTAATCTGGGTCACCCCATTTATTGTCTGACTGGTACAATACTTTTACTGGGACTGTTACTGGCTGGATACACCCTTTCACTCTTTCCTACACCAGTCGCAAGTAATAAATCTTAGTCTAAATGTAACTTGAAGTTCTCAGTACGAAGACAATATTAAATATGAATAAAACTCATGAACATAAATTCTTAAATAAAAATACTTATATATATATATATATATATATATATATATATGAACAAAAGACTTATGGTGGACCGACTGTTTTACTGAACCCTTGTTGATGTAACAAGAGCTTTTTTTGTTGTATTATTTACTACTGGAGTTCAGTGTGGATTCAAAGACAAAAAATGAATTCTTATAATTATAATTATAAATCATGACTCTTAGCTTTCCAATGGTGTATAACATGTTTAGGTACTTGGAAGGTATACTGAATGAAATACATTTTTATTTGACATACTGGATATCTGGCAGCAACAAGTAAATAAATAAAAATATGATTAAAACAGATTATCTTTTTAAAATGATAAAATAATTAAACTACAAACTGACATAAAATTGTTTACATTTTTTCAGCTGAATCTAATGAAATATGACATATATTAGTAATACTATAATAATAAAACATAATGGTCAAAAACTTGCATTAAACCAGTAAAATATCAAAACACATCACCATCATTAACACTATCATCATCATCATCATCATCGTGACCTTTTTTTTATTTATTTATTTATATCTTTTTACTTTGGTGGTGTTAACCTGATCTGGTTTCCCCAGAATCCCCAGCGGCAGGAGAGGTAGCCAGAGCAAGAGGAAGCAACAGCTACCAGGAAACATAAGAACATTAACTAAACCAGGACATGAAATCGTCAAACACAACAAATAAAGATTAAATCAGAGAGACAGAACAAAAATACAAATCCGGAAGTAATGTTTTTTTAAACCGACGGGATGAATTAACCCCTTTATTTCCTCGTTTTAGCCTAGCATTTCATGTTTTGCTCTTTGTAAGGACGAACTGTGACCCTGACCTGTGGCATGTTTGTCATCTGCTGCCCCACTGCAGGTGGTTGAGTTTAGATGTGTTGGGCTTAGGTCCAGTTCACATGTCTTCAATACCGTTTATCTAAAAAGAGCAAAGCAAGCATTTTACATTCTTCCTTTACCACTAAAACCACAGTGGCTCTCAGGATCAGCACGTCCCACGCTGGGATTTTCCCACTCAAATCCTTCTGCATCAGTGTCCTCATGTTTATGTAAACGGAGTTCGTTGCACTGTTTTGTCTAATGACAATAAAGGCTTTGATTGATTGATTGATTGATTGATGCAAATTCATTTGACAGAAGATGTTGGACAGTTTCTTCATCCACGACATTAAACAAACAATAAATTGGGGGGGTTTGGGACCAGCTCGGGGGGTCGGATCTGCTCGGGCCCGGAGATGACGTCACAATAGGGCTAGGCCACTCGGGCAAACTCCATTTCACAAGCTCGGGTGTCTCTATTTATTAATAAATATTGAACACAAATTGGCAATCTTGTTCCCATGTGAGTTAATGAATTCGAGTATATAGATGATTTTATTGATTTATTTATGGTGTACAGTCTGAGATTATTTATTGGACCAAATATCTGTTCTAAAATTTATATCTAAAAATACAACTTCCTATTGATACACACATCAATCAAAAGGCAGTGAGCTCCCACCCTAATGTGAAAACATTTAACATTAAACCACACAATAAATAATTATAGATGGTTGCAAATTTCACGTTTTCCTTTTAAAATGTGGAAATCATTAACAATTAATCACTGATAAAAATGGAAAGAGTCACATCTTTTTCTCAGTGTAAATTTTATTTATATGAAAACACAGAAACACTAGAGCAATGAGCTGGTAGATGTGAAAGCACTGAGGGAGGCAGTGTCTGCTCCTTTCAACAGACAGAGTCGGGCTTGAAACACCACCAAGCGAAGTATGTCCTGGTAGTTTTAATACCGCAGATCATCTAACGCAGCAGGAAAAGCAACATTCATTTAGAGTGTATGTATAAGAACTGATAAGAACTGCCTGTGTTATGAATAAATGAACACACACTGGGATTCATATGTTGCAAAGATGAACTGAAGAGAGTCACTAACATTCACATTAGTCACACTGTTTCTTACTTTTAATTGTGTACTTTTTTATGCCTTCTGAATGGGGACATTTCTGCTCTCTGAACTTTTAGAGGTGATGTTCGGGCCGTGGTAAGTCCCGTTTGGTAGATATTGATGGATTTCTTTGTAAAAGTCATCCATGTTTCCTTCGTAGAAGAACTACAAAAACAGGCAAAAACTACTTCCATAATTTGACCAACCACAGTCTTCTGCTTAATCGTGCCAACCTTCAGCCAATCATACAGTGTGGCGTTGTCGGTGGTCACAGGGCTCCGAGCACATCTGGCACCTGGCTCAGTGGCTCAGGCTGTCCAACAGATTGGTGGTTCAAACCCTGCCTCCCCCAGTCAGTCTGTCCTGTCCTTGAGCAAGACATTTCACCCTCCTTGCCTTCAGTGTCAGCATCACCCGAGCATGAATGTTCGGAGGTGGTTGGAGAGCACGTTAGCGTGGATTGGCTGCCATGTTTCTGTCAGTCGGCCCTAGGATAGCTGTGGCTACACGTGTAGCTACTATCACCATGTAAGAATGAGGAGTGAATGAATAGTGGATACCAAGTAAAGTGCTTTAGGTGTCTTGAAAAGTGCTATATAATTCTAATTCGTTAATATGATCTGTCCCCACAATCATCCACCAGCAGACTCTTCCTGCCTGATTTCTTCTCTCTTCCTCTGTGGGTATTGAACCAGGCTACAGCATCCCGTCTGTTGGTGAACTCACATCAAGTTGAACTTTCTGTATTGTATGTATGGTATTTATATCATCATCTCTCTTCCAGAGACCTCCCACTCCTTTCAGCTTTGCTGTTTAAGCTGTGGTAGCTGCCTCGCCTTCTGCATGTGCTGTCACATCATTAAGTTGTTTTATGAGAGCAGGACAGAATTAGCCGAGGCCATAACGCCGACTCTCACTCTGACTCACTGGAGACACAGCAAAGACACCAGAAAACAGACAAAGAGGGACACATTTAGGCTAATTTAATACTCTTTTTCCCAATGAAGTCTACATATATTATCTTGTGACTTCCACTATCCCCCATAATACCATTTTAACAATATGTTCAGAAAGGGAGAATAATGTGTGGTTAGCCCAACATGAATGAATTCTTACCCAAAGACGAGCTTGTATTGGTGTGAACGTGAATGCTAACACAGCATCCTCCGTGTGGCCTTCTGAGCACTGTCTCACTATTTAGCAGGGTCCCATCTCTTATTTACAGGATTAACAGATCCTTCTGCACCTGAAAGTGAAGCTGTGACTGTACCACGTTTTAGAAGCTCAGTCAGCTTAATTCATCTCAGCCAACAGAGACAATGTGAATAATGTGAGATGCAAGAAGAAGAAAAAAGGTCTGGAGGAAGTTTATTTGCATTAGGTTAAGAAGTGTTTACATTTCCACCTGTCTGGCTAAACATGGACACATTAGTTAGTTTCCAAACCATTAAAGCTGTTCCTCTCTCCCCAGTCTCTGTTTGTTCTGCTCATCCTTGTTTTTGGCTCCTGCTGATGTAACCAGTGGTGTAGTGGTCCATGGAGAAGTGGGTATACTCAATTTTCACCACGTTTTTTTCCTTTTTTCCAAGTAGTCCAAAAAAAGCTGTTTTAGAAACAGTGACATGTTTAGACTACTATAGTTGTTTACCCAAAAATCCATCGTTTCTACTTGCTCACTGTTATAAAATGATTTATGACTTGATTAGGAGCAGTTTTTAGTTACTACTACTGGTCACACAAGCAGCATGGATGAATGTAAAATGTATTTACAATGAGGCACACATGGTGTTTCAGTAATTTTTTTTAACATTTATTTAAAGAAAATACTTCAAATCTGAGGTTGACAATGCATCCTTGTTCATTTTTCATCATAAATAAAACACACAAATCATTCTCTTCCAAACATAAAAAAAAATCTGATAAACTTAAAAGTAGTTAACTGGCAATCTACCTAAACTTACCTAATTTTTTGTTTTTGGATCCCAACCAGGGGTTCTTGGATTTGAAGTCTTCTGTTTGTTTAGCACTCCACAGGTCTGGCCAGTCATTATTTACGTCTAAATAAAAAAAAATAAAAATAAATATTTTGCATCTCCATGTCTCTCTCTCTCTCACATACACTCACAATAGTCATCAGCAAGACATGGATCATGGATCCCCCGATTTTCATAAACAACCAACATTCAAAATGAGGTGTTATCTGTCAAAATCACCATTTGTTGAGGCTTCACTTTTCAATAAGCTGGAGAATTTACTTCCTCTGTATGTTCTGACCTGGTGGTGGTAGACTGGGTTGACTTGCCTGGCTAGCGCCCAGGTGGGAGCTGCCAGGTTTGCTGGTTTCAGGGCTGGGGTCTGCCTGGGGCTGGTCTGGGCCTGATTTGTGCCTCTTTATAAAAAAATCTGCAATATCTCCCTTTCTTTTCATTTTTGTCTGTCCCTAAACAAAGTAAGACATTCTGATTAGACCTCAATATTGTTTTAGGCCGAATCTTAAACTATTTGTCCCAATTCTTGTGTTTTTAACTTACTGTACTGAAAAATCAACTACCAGCCTAGCTACTTTAAAATTAAAATTACCTTTAAATTAAACGTTATAATTTAGACCTTCACAGTAACAAACAAGCTTCATAGAAACTGAGATAATCAGTTTCATCTAACATTAGTCTGGTATGAAATTCTAATTAACACTTACTGAAAACCAACAATGGCGCGGTTTCCCCTCATTATTCCAATCTAGCTAGCTTCAGCAACCTAACATTAGGGTAACATTAGCCTTTCATAACGCTAGCAACTCGCACAGTTTAACTACTGGTGACAAAATCTCGTCTCTTCTAAATGTCTAGTCATATTGCCAGTAGGTTAAAACAATGACTTATTTGGAAACCACCTTAAAACTCACCTGCAGGATGATGTCCTTCATCAACTGGGTTGGCATACCGCCGCCTGCTGTCTGCCGTTAGCGAGTTTTTTTTTTTCCACTGGCACCTGAGGTGTTAGCAATATTTTTCTCGGCATGACCCGCCCTCCTCTGCCTCTGATTGGCTCATCTGTACTCATGTCTAAAGTTAACCAATCTAATCAGTGAAGGCTGCGAGTACCAGCCAATTAGAGGCAGAAGAGGGTGGGTCGTGGCTTCATGATCCTTAAGGAAAAAATGGGCTACCTGGCTCACAGATATTACTAAATGGTGCGCATCAGGGGGATTTAGAAGTGGGTATACGCAATGCTGACCGAAAAATAAGTGGGTATACGCAGTATACCGCCGTATACCCTGGACTACACCACTGGATGTAACTCATCACAAAATGCAGGAGCTGCAGGGAACATGTCCAGACTCGCTGCTGTAGAGTCACTGGTTCTGCAGGAGGATGATCTCTGGCTCACACTCTGATTTTTGCTTTTCTTTCTCTACCGTTTGCTTTCCAGGGTTCGTTGCTCCAGAAATCTTGGACAGCTCACGTCATCCTAAAGCCAAAATAATAAAAAAAAAAGTCTGAATTCTGCAGCTCTCATTTACATTTAGTATTTTTCACAATTTACACAGTTGCTCTCATTTTGGCTTCTCTTTCTGCCAGAAAAGCAGATTGTCACTGCTGCGAACAGACAGTTTAGAACATGGCTGACTGCAGAGCCTTCCTCACACTTCGTATCTGAGTTGTTTAAAATGACTCAAACACATCTTTGTGGTATATTGTTCATTAGTGACATGAGCAGTTCATGTCCTTTTTTCTAAACCACTTCTTTCAAATATGACACCATCATGGAGGCTTTCATTAGAAACACAATGCCAGAGGAAACCGGGACAGGAAAGGCTAAACTCTGCATATATTCATCACATAGAAGACTTCAGATTCAATAAGACAAAATATCATAAAACAATATATCACGGATACAAAAACTGGTCCGTGGATTGATGTACATTAACAGAAGTTATTACCTGTGTAATAGAAATAAATTTAATTTTTTTTCTCAAAAACTTCTCTCCCGGCAACTCATATGGAAGTCCATTTAGACCAAAACATCTGATTTTGAGTAATATGCTGAAATGGTTCAACAGGTCAAAACTGTCCTGCTGCAGAGTAACAGCGATCACTCACTGACAAACCAAAGGAAAACTCACACTGAATGTAAAAAAAGTTCATCCTTTCTCAACTCTAAGTGATCTGGTCCTTAGCACGTCTTAAAACCGAGGTAAATATAACCCTATAAGAGCAACACACACGTCATTTAACGAAAACTAAAAGTCAGAATCAGAGTGATGGTCCACCAGCTTGTAGAAGCTGGATTTTCTGGATGATGTTATCAGTCTCTCTCGTGGTTGTGGAGAAAGTTTTTCTCCACTCTTCTTTCCAGTGTTGCTTCAGGTGTTTGACATTTGCAGACCTGGTTTCTGCAGCTCTCTGAAGGTCCCACTGCAGCATGTCAGTCAGGTTGAAGTCTGGACTTTGACTGGACCACAGTGAGACCTCCTCTGCCTCCCCCTCCAGCCTGTTTGTGTCCTGCAGTCAGGTGAAGAAGCGACTGCAGAGACTGAACCAGAACACGGCTGCAGGTCCAGATAGTGTCAGACTTTGGATCATAGATCTGCTGCTGTGTTTGGGGTCATTGTCCTGCTTTATTAGACAGTTTCAGCCAAGCTTTACCTGTTGGACCGATGGACTCACGTCTGATTAGAATACTTTGGTATCCAGAAGAGTTCATGGTCCACTCACTGAGGTGGTCCTGTAGATGTCCTGTAGATGCAGAACAAGCCCAGATCATCATCCTCCACCACCATGCTGACAGCTGGTATGAGGTGTTTGTGTTGAAATGCTGTGTTTGGTTTTTGTGCATTTTCACCAAACATCTCCACTTTGCTCTGGTTTGTCCAAAGGACGTTGTTCCAGAAGTCTTGTGGTTTGCCCAGATGCAGCTTCGCCTAAGCTGTACTGCCATGTTCTTTTTAGAAAGAAGAGACTTTCTCCTGCAACCCTTCCAAACAAGACATACTGGTTTAGTCTTTTTCTAACTGGGCTGTCGTAGTCTCTAACATTTGAGATGTAGCTCTTGGGGTTTTTTTTCCCCACAAACTGACCTTGGACTGAACTTGCTGCGACGTCCACTCCTGGATGATTTGCAGCTGTCAGGAATTATTTCTACTTGTGGATAATCCTTCTCTGTGTAGAATGATGGACTCCAGGTAGTTTAGAAAAAACCCTTCTGTTCATGTTTCCTTGCCATTCACTGAGCCTGTTTACATGACCATCAAAATCTGATAACTGGACTTGAAAATATGGACCAGAGCTTTTAAAATTATAAATTTCACTGGTCATTGTCAACACATTAGATCTGATTTTTATAGTAATCTGATTACTCTCAGTTATGGGATGATGATGGTCATGTAAATGGACTCATTGTATTTACTTATATCTAAATACTCCAAACTTCTGTATTATGATAGATTAATTAAGTGCATTTGAATAGAGTTTTAAAATCTTTTGAGGAGAAGGTGGTTTTTCGTGAGCCCTCATTGGTTGGAGCTACATGTTGTGCAGAAGGCACAAATCTCAGATGTTTGACCTCCAGCCCATGACATGTGTCCAGTAGAGGACTTTCTTACTTCCTGGGCTATAAAAGATGTTGGCAGCAGAGCTAATCTAATAATATTTTCCTAGACATATCTGGCAAAGTGAATTAGATTTAACCAAATGGATTTAGTTGGAGACAGTCCCTTTATTGTTTTCAGTCTCTTCATTCTGCATCATTATGCTCTCCTGGTTTCTCAAGCATCAAATAAATGCCTGAGCGCCCACAGGGTTGGGCTGTACCAGCTTTATGGAAGAGTCCTCTGAGTAATACTCCAGGGCTGCTGTTCTCTTGCCTCCATATGGAAGAAGATTAAGAAGATAGCCAATTTCCCTCCTCAGCGATCAAAAATCGATTACGTTATTTAAACCCACCTTTTTTCCTTTCTGCTCACCAGAACTTATCTAACAGCTACAGCTGAGCGTTGTGTCTTCTGCTCTCCACCGTCCAACGGTTGTGTGATGTGAGGTTTGTTGATAGCTGTCTCTGCAGTGTTGAGGGAAGCTGAGTGTGTGTTTCAGCAGTTAAAATAAATATTCATGAAACTGACACAGTTACAGAAATTATGTTTTTTAGGCACTATTGTAGACCATAATCTAAACTGGAAATCACATATAAAATATATCAAAACTAATATGTCAAAATCTATTGCAATACTGTACAAAGTAAAGGACTATCTGTGTCAGACATCACTTTTTATTTTATATAACTCATTGATTGTTCCATATATGACCTATTGTGTAGGGATTTGGGGAAACACTTATCACACAAACACAAATTCATATTTCTTACTGCAAAAGAAGGCCGTACATATGATTTGTCAAAAAAATGTTTTGTGAACCAACATATCCACTATTTATTAAAACTTAGAGCTCTAGTAGATTGCAGCACAATTTAAATTATAAAGTTAATAATAATCAGTTGCCATTCTGTATCCAGAGGCTGTTTAAAAATAGGGAGAAATGTTCTGAACTTAGAGGAAATAAGATGTTTAGCAAACCCGAGGTACAGACAAATGTTAAGTTTCATTGTATATCTGTCACTGGCAGAGAGGATGAGTTGTTAATATGAACTGTTCTCTTGTTAAGAGAGGATCTGAACCAGGGAGGAGCAGAGCAGATGATGTTAAATGATTCCAGACGGTTGAGAAGAGTGATGAGGTTGATCGTGTTGAAAGCTGCAGTGAGATCGAGGAGGAGGAGGAAGCTGAGATGTCTGGAGTCAGATGAGGGAAGGAGGTTGTAAACAGGGCTGTTTCGGTCCTGTGATGGGAGCGAAAGCCGGATTGGAAGATTTCAAACAGATCGTTGTTGATGAGATGGGACATGAGTTGAGTGGTGGCTCGTCGCAGGGTCTTTGAAGGAAAGCGAAGGTTGGAAATGGGCTGAAAGTTTGACATCAGGACTGAGGGTTGGTTTTATGAGGATGGAGGTGATGGCAACCAGTTTAAGTGAGTGAGGGACAGAACCAGAACTGAGGCAAGACTTGATGATTTGTAGACGAGATGGACTCAATCACTTCACGCCTAGTGTCACAAATTTTAAACAAACCTCTTTATTTATTTTATTTTTTTTTTGTTTTATTGATAGTTTTTTTTTTTAATTACCATTATTTATATATTCATTCTTATTTGTTCAGTTATTAATTCATTTAACATTTAATTGTGATTTCATTCCAGGCTTTTTTTTTTACGTCTTTCCCTGTATTTCTTTTGTTTTTAAAGAATTGTAAATAAATTCAGACGTTAAGGGGTGAGGACAGAGAGGCCGTGGACTCCTGGCTCATGAGCTAAACTAATTCCTCCAAACGAAGTGATGGAGCTGTTCCCACATCTTATGTTTTCTGGTGTTTTCTGTCTGATTTAGACCGTCCCTCTTTTATCAAATGAACATACGACGAAAATCACGACCATTTTCACACAAGGCATTTATTCATTTGGACGTGAATGTGGGATACGATCAAATCTCACGACAGGTCTGAAATTGTGTACACAAGTTTGAGTCGGTGTGGGTTAGCAGTTCAACACAGCAGATGCTGAAAATAATAATTAAACAAACCTCAAACCGTCATCTCAGCATAAGCAGCCACATTTTCAGTACTTTTCAGAATTAACCCATTTGCAAAAAAAAAGCAAAAAAAAAAAAGAAAAAAGAAAAAAAAGCACATTAAAATGGATTCCCAAAACGAATAAAATAAAACAGCTCAATGATACTGCTTGGAGTGCACACCGATGCACTCAAAAAAGGATTTGGGAAAATAAAAATGATAAACAGTCTAAGCTCAGACATGACAATTAGAACAGCTCAAATTTAATAGGCCCATAAATCATTCATTTGAAATGATAAATACAGAGATCTGTGTTTGCAAACAAACTCATACCAATATTCACTCTTGGAGCATCTCATCACCCCGCTGGCAAACCTGCCACAGAGCCGGAGCGACCGCGGTGAAGTTGGTTTTAGGTTGGATATTCGACAGACATTCATCATTTCGTGTTCAATAGCTTCCGTTTCACGCGACCAAAACACACAATTCCTGACCTGTATTATAGCACAAGATGAGACAAACAAGACACACCCCTTTTGATTAATTTTGAAAGCTCCTTCTGTTTTTTATAATTTTTTTACAGTAAAAATATCAATATTTCTTCAATAGCTTCCACATCATGAGACCGAGGGGCCCCAATCCTCAACTAAATTATTCTACTGAGACAAACAAACAAGACACACCCCTTTTGATTTTTTTTGAAAGCTCCTTCTGTTTTTTAAAATTTTTACAGTAAAAATATCAATATTTCTTCAATAGCTTCCACATCATGAGACCGAGGGGCCCCAAACCTCAGCTAAAATATTCTATTAAGACACACAAACAAGACACACCCCTTTTGATTCATTTTGAAAGCTCCTTCTGTTATTTATAATTTTTTTACAGTAAAAATATCAATATTTCTTCAATAGCTTCCACATCATGAGACCGAGGGGCCCCAAACCTCAACTAAATTATTCTACTGAGACAAACAAACAAGACACACCCTTTTTGATTTTTTTTTAAAGCTCCTTCTGTTTTTTAAAATTTTTACAGTAAAAATATCAATATTTCTTTAATAGCTTCCACAAATTGTGACCGAGGGGCCCCAAACCTCAACTAAATTATTCTACTAAGACACACAAACAAGACACACCCCTTTTGATTTTTTTTGAAAGCTCCTTCTGTTTTTTTAATTTTTTTTTACAGTAAATATATCAATATTTCTTCAATAGCTTCCACAAATTGTGACCGAGGGGCCCCAATCCTCAACTAAAATATTCTACTGAGACACACAAACAAGACACATCCCTTTTGATTCATTTTGAAAGCTCCTTCTGTTTTTTAGCGTGTGTCTACCCTTCGCCGAGAGGCGTGGGTAACCGTTGAACCCCACTAGTGATATGGATTGGGGATTGCAATTATTTCCCATGAACGAGGAATTCCCAGTAGGCACGGGTCATAAACTCGCGTTGATTAAGTCCCTGCCCTTTGTACACACTGCCCGTCACTACTACCGATTGGATGGTTTAGTGAGGTCCTCGGATCGGCCCTGCCGGGGTCGGTCACGGTCCTGGCGGAGCGCCGAGAAGACGATCAAACTTGACTATCTAGAGCAGGCATGTCAAACTGGTCCAGCAAAGGGCCGTGTGGCTGCAGGTTTTTGTTCCAGCCAGCCAAGAGCACACAGTTTGACCAATCAGCTGTCTGAAGACTGAGATCAGTTGATTGAATCAGTCAAATCTGGTGTGCTGCTGCTTGGTTGGAACAAAAACCTGCAGCCACACGGCCCTTTGCTGGACCAGTTTGACATGCCTGATCTAGAGGAAGTAAAAGTCGTAACAAGGTTTTCGTAGGTGAACCTGCAGAATGATCATTAACGGTTGAGCACCCCACGCGGGGCCTCTCCAACCAGCCGAACCTGCCGAGGGGACGGACCCCGGCTCTCTCCCCGAGAGCCCCAGGGCCCGCCCCCGTGGATGGACTGGCGTGACAGGATGGAGGCGTGCGTGCCCGAGCTCTCCTGCGGGCGGAAGAGGGGTCCCTCCAGGGTCCCCCTCTCTCCGCCCGAGTGCCCTCAGGTCCCGTCGCGTCTCCCCTACCTCCGCCGACCCTTCCCCGCTGCAAACTCCACCCTGGTCCGAGCCCCGGCCAGCCCGTCAGACTCCCTGGCTCGGCCCCCTCTCCGGGACCGACCCCTCAGCATGCTCACTCCCGCCAGCCCGTCCGAGGGCCTGACGGACCTGCCGTCGGGGCGCGCGTGGGAGCGTCTGGGCGGTGTCCACGCAGAGCGGGCCCGGCCTGCGTCCGGCGGAGACCCGGTCAGGGCTCTGCACTCGGAACCTCTCGAACGGTCTCGCCCTGGCCGTCCCGCCGCGTGCCTCCGGGTACCCAACTCTGCTCCATCCTCCGGAGGGAGCCAGGGGGGTTTAATGTCTCCGCCCTGTGGACCGGCTCTTACTCTGTCCTCGACGGAGGGGCGCGGCCCGAGATGCGGAGCGCCTGGGCAGTTCGCTGAACCTGTCCAACCCCCAGTCTCAGAAGCTTGGCCTCCAACCTGAAAACGAAAACTGTACAACTTTTAGCGGTGCATCACTCGGCTCGTGCATCGATGAAGAACGCAGCTAGCTGCGAGAACTAATGTGATTTGCAGGACACATTGATCATCGACACTTTGAACGCACATTGCGGCCCCGGGTTCCTCCCGGGGCTACGCCTGTCTGAGGGTCGTTTTGCCATCAATCGGAGGAGCCTCTCCTCCGTGGCTGGGGCTGTTGCAGGCCGCCTACGGCGCGCCTTCATCCCCCTAAGTTCAGACCTTCCGGGACTCCCGGTGCGGCGCGTTGGGCCCGCCTCTGGCGCGGCCCCCTCCAAGCGTCCGCTCCGTCCGACCCACCCTCTCTCCCTCCTTCCCCGGCTCCGGGGAAGGGGCGCCACTCCCGTCGAGCCCCTGGCATGAGTCGGGCGCGGCTGCCGGTGGACCCTCCAGTCTCCGAGCTGACCGCGTTACGCGTGTGAACCACAGGGAAAACTTGGCGAGAGCGGACCGCCCTTAGTGGGGGACTGTGGGGTGCCGGACGGCTGCCAGCGCGCAGGGGGGGGGGGGGGGGTGACCCACTTCGTATACAACCTCAGATCAGACGAGACGACCCGCTGAATTTAAGCATATTACTAAGCGGAGGAAAAGAAACTAACAAGGATTCCCTCAGTAGCGGTGAGCGAAGAGGGAAGAGCCCAGCGCCGAATCCCCGTCTGACTGGAAATGTGGCGTACAGAAGACCGCTCGACCGATGTCGGTCAGGGTCCTGAGTCCTTCTGATGGAGACTCAGCCCGTGGACAGTGTGAGGCTGGTAACGGTCCCCGGCACGGTCTTCTCGGAGTCTGGTTGTTTGGGAATGCAGCCCAAAGCGGGTGGTACACTCCATCTAAGGCTAAATACCGGCACGAGACCGATAGTCGACAAGTACCTTAAGGGAAAGTTGAAAAGAACTTTGAAGAGAGAGTTCAAGAGGGTGTGAAACCATTAAGAGGTAAACGGGTGGGGTCCGCGCAGTCCGCCCGGGGGATTCAACCCAACGGGTCAGGGACGGCCGCCCGGTGCGGAATGATCCCCGCCGCTTCTCCTCTCGGGGGGCAGGGACCTCTCCCCGGCGTAGGCTGGCCCTCGCCGGGCGCATTTCCTCCGTGGCGGTGCGCCGCGACCGGCTCCGCGGCGGCCAGAAAGGGCTCGGGGACTCTGGTTGTCCTCCAGCCAGCTGGGTGCGGGCCTCCAGCTGCAGCAGGCTGGCTGGGGAGGAGTGGGACTGGGGCCCTGGAGGTCCTCCAGCAGGCCGGGTGCCTGCTGGATGTCTGGTGGAGGTCATGCGGACCTGACGCAGCAGCAGCAGGCTGGCTGGGTGTGTCTGTGACTGGGGCCCTGGTGGTCCCCCCCAGCAGGCTGGGTGTCTGCTGGAGCTATTGAAGAAATATTGATATTTTTACTGTAAAAAATTATAAAAAACAGAAGGAGCTTTCAAAGTAAATCATAAGGGGTGTGTCTTGTTTGTGTGTCTCAGTAGAATAATTTAGTTGAGGTTTGGGGCCCCTCGGTCTCATGATGTGGAAGCTATTGAAGAAATATTGATATTTTTACTGTAAAAATTTTGTAAAAAACAAAAGGAGCTTTCAAAATGAATCAAAAG
The DNA here is from genome assembly GCF_017639745.1 of Melanotaenia boesemani. Taxonomy (NCBI): domain Eukaryota; kingdom Metazoa; phylum Chordata; class Actinopteri; order Atheriniformes; family Melanotaeniidae; genus Melanotaenia; species Melanotaenia boesemani. The sequence goes on along the minus strand of NC_055692.1, from coordinate 34,453,198 downwards.
GAGTGTGTCTTGTTTGTCTGTCTCAGTAGAATATTTTAGTTGAGGTTTGGGGCCCCTCGGTCACAATTTGTAGAAGCTATTGAAGAAATATTGATATTTTTACTGTAAAAATTTTGTAAAAAACAGAAGGAGCTTTCAAAATGAATCAAAAGGGGTGTGTCTTGTTTGTGTGTCTCAGTAGAATATTTTAGTTGAGGTTTGGGGCCCCTCGGTCACAATTTGTGGAAGCTATTGAAGAAATATTGATATTTTTACTGTAAAAAATGATAAAAAACAGAAGGAGCTTTCAAAATGAATCAAAAAGGGTGTGTCTTGTTTGTCTCATCTTGTGCTATAATACAGGTCAGGTTTTGTGTGTTCTGGTCACGTGAAACGGAAGCTATTGAACACGGAAATGATGAATGTCTGTCGAATATCCAACCTAAAACCAACTTCACCGCGGTGCCGGACCGCAGGTTCAACAGTACGCACACACACACACGTGCGCGGTGGAGTGCTGCGTCAGGTTGCTGAAGGGAGGGTGGATGCGTCTCGGACCAGCGAGGTGAACGCTCCTTTAGTCTCTGGAGAAAGTCTGCGACATTATTCTGTCCTGTGCATCCTGCACACACCATGTTCTGTTAGTGGAGCCTTTTGATGCCCCGGCGCAGCCAGAGGAGCAGATGTCCAGAGAACCAGCCCAGCACAGCCTCCACTGGGGAGGAGGAGCCAGGAGCTGATCCGCTGTTTCCATACCGAAAAGTTGTATAACTGCTCTATTTAATCAGTAGGCTAATGTTTCCCATGCATTAAATGTGCAGTTCTTTACTGGACGAGAGGAAATATAATTTTCTCCTTTGGAGGCTAAAAGTGGCTTCATAGAACAGAACCCTGAACACAACAATGCTAAGCTACAGCAAGTAAACTCAGACTTCGTCTGTTTGAAAAAGTTTTATTCGCTGTTTTTATCTTTTCATCAGTCTCATCGTGTAGTTTATATTTTCTAGTGCACAAAGTAAAGAATTGTAACTTTTCAGGCATGGGCTGTTATTTAATGTGCCACAATTTTCACTGCTTTTTACTGAGGTTGTCATGACGACACCTCTGGAGCTGTCCATGGACCAGTGTTAACTAGCATCTAACCTCAGGAAGAGGTTGCTGGTTCAAATCTCAGTCTGAGCCCTGTGGAGTTCTGGGATGATCTTCCCAGGTCAACGTTAGTATTTTCAGAAAGACATGTTCCAGTTCTGGTTCTGGTTCTGGTTTGGGACTGAAGTCTCAGAACCTCTGTGCTTTCTGGTGAACCGGCCCATGTTCACATCAGTTTATCCAGAACCAAGGTGGTTCAGTTTGAAACACACATGTAATGCGCTTGTGTGAACATTGACAGGCAGCACTGGTCTGGCCTCTGCTTTCTTTTCATTTTTCTTTTCTTTTTTTTTTTTTTTTGTTTTGTTTTAGCTTTACCGAAATATCAGGGGGACAGTGGTCTGTGTTCAGGTAAATCCAGCCATTACATACTGACGCTTTGTGAAAAAAAAAACCAAAAAAACCACAGTTTGTTGGTTCCAGGTGAGAGGAGACTTTTTTCTGTGAGTATTTCATTCACACTTGAAGATTGTCTCCTGGTCAGGCAGAAATCTTGAAGACAGGTTGAACACTACTAATGTTCATATTAAAGCTTTGTGTAGGATTCTGTTATCAACTAAATTTGTTATAAAACATGAACAAAATTTATTTAATAAGGGACAGTCAACTCATTTAGTGTCAGTGGCTGTATTAACCAGTGATAACGTAGCAGTAAACCAGTGGCTTTTTTATCTCACTCCTATAAAAAAGTCTTTGAACTTTTTCCATTTTAGGGACTTTGTATGATAGAGAGAAAGAAGCTTAATGGAGATGTAGTCTGCTGTGTGGGAGTTACATCCTCTCCAGCATCCCTTTACACATGTTACAGGATGCTCAAATCATTATGTAAAATACTGTTTTTCATTTTTCTGTCAGACTCCTGAATGGCAGCAAACAGCTTCCTTATTTATCAGTCATGTTTGTTTAGTCATTTTCTCGACATGTAACTAAGAGTTGATCCAAACCACTCATCCTTGTTGAAGACCAGGACCAAGGAAAGTGGAAGAAGGGCTGTTCTCAGGTTCCACAGCATCTATCACCAGCTGTTTGACTGCATAGCTCAGTGCTGCATTCATGGACTGTGGGATCTTAGAGATTTGTTCACTGTTTAATGTTCACTGTTGGATCATTTCTGACAATGTTTCTGGTGTCGACGTTCCAGCAGATTATTTTGTTTCATTATTTTGTTGAAACCACGTCGTCCACATGACGACAAGATGATCAACACTGGGCCACTTTTTAAAGACCATCCACCCACCCACCTATCCATCCATCCACCTATCCATCCATCCATCCATCCATCCATCCATCCATCCATCCATCCATCCATCCACCCACCTATCCATCCATCCACCTATCCATCCATCCATCCATCCATCCATCCATCCATCCATCCATCCATCCACCCACCCACCCACCCACCTATCCATCCATCCATCCATCCACCCACCTATCCATCCATCCATCCATCCATCCATCCATCCATCCATCCATCCATCCATCCACCCACCTATCCATCCATCCACCTATCCATCCATCCATCCATCCATCCATCCATCCATCCATCCACCCACCTATCCATCCATCCATCCACCTATCCATCCATCCATCCATCCATCCACCCACCCACCCACCCACCCACCTATCCATCCATCCATCCATCCATCCACCCACCTATCTATCCATCCATCCACCCACCTATCCATCCATCCACCTATCCATCCATCCATCCATTCATTCATCCATCCATCCATCCATCCATCCATCCATCCATCCATCCACCCACCTATCTATCCATCCATCCACCCACCTATCCATCCATCCATCCATTCATCCATCCATCCATCCATCCATCCATCCATCCATCCATCCATCCATCCATCCACCCACCCACCCACCTATCCATCCATCCATCCATCCATCCATCCATCCACCCACCTATCCATCCATCCACCTATCCATCCATCCATCCATCCATACACCCACCCACCCACCCACCCACCTATCCATCCATCCACCCACCCACCCACCCACCTATCTATACATCCATCCACCCACCTATCCATCCATCCATCCACCTATCCATCCATCCATCCATCCATTCATTCATCCATCCATCCATCCATCCATCCATCCATCCATCCATCCATCCATCCATCCATCCATCCACCCACCTATCTATCCATCCATCCACCCACCTATCCATCCATCCATCCATCCATCCATCCATCCATCCATCCATCCATCCATCCATCCATTTATCCATCTATCCATCCATCCACCCACCCATCTATCTATCTATCCATCCACCCACCCACCACCTATCCATCCATCCATCCATCCATCCATCCATCCATCCATCCATCCACCCACCCACCCACCCACCTATCCATCCATTCATCCATCCATCCATCCATCCATCCATCCATCCATCCATCCATCCACCCACCCACCTATCCATCCATCCATCCATCCATCCATCCATCCATCCATCCATCCATCCATCCATCCATCCATCCATCCATCCATCCATCCATCCATCCATCCACCCATCCATCCTAAAGACCAACCTGACTAATGTTTTGTTTGCTTTTTACTAGATCTCATTATCATGACATTAAAGTACATCCCTCACATGTACCAGAGGATCCATAGTCTCTCCCTCCTGTTCCTGTAGGTCCTGAAGGGGTGCAAGAAGCTGACCATGTCAGTGTGCTCCATGGCTCAGATCCCTGGAGGTTACATCACCAACCATGTCTACAGCTGGGTGGACCCTCAGGGCAGGAGTGTCTCCCCACCACCTGATAGCCAGGAGGCAAACCAGAGGCAAGGCCATGGCCTGGAGGAGAGGACGGTAAGACCAACAACTGGCCTTTGCTACTGTGACATTATTCCAGTTTCCAGGACTGGAACTGTGGGTACTGGGCACATGGACATACATACATACATACAGACATACAGACATACAGACATACAGACATACAGACATACATACATACAGACATACAGACATACATACATACATACATACATGGATGGATGGACGGACGAACGGACGGACTGATTGATTGATTGATTGATTGATTTTAACTTGCTTTCACAGACCTGAAGGGCAACAATAATCAACAAGTTGTTTGTTCCACTCAGGACGAACCGGTCATGACTGGTCTGAGAGTCATTTGAAAAACAAAACACATCTTCTCTTAATTTCAAAGCTTTCAGGACATAATAAATAAATAATAATTTGGCTCTTCTATTTCCAAAAGTTAAATCACAACACATGACATATTACAACATATCACTATTATTTATGATCAAACCTCTGAGTAAAGTGAATGATGTAGATCCATCGTGATGACCTTTGCCCTCTGACCTGGTGAGGTTGTTCCAGTTAGAAAAAGACTGCATGGTCCGTTTGGAGGAGGTGCAGAGAGTCTGCCGTCTTGCAGCCAAAGCACCTGGTCATGTTGCACGAAAGCCATCTTTTAACATTCTTGGAGAGTATCAGCATAAGGTGTTGGTGAAGCAGGCGAGCAAGTCAAAACTAAAGAACAGCATACTTTTGCTCATATTCAGATGAATTTGGATGACTTGAAGGAGAGCTAATTAAATTAAAGAATAGAAGTGGGATTTCTGGACCGTGGCCCAAAGCCTGAAGCTACCACAGATGCAAAGTGAAAAAATGGGATGAATGGAAGATTTGTTGGCCTCTTAACGTGCCAGCTGTCTGTGTTGTGCATCATCTTCAGCCATGCCTACATCTCCAACCATCTGCAAGGATGCTCTGCATCAAACTACAATGTCACAATGCTTCAAGATCCCATTCTTGTCACCAAACACAGAGACAGATGGTGTACGTATGAGATAAAATTAAAAGCTTTAGAAGTTTAGTGATCACGTTCTGAAAACCCAAATACAGATCTAATGAAATGATTTGTTCATTTAGCTGCAACTTAAACATCTTCTGACATCCTCACAGTGTGAGATGATAGTTGGAGCATCGTGTTGCATCTCATAAACTACTAACAATGATCATTTCAGTTTAGTCTGTATAGCTGTTTAAAATACAAATGACAAATATTTTATTCCAACAGAACATTGATACATCAGATGCTGAAACAGAGATATTTTATCATTTCATGGAAAACTATGAGCTCATTTTGAATCTGATGGCAGCAACAAATGGCTGGAAAAGTAACTAGTAACTCTCTCTCTCTCTCTATCTCTATCGATGTCTCTCTCTCTCTCTCTCTATCCCTGTCTCTCTCTCTCTCTATCTCTTTCTCTCAATAACTCTATCTCTGTCTCTATCGCTGTCTCTCTCTCTCTCTCTCTCTCTCTCTATCTCTATCGCTGTCTCTCTCTCTCTCTCTCTATCTCTATCGCTGTCTCTCTCTCTCTCTCTCTCTCTGTCTCTATCGCTGTCTCTCTCTCTCTCTATCTCTATCGCTGTCTCTCTCTCTCCAACTCTATCTCTATTGCTCTCTCTCTCTCTCTCTCTCTCTCTATCTCTATCTCTAATGCTGTTTTCTCTCTCTCTCTCTCTCTCTCTCTATCGCTTTTTCTCTCTCTCTCGCTCTCTCTCTATCTCTATTGCGCTTACTCTCCGTCTCTCTCTGTCTCGCTCTCTCTCTCTCTCTCTCTCTCGCTTTCTCTATCTCTCTATCTCTCTCTCTATCTCTATCTCTATCTCTATCACTGTCTCTCTCACTCTCTCTCTCTCTCTATCTCTATCGCTGTCTCTCTCTCTCTCTCTCTATCTCTCTCTCTATCTCTATCTCTAACGCTGTCTCTCTCACTCTCTCTCTATCTCTATCTCTATCCCTGTCTCTCTCTCTCTCTATCTCTATCTCTAACGCTGTCTCTCTCACTCTCTCTCTATCTCTATCTCTATCCCTGTCTCTCTCTCTCTCTCTCTCTCTCTATCTCTATCTCTATCGCTGTCTCTCTCTCTCGCTCTATCTCTGTTGCTCTCTGTCTCTCTCTCTCTCTCTCTTTATCTCTATCTCTAACGCTGTTTTCTCTCTCTCTCTCTCTATCGCTTTTTCTCTCTCTCTCGCTCTCTCTCTATCTCTATTGCACTTACTCTCCGTCTCTCTCTGTCTCGCTCTCTCTCTCTCTCGCTTTCTCTCTCTCTATCTCTCTCTCTATCTCTATCTCTATCGCTCTCCCTCTATCTCTGTTGCTCTTACTCTCTGTCTCTCTATCTCTATTGCTCTTACTCTCTGTTTCTCTCTCTTTGTCTCTCTCTCTCTCTCTCTCTCTGTCTCTCTCTCTCTCTCTTTATCTCTCTCTCTCTCTTTATCTCTATTGCTCTTACTCTCTCTCTCTCTCGCTCTCTTTATCTCTATCGCTCTCTCTCTATCTCTATCTCTATTGCTCTTACTCTCTGTCTTTCTCTGTCTCTCTCTCTCTCTCTTTATCTCTATTGCTCTTACTCTCGGTCTCTCTCTCTGTCTTTCTCTCTCTCTCTATCTTTATCTCTATTGCTCTTACTCTCTCTCTCTATCGCTATTGCTCTCTCTCTCTCTGTCTCTCTCTCTTTATCTCTATTGCTCATACTCTCTCTCTCTCTCTGTCTTTCTCTGTCTCTCTCTCTCTCTCTCTTTATCTCTATTGCTCTTACTCTCGGTCTCTCTCTCTGTCTTTCTCTGTCTCTCTCTCTCTCTTTCTCTCTCTCGCTCTTTCTTTCTCTCTTGCTCTCTCTCTCTTTCTGTTTCTTGTTCTCTCTCTTTCTCTCTCTCTCTTTCTCTTTCTCTCTTGCTTTCCCTCTCTTTCTGTGCTGCGAGGAAATTGTATCTTGGGGATCAATTCACACCAGGAGCCACCACCACCACAGAGGCCACCACCACAGGAACCAGACAAGAACCATCCCCATCAGTCCTGCAGTTTAAGCAGGCATAACTCCCAGCATGAAGGATCCCCTTAAAGAAAACACTGGAATTAAAAAGGTCAAAAGCAGAAGATCAAATAAACCTAAAAATAAGATCAAATGAAAGCCACAGGTATGAAAGTTTACATAGAACAACATCTGCTCCCATCCAGACAACGTCTCTTTCAGGGAAGGCCTTGTAGATTTTAGCAAGACAATGCTGAACCACATCCTGCATCCATCACTGCAGCTAAAATCCTGCATCAGACCAGAATGGGACAACATTCCTGCCCTAGAACTCCAACACCTGGTCTCCTCACTTCCCAGACATTTCCAGACAGTTAAAAAAAAGAGGGGATGCTACACCATGCTGAACATCACCCTAGAACTACTTTTTACACCGTGCTGCACATCACCCTGGAACTACTTTTTACACCGTGCTGAACATCACCCTAGAACTACTTTTTACACCATGCTGAACAACACCCTGAACTACTTTTTACACCGTGCTGAACATCACCCTAGAACTACTTTTTACACCATGCTGAACCTCACCCTAGAACTACTTTTTACACCGTGCTGCACATCACCCTGGAACTACTTTTTACACCGTGCTGAACATCACCCTAGAACTACATTTTACACCGTGCTGCACATCACCCTAGAACTACTTTTTACACTGCTGCACACCACCCTAGAACTACTTTATACACCGTGCTGAACATCACCCTAGAACTACTTTTTACACCGTGCCGAACATCACCCTGGAACTACATTTTACACCGTGCCGAACATCACCCTGGAACTACATTTTACACCGTGCTGCACATTACCCTGAAACTACTTTTTACACTGTGCTGAACATCACCCCGGAACTACTTTATACACCATGCTGAACATCACCCCAGAACTATTTTTACACCGTGCCGAACATCACCCTGGAACTACATTTTACACCGTGCTGCACATCACCCTGGAACTACTTTTTACACTGTGCAGAACATCACCCTAGAACTACTTTATAGACCGTGCTGAACATCACCCTAGAACTACTTTTTACACCGTGCCGAACATCACCCTGGAACTACTTTTTACACCGTGCTGAACATCACCCTGGAACTACTTTTTACACCGTGCCGAACATCACCCTGGAACTACTTTTTACACCATGCTGAACATCACCCTAGAACTACTTTTTACACCGTGCTGAACATCACCCTAGAACTACTTTTTACACCGTGCCGAACATCACCATAAAACTACTTTTTACACCGTACCGATCATCACCCTGGAACTACTTTTTACACCGTGCTGAACATCACCCTAGAACTACTTTTTACACCGTGCCGAACATCACCCTGAACTACTTTTTACACCGTGCCGAACATCACCATAAAACTACTTTTTACACCGTGCCGAACATCACCCTGGAACTACTTTTTACACCGTGCTGAACATCACCCTGGAACTACATTTTACACCGTGCCGAACATCACCCTGAACTACTTTTTACACCGTGCTGAACATCACCCTAGAACTACTTTTTACACCGTGCCGAACATCACCATAAAACTACTTTTTACACCGTGCCGAACATCACCCTGGAACTACTTTTTACACCGTGCCGAACATCACCCTGGAACTACATTTTACACCGTGCCGAACATCACCCTGGAACTACTTTTTACACCGTGCCGCACATCACCCTGGAACTACATTTTACAGACGTGTTGCTGCCATCAGATTCATTATCAGCTCATATTTTCCAGTAAATGGTAAAATATCTGAGATTCAACATCTGATATGTTGTTTATGTTCTGTTGGAATAAAATATGGGTTGGTGAGATTCTGTTGTATTTATATTTTATATGTCGTTTTCTAAGAGTAAGCAGAGAGTTGTACATGCAAACCTAACAACATTCAATAATTCTAACTCCAACATGTGATTCTGTCTTTTAACCATAAGTTACAGCTGAATACTACGTACAGAAGTTAGTAAAGCTAGCTAGTGAGCTAGCTAAGTGAGGGAAGAACTAGAGGAAATGTTGATGCTCTTTAACACCAGATGGTTTGGTTTGTGGATCTCTGAATGCCATGTGTTCCTCCAGGTGACCCTGAACATGGACGACGGTCGCTCTCTGGGTCTAATGATCAGAGGTGGTGCTGAGTATGGCCTGGGGATCTACATCACTGGGGTGGACCCTGGTTCTGCTGCAGATGCAGGTGCACTCCAGGTACCTTATCTCAGGTTGCTGCTGTCCTATACGAATATTTCTAAAGTAAATCAACATCTGTGAGGTGTTGGTGGAGGATTCTTTGTAAGAATCTGATCTTCTCAATCTCCTATTGTCTCCATTAATCTACCCAGCCTGACCAGCTATCGGTCGAGATCTTATGGCGCTTCACAAGATGTTGCAACAGTAGAATGCTTGTTTATTTATCTTTCATTTATTTACTTTATTACCCTGTGAACAGGTCAAACATTGCTGGTCTGTAGAATCAAACCCAGTGTTGGAGTCTGAATCTAATTCTGTGGATCTTTGAATCAGGTCTGTAGATGACATGATTAGCATGTTGATGTCTGTATAAGATGTCATAATACTGAAAACCAAACACACATTCACTGGAGCTCCAGAACAGAAGAAAGATTTAATTTTAAGGTATAAAAGTTAACTTAGTCACATGATCTCAGCCACTCTGCAGCCCGTGTGAACCAGAGGGCAGATTAATGAAATGTATATTCTAAAACGCTCTGAGGGGAGTTTGAGGTATTTTTTCATAACTAGGATTATACTGGATTGAATATTGGGACAGTTTTAACATATTGAGCAGTTCGATGTACAGCTGGTAGAAAATGATGGTGCTTTTATTCCTGTCAAAGTGAACAGAATATAAATTTCGTAAAGTAGTGAAGACTTTTTCCATCATGACTCCAAACTGATCGTGCTCAGACCAGTGCAGCTAGTACAGGATTGTCACACAAACTCAGGTTATTAAGGAAAAAAATGGTCTATCCCTTTAGGAGCACTTTTCAGCTGATTTTAACTGAAAGTTGAGCAGTCATATCTAACATCTGTAGCTCCAGTCTAGCGGGATTCCTCCATCTGCCCTCCATAAAACTGCTAAACCAGTTAGCTGTTCTAACATCTGCTACCTGTCTTACATCCTCAACCAGACAGCGCACTTCACTGCCATGACAGCCATAGAAAAATGCATTATCAGCTATACTAACTCATCTGCTGCGTGCTTTCAAGTCAGCTTCTGCCTCACCAGCCAGGCCACTCACTCCCTGCGCTATTTTCATCCTGCCTGAGGCGATGAGAACAGAGGCCAGTGTTTCATACCTGTAAACAATCCGGCTTTCACCATCACATCACACTAAGTCCTACTTAGAGATGAAATACAACATCCGGTCTGTAGCTGGAGTTTAAGCTAAGTGGGACACCTGGAAAAAAGATCCAGAGAAAATAAAGCTTTAAAGAAGACAGTCAGTCACATTTCTCAGTCTCTTTGAAAGAAAAAGATGAAGGGGTCCTTTTTTAAGCACAGAGGACAAGTTGGTCATACTGCACAGCTGCACTTCCTCACAAGCTTTGGAATTAAAAAAAAAAGAAAGAAAATGAGAGTTGAGGATGACAGAAAGACCTGCCCGGTATGAAGATGAATGTTGGATTTTTTTCCTTCTTCCTCTCAAACGTTCATTTGCAGTCACTCGTGGTGGAGAAGAGCAGCTGTCCGTCTGCAGAGTTTTCATGACTCGCTGCAGCACATTTCCAGATCCTGACATTCTGAGGCTGTTCCTGGAAAACCATCCCTCCCTTCCCTTCACTCCTTGTTTTCCTGGAGTAAATAAGACGCAGCAGCAGGTTGCAAGGTCCCAGTTTACACACCTCTACCACTCAGCCTGTTATTGATGCTGCGGTAGTACAGGAATCATTATGCAGAGGATACATAAGACAGAAAATGACTTTATTTAGACTGTAGCTTTGGCAGCTGCTCTTCCACATAGCTGATTATTTGGTCATTGTGTTGTTGTAAAGCTGAAAGTGTAACCTTGTGCACAGTTTGAACTGGTGTTAAATATTCCTGAACTCAGCAGTACAGGGAAACCAGTAGATCCGTCATGTCAGCTCTGTGTGAACAGGCCATGCTGAAACTTATATTTCTCATTACTTTAAGAGAGTGACACACTCAGCCATGTCCATTAGAAAGTGATATAAATCTCTTCTAAATCCATTCAATTAGAGGCTGGATTCTAACCTTGGACAACTCTGATGACAGATTAGAAATACAACCATGAATCAAACTCACTTCTTCTGCTGCATTGTTAGATTTTGTCTCCGAAGATGAATATTAAATCTAGTATGTTTGATATTTATCTCCTTCAGCCGGGATGGATGTGAGCGCTATCCCATTATCTGATGCTATAATTACATTTTTTATCTGTATCAACCACTCTCTTTGGCAAGAGTGAGTTTCTTTTTTATTCACTGAAACAACTTCAGAAAGAGAACTGAAAGCATTGGGGCCAGATTTACTAAACCAGGTAAATCAGCTGGAGGGCCCAGCATCGATGGGAGTCATCTCTGAACTCAGATGTAGCCAACTCATCTCAATAATGATTAAAGTAATCTAGGACAACCAATTCAAAGTAAATCTCTGTAGTTTAAACTGGTCTTCCCAAGTTTATAACTTATAATGCTTTATTAGAAACTGGAAGGATAGTGGGGAACCATTGTTTTCCAGGAAGAAATGTGGTCAGAAAAAAATCCTGAATGATGGATTTAAGCAAAGTGTTTGGTGGAATCAGACGGAAGAAAAACCACCAGTAGAACTCAGGGCGATGTTTAATAGTGAAAGTAAGAACATTTCCACATGAACAATGTGAAGGGAACTCAAGAGACTGGGAATAAACAGCTGTGCAGCTATAAGAAAACCACTAATCAATGAGGCTAACCAGAGAAAAAAGGACTCTGGAGCCATGGAAGAAGGTCATGTGGTCTTATGAGTCCAGATTTACCCTGTTCCAGAGTGAAGTGAGTATCAGGGTAAGAAGAGAAGAGAATGAAGTGATGCAACCATCAGGCCTAGTGCTACTGTACAAGCCTGTGGGGGCAGTCTATGATCTGGGGTTGCTGCAGTTGGTCAGGTCAAGATTCAAGTCTAGGTTCAGGTCAAGGTTCAGGAGTCCAACTCTCCCACCATCATGGAGAAAAACTAATGCAACTCTGGACGAAAACAAACGTGACATTGTAGAAGCTTGTTGAGACAATGCTGCAGAGGATGCTGTGGAAATCAGGGCTGAGGGAGATCCAACGACGTGTTAGGTGGGGAGTTTTTTATGGAGGTTTTCCTTTAACAAAAGAAAGACCTAGAGGGAAAAGTGTGTGAGCAAGTCTATAACTCTATAAGCTTTTTTACAGTGTAAATATTTCAGTTTAAAAGTAAATGAAAAATTGACACAGTGTACTGGTGGTTTTAGTTTGGATGATGATGTTTTTCCTCCTCTAGTGTTGTTCCTGTGGTATCATAGTTCCAGTAGCTAGGCGGCTCTTACGTGTCATGTTTCACAGTCTTATTGTGTTTTAGTTCTGTCATGATTTTGGTTATATTTCTGGTTTTTGTCTTGTTTAGTTTCTGTTTAAATCGTGGTTTGGGTTTTTGGTTTTGTCATGTTTAGTTCAGTTTTTCCTCATGTGCTGTGTTTTTGTCTCTGGCTCATTAGCTCACCTGGTTTGATTTTGATTCACTTCACCTGTTCTCAGTTTGTTCCTCTGTGTACATATACCCCATGGTTTACAGTTTGCCCTTGTCAGATCCTTTTGGTTTATGTCTGTCGTGTGTGGTTCCCTGTCCTGAGTTTAAGGAAATAAAACCTTGTCACCTGCACTGTTCTGCCTCCTGCCTTGACTGCCTGCATTTGGATTCTCACCTCTGCCGCACTCATTACATTATGTTGCCGTGCTGACATTACAGTTCACTGATCAGGCCTTACAGACCAGCTGATGCTGAGGAGCAGGTCATTACAGACAACCGTAATGCTGGCCTGGTTTCCCGCAGTCTGTTTTTTCCTCCATTACCTGCTTGTCTCTGCACCACCTTCATCTGACTTACTCAATAAATACATGATGTTCACAACATTATGATAATTTCACCGTCCATAGATGATGAGAGGAGGCAGGACAACATTAGAAAACTAACCCACAAACTACCAGGAAACAGGGTGAAGGCTGAAACAGGAAACAGACTGAGAACAAGCAAAATGACAGAAAGCAGGCAGAGAACAGAGGAAAGCAGCATAGACCAGCCAGAGCCGACGAGCAGGAAGGAAAATTAAACCAGCAGCAGAAAACTCAACCTGAATATGAGACGACCTAAAACCTAAACAACGTGCAGTTTAATAACCAGAGCTGCTTCCATTAGATTTCAGGATTACTGCCCTTCAAACATGAGCAACTCACTCATTTACCTGCTGAGAAGAGAAAAGCATTCAAAGGTTTTTTCTGTTGTTTTTGTTTTGTGTTGCACTTTAGATCTTAATCAGTCTCTCAGCACATGGTCTGATTTATGGTGTCTAATACTGCAGAGAAAGTTCATTTATCCCAATAATAGCCATTCTCAACAGCAAGTTGCTTTGATTATGAATATTTATGACCTTTGATTTATTAAGAAAAGAAACACTTCCCCAACATTATAAAGTAGCCCTTCCTGCAGCCTCTGCCCCCCCATGGGGATCACACGGTTATTCCATGGGCTTGTCAGATCAGTAAATGTAAGTTTTTATTTGATATGTTTCAAATTAAAGCATTAATGCAGGGATTAATCTTTGAGATTAACGCATTAATTTTAGTTAGTTATTGCTCATGCCATGTAAAAAATCCAAATTTGGCATTATCATGGTTAGAGAAGCTGGTTTTGGACATGCAGGTGCTTTGTTATTGAATCCACAATAAATCACTTCATCCTCTTTGTTTCTAATATTTTCCAACATTTAACATTTTACCATCAAGGGTCCAGAAACAGTTCTTCAAGCTGATATTTTAAAAATGCTTTAGAGGGTAGACCCTGAATTTTACATTATTGTTTTGAACAGTCATAAGCTATGTGTTTTAAATGTATCTCAGCATTTCAGACGACTTACAATATTTTCTCTGTGGGATTAAAAAGACTTTTTCATCTCACTCTGTTTCGTTATTTGAAGCTCTGCAGGATAACTGAACTGACAGACAGTATTTATTAATACTTTTGTTAATAAGTCAAGTATGTGGGGCTGAATGGACGTGACAAAACAAGTACAAAAGCTTTTATTAATGATCTTACAGAGTGATGCACACTCCGCTGCTTAAGGTACCAAGGCTATGGAAGATTAGTGATTATGAAACAATCACAGTTTCTATGGTAACATTCAGAGGTTTGACATTAACCCACTGGAGTAAATTAAAGTTACTCCTACTATTCCTGACAGACTGAACAGGAAAAGCATCACAAAGGACGTTTCCATGCATACACTGAGCTTCTGTCCTTCAGTGTTTCCAGAGAGAACTTCTTTCATTGAAGATGCTCCATAGTTCTCAGGCTCTCTTAGAGGGCCTGCAGTATTATAGCACAAAATGCACCACACTGTACACACCCGTGGTCCCACTGTGTTCAGCCAAAGGCTTCTTACATTTGATTACAATCAGGGCTCCAAACAAACACCCACCAACCTCCAAATGCGGATTAAAATCCAGCTCAGTGGGTAGAAATAAAAACAACCAGCCACCTGGGATGCTGATGAATTATTGACGCATCTTTGAAGTGAACGAGAAGAGTCGATTCCTGTTGGGGAGAACCGAATCTTCAGCCTCTGCTGTTCAGCAGTCAGGAGGCGGGACTTTAGTTTGATGGAGACACCATGCAGCCAATCACATTAGAGGAAGGATCATATCATTAAGTAAAAGAAGGAAGGGGGGGCAGATGCTCTGAAGACAGTGTAGTGGTACAGACCAGGTTGACAGAGAGAGACAAAAAGCAAACACGTCAGGAAAAAATGAGTAAATGAGCAGAAACCAGCTGAATTTCAATGATATTAGAGACTGAAAAGATGAAGAAGCTTCTTCATATGCAACGATATTCATGTCCTACTTTGCATTGACCATACATGGCTGGCCTGGGCGTGTTCAGGGCCTGATCCCCTGCTCATTCTGCTCTGGCTGGGAGTTGTTTTAGCCTCATAGTAAATAGTGTATATTGTGATGACAGTAAATATTCTTGACTTCTCTCCACATGCACACAACCACGTGGTTGATACGACAGCGGTAGGAGAGAAGGCAGTGTTTCCCTTCACAAACTCCATTAGACATTCCTCTGCAGAAACCTCTTTAAGCTGTTTGGGTTTCAGTGCACTTCTTGAAGTGCGTCTGTTGTTAAATACAGCATCATTTCATCTCTGCATGCCACACTTTACAGAATACTTCCACATTTTTGATCCAGAATGACAGGAACCGGTCAAAATGACCGCTAGGGACCAGTAAGGAGACTTGATGATTTTATTTGACAAAGTTCATTTTAAAATAGTTTAAATGACTGTCTTGGCCATTCTTGTGTTAAATGCATCTGTGTACAAAATAAAGATTTAGCACAAAGATATATTCATCACTCCAGATTTGATTGAAGGTAAAGTCAACAGTAATAAATAATAATAATAATGGATTAGATTTATACAGCACTTTTCAAGGCACTCAAAGCACTTTACATTGTACCCATTATTCATCCACTCCTCACTCACACCTGGTGAAGCTACTACTTGGGGCAGGCTGACGGAAACGTGGCAGCCAATCCGCGCCTAAGGCCTCTCTGACCATCACTGAACATCCACATTCATTCACCAGCGATGCCAACAGTGGAGGCAAAGACGGTGAAGTGTCTTGCCCAAGGACACAACGACAGATGACTGGGGGAGTGGGAATCAAACCGCCAAACCTCCAGTTATTGGACGACCCACTCTTCCACTTGTACTGCCCTAGTGACCATTTCTGTGAGCTGTAGTCCGTGGCTGAGAGTGTGATATGAAAAACAACAGGTCATTTAGTGAGGTGATTACATGTACTGATAGTACCTGCTAGCAACTGGTTAGTTAGTGTTAGTCACTGGTTAGTTAACTGAATAATAACTGGTTGGTAAGTTGCTTTGCTCATGGCTGGAGAAGAGAAGAACAGAAAGAGAATGTTTTTGTGTTTCAGCATTTTCATGAAAAAATGTCAAAACAATTTAAAGAAACATGAATGATTAAATGCTTTCAGTTAAACTGATGATCTCTGGAAAGAAAACGTGTCTGCTGGTCATTCTGATTGGCTGGCAACCTAAGGGATACCAGACACACTGGCTGCTGATCAATAAAGTTAATTTACAACCTTGGCTGCTACAAAGGATGTTAGAGGTCACTCCTGCTCACAGCAGAAGCCCTACATTATAGTTGCTTTTAATAAAAAATCCCTGTGGACTGCTGTTATAAATAGTGATGGAGATGGTATTTGTGGTTGTTTAGTTAGATAAAGATAATAAAATGACAAGAACAGTCGAGCATTCCTGGTGTGTTTCACTTCTTTTCTCTCTCTAAAGGGCGCTGCCAGCTGAAAAGGGCTGAAAATAACAGTTTGCCCCTCACAGTGAAAAGGACAAATACATTGTTCGCACACTCACACACACACACACACACCCACACACACACACACACACACACACACACACACACACACACACACACACACACACACTTTAACATGACTGATCAATGAAATGCAGCTCATAAATCAGCTGAGCAGGGAGAAGGTGGAAGAGGAAGATGTGCAGTTGTAGAGGTGAATAAACTGCTGTGGTCAGAGCAGAGAGAGGCAGGGTGACTCTGACCACGGCTATGAATGTTTCGGGTTATTGTGAGTGGACGTAACCATGTCTGGACAGACGCTGTTTTCAGCAGAGGATGAAGGTGCAGATTCTCCGGCCTACAGACAGTGTCACATCTGCATGGATCTGTGGAATAATACAGAAGATGCATGGATAAAGGTCCTGGTCATCCTCAGGGGGATGTGGACTTTTACTGAAGCTGCATCTGCTTCACATCATCATGCTAGTGGTGAGATGAGAAAGAGAGAAGTCAATAACTCATTTCTGCCTCCTCTGATCCTGCTATAATACACAGGAAGCTGTTTTCTGCTGCTTTCAGCACTCCGCTGAATTTTCCTTTGCATTGTTTTGAGCTTCTCTCAGAATTTATTTACAGATAACTGATTATGTTCAGTAAAGGAAATACCTAATTATATCAAAGACCGCAACAAGATGGGGGTGACTTATTTTCTCCTCACATAATCCGTTAATTTACAGGATCTAAAACATTATGAAGTATTGGACAAACAAGAAGAAATGAATAAATTAGGGAAAGATTGAGTTTTACTGAAGCTGCAACAGTTGCCAGTAAACTAGGAGACAAATGTAGGTGGAAGGATGGTTGATGTGTGCCATTAAAGGTTAAAGGTTGCCATTAATCTTCTTTGGGAACTTTTGTACGTTTGCTCAAATTTTGCCGCTTCTGCTTTGTTCCCTCCTGATAATGGCTAACGCTGTCTTTAGCCTGGATTGTAGAATTATGTACTGGCCAGGTGGATTAACTGGTTTACAGTTTCTGGTGAGACTGGGCTTAAAACTCAGTTACAGGCTGGCAAATACCATGTTTCATACAGCAAATATTATATGAAGCATTGTGCTGCACAAGTTCACATCTCCATGGCATGAATATTGAAAGTGTAAAGAGTAAGAGAGTTAATAAAAGAGTGATCTTGTGAGACCTCAGTACAGTGACTGTAGATGAAGCTGTGCTCTCTGGTGTCTGATAAACAATGCTGATCCCACATCTTTGAGTCTGTGATCTTTTCCTCTGACACACTGCTCTGGAAAGGCCGGGACCTCAGCTGATGTCTAGCTACCTCCAGGATAATAATTAGTCTGTCTGCGTGTTTATGGAAGTAAAATGTGGCAGATAATGAATGAGACGGGAAAGTTGGGGCAGCCTTGGATTTCATCCTCTGTTAAATGTGCTGCCTAAGGTTATAATGATAAAAACAATAGTCTGAATCGGTCATTGGGATGCATTGCACACAGAGTGCTGGTCTCTGAGATGTGGTTCTGAGAGAGCAGTGGGCTGAGATATAATTCAAGTCTGTGACTGTAGCCAACAGACACCAACAGAAACCAGGTTCCAGATGTGGGAGGCTATAACTTACATCATGGTATTTGTTTTAGGGAGCTTGTTGTCACAGAAATAGTGATGAGGGCTCTCTGAAGGGATTAATAAAGTATTTCTATTCTATTCTATGATGGTTTGATGGCTAACATGCATGAACTTAGTTAAGATTCCAGATAACAGACTCAGGCAGGTCAGCTTGTGGTGGTTGAAGCTAATGATCGCATGCCTTTGTAGGATCCATGTTTTAGATCTTAGAAGATCCTCTCTGTTATTTTCCAGATTGCTCAGTGACATGCAGCCAGACAGATGTCCTGTGTGAACACATTTCTCTAGAGAAGCTGAGCATGCAGGGCTCTTTCTGCTCTGATGCAGGTGGGTGACCTAATACTGGAGGTGAATGGCCAGAGTTTTGTCACCATCTCCCATGATGAGGCGGTTAACATCCTCAAAACAGGACGTCACCTGCTGATGAAGGTGAGGGATGTGGGCCGCCTCCCTCATGCTCGCACCGATGTGGCTGAGACCAAGTGGATGTGTAGTCCGGCCGTGGCTGAGACCAGCGCTAAAGCTAACTCCAGCGCCGTCCCTAACCCTGCCGGTGGTGCTGGTATCTCTGTCTGCAGTAAAAGGTGAGCCAACCACAACCAAAAGAACAGGAATTCTACAAAGGAGAGATATTTTTGCTTGTTAGGCTTTTTTTTCACATGGTGGCCATCATCGAGCTGTTACAGTGACTGAAGTGTAGATCATTTCTTCATTAGATGTGTTTACAGTTGTTTTTTCTCCTCTTTTCTCCTGCAGACCATCTTCAGCCAAAGCCCCGTCTGGATTTGCACAGGTGAGAGTGCTTCATAACCTTTTACTCCACTAACTGATTCAGCACATAAATATGTGAAAATGTTGGATTTTTTTCTCCTTCACTAAGCAGTGAAAATACAATGACCCTCCTGCTACCAACCAAACTACAGGAAATAATGGTGATCATCAGTAAAAGATCCAGACAGCAGCTTTCTCACCAGAACCAGCAGCGAAACTGTTTCACACTTTTAAAACAAGGAGGATTAGATTGTAATATGTACTCGAAACACTTTTGATAAAAGAAGAAAACCTCAGGTCACCACCCTCGTTTCTGAGGGAAATAATATATATCCCTAAAATGGGATATACTTCTAGCAGGAACGGGATGGGGGAGTGAGTCTCACAGTCAGGTATGCAGGACCTGCCATATTTTATGGGGTTGTTGAACCTTTAGGTGATAAGATGAATTTTTGTATGAGTTGATGAAATCATGACTGGCTTCTCTGGCAGATTTGTGGGTCAATAGTGTTCCTCAGAGCCATTTTCCTCTAAGTGACCTGTAATGTTGGATCGGCTGAAAGTCGGACACAAGCGCAGGCTCCTGCCGACGCGTTGCTCCAGGGCGGTGGCGACTGCGGCAAGTTGGGCAAGAACAGAGGGTGGCTCAGGGACTGAAGCCGTGCCTGACGAAGATCCTTCTCCAGGAGAAATGCCCGCTGTATCCATGGTGGTATTGTCTTCTGTAACATTGGATCGGCTGAAAGTCGGACACAAGCACAGGCTGGTTGAGAGAAGGATTTTAATGGAGCTCTAACAGACCAAAGGTGTTACAAGACAATACAAAGTTCTGCAGTGCACTGAGGGTTTAAGTAGGCTGGAGGACAGGTGTGACTTGTTAGGTTGATGAGGAGAGAGGCAGGTGAAGTCCGATGAGCTGGAACAGATGAGTCCTGGGAGATGAAGTCCTAGAACCGGTGATCAGAATTCTGGCGAAGCAGAGCGTACTGGTGCAGGAGGAGCAGGCATGACAGTACCCCCCCCATTGAGGCGCAGCTCCCGATGCGCCACGCCACCTGCCAGGAGGACAACCCCTAGGCCGAGGGGCAGGGCGATCCGGACGAGCCTGGTGGAAGTCCCGGATGAGATCAGGGTCCAGAATATCCCCACTCGAAACCCAACTGCGCTCCTCAGGGCCATACCCTTCCCAGTCCACCAGGTATTCCAGGTGCCCCCGGCAACGCCTGGAATCCAGCAGAGACTGGACCGAGTACGCCACAGTCCCCTCAACCTCCAGGGCCGGAGGAGGATCATCCGGCGGAACAGCATCAGCGAGGGGACCTCTGATCACCGGCCTGAGGAGGGAGACATGAAAAGTCGGTGAGATGCGAAAGTGTGAAGGTAGTTGGAGAGTATACGCAACCTCATTGACCCTGCGAAGGATCTTAAAGGGGCCAATGAAGCGAGGGCTCAGCTTCCGACACGGCAGCCGGAGACGGAGGTCCCTAGTAGAGAGCCAGACCCGATCCCCTGGCTTGAACATCGGGGCCTCCGAACACCTGCGATCCGCCTAGATCTTCTGATGGCGAATCGCCCGGCGCAGCTGGACATGAGTGGTCTCCCAAACCCGCTCGGCCAGCCGAAACCACTCATCAACGGCCTGGATCCCCTCCCGATCCGGGATCCAGGGACTAAATGGAGGTTGACGCCCCAGCACACACTGGAAAGGCGTCAGCCCGGTTGAGGTGTTCCGCAGGGAATTCTGGGCGTATTCCGCCCAGGGCAGGAACCGAGACCAGGTGTACTGATTCCGAGAACAGTGGGCCCGTAAAAACCTCCCCAGCTCCTGGTTCGTCCTCTCAGCCTGTCCATTGGACTCGGGATGGTAACCAGAAGTCAGACTCACTGAGATGCCAAGGCAGCGGAAGAAAGATTTCCAGATGAGAGATGGGAGATGAACTGCGGACCCCTTTCAGACACAATATCCTCTGGAAGACCAAAGTTCCTGAAGACCTGGCAAAACAAGGTCTCAGCAACCTGAAGAGCAGAAGGCAGTTTAGCAAATGGAATAAATTTACAGAACTTGGAGAAACGGTCAACTACCACCAGAATTACAGTATGTCCTTCAGAGACAGGTAAGTCCGTAACAAAGTCCACTGCGACGTGAGACCATGGCCTCTGAGGAACAGGCAAGGGCATAAGTTTCCCCACAGGAGGATGGCGTGGAGACTTGGTTGTAGCATAGAGAGAACAGGAACGAACATATTGGAGGACGTCAGAGGCCAGGCGAGGCCACCAATATTTCTGCCCTATCAGGTGGGCCGTGCGCTTTGCTCCAGGATGACCCGATGCTGCAGATGTGTGTGCCCACCTGATAACCCTGTCTCGGAGGTTCAGAGGGACAAACGTCCATTGGGCTGGACATTCCGGTGGTGCTAGAGTCAGACGTAACTCACGTGTGATATCCGCGTCAATGTCCCAACTGATGGGGTTGAGAAAGACTGAAGCCGGTAGGATGGAAGCCGGCTCCATAGGCTCCGCGTGAGGAGCATCTCGTTGTGACAGCCGTAGTTGTAAGCACTGGGGAGATCCAATTTTGAACATATGGTTGCCCCGTGCAGTTGGTCCAGTGCACTAGGGACCAAAGGAAGAGGGTAGCGGTACTTCATGGTGATGTTATTTAGGCCACGGTAGTCAATACATGGCCAAAGTCCCCCATCCTTCTTATCAATGAAGAAGAAACCCGCAGCAGCCGGAGAGGAAGATGGCCGGAAACCCTGGTTGAGGGCTTCCTCGATGTAAGCCTCCATGGCGCAATGTTCAGCCTGAGTCAGGGGATATATGCGGCTCCTCGGAGGAGTGGTGCCTGGCAACAGATCGATGGCACAATCCCATGATCAGTGAGGGGGCAGGCGTGTGGCTCTAACCTTACTGAATACCGCCATCAGGTCATGATATTCTCTGGGAACCGCTGGCCCAGGAACTACAGAGGGGCTCTCTACAGATGTGGCAGCACATATCACCTTCCCAGAGCAAGGATCCAACGAAGGTGAGGGAAAACCCACCTCCCGGGTCCTCCAGTGAATGGTGGGCATGTTCTTGGTGAGCCACTGCAATCCAAGGACGAGGAGATGGCGGGACTGAGGCAGAACATACAGAGCCAACTCCTCCTGGTGAGTTCCCACTGTGAGCTGAAGGGAACTGACAAAGTGAGTAATGGGGCCCCCGCTGATGGGCCTCCCATCTATGGCTTGGACAGCGACCGGAGTAGGAAGCCAATGGAGTGTCAGATGAAGTCTCCTAGCCTGACCAGGAGAGATGCGTTTGCCTGCAGGTCCGGAGTCCACCAATGCTGGAACTGGAAGACTCATATCGCCAGCATGGACAGTCACAGGAATCATAAATTGTTCAGTGCAATATAAGGGTGGTGTCACACTCACCCGCGGGTCGGGCCGTCGCCGACCTCTATCTCTCGGAGCACAGGGAACGTGTGGGCAGTCAGGTAGGAGATGAGTCCCCTCTCCACAGTACATGCACAGGCCCCTCTGCCGTCAACGCCTCCGCTCCTCAGCAGTAAGCCGTGCGTGTTCTACCTGCATCGGTTCCTCCTCCGGATCCTCCCTCGCAGAGGGTCGGGTGGCAGCACGGGTCCTCTCGCGGTGAAGATTATCAATCCGTATAGCCAAGGAAATAAGGATGTTGACAGAGAGAGTGTCATCCCGACAGGCCAGCTCAGTTTTAATCCCGGGCTGCAGCCCCTGTCGAAAAGCCGTGATAAGCGCTGGCTCATTCCAACCACTCGCAGCAGCCACACTGCGAAAGTCCAGTGCGTAATTAGCCACAGATCGAGTGCCCTGTCGCAGCCGAAGGAGCCTCTGTCCCCCCTCACTTCCCTCTGGTGGATGGTCAAAAACTGAGTGAATAACGTCAAAAAATGTGAGTAAGAAGAGAGCACCTCACCACCGCCAGTCCAGACCGCTGTAGCCCATTCACGCGCCCAACCTCCCAGGAGAGATAACCGTGGCAATCAGTTCACCATCCTGCAGCTCTGGGTGATAAGAAAAAAACAGGTTGCACTGCAGGAGGAATCCCGCACAGCCAGACGAATCACCGTAATAAACCTCTGGGAGACGTACTAGTGAGGCAGTGGGTCGATTTACCGCAGCTGGAGCGGCTACCGGAGTTGGAGCCGGATTGCTGCCCACAGCTGACGGCGGGTGATGTTGAATCTGTAGATGTTGTAACAGATCCGCCATTATCGTCTCCTGCCTGCCGACGCGTTGCTCCAGGGCAGTGGCGACTGCGGCAAGTTGGGCAAGGACAGAGGGTGACCTCAAACCTCTCGTCCAGCTAAGCATCGGTTCAGTGTTCTCCTTCAGGAACAGCCAGTCCTTTGGTTATCTGTTTTTGATGACATCTGCTGATCATTAAATATCCAATATAAGTTTTATATTTATTGTCATAAGATCAAACTGAACCAGTATCTGGGTTATACTTGGAGCAGATTTATACTTAAGAGCAGATTTTTCTAACTCGAAACTTCTTTGTGTTGGAGAGAAATGACAGTGAGTGGAGGTATGAGTGCCTCTGCTGCTTAAATGATTTTGCTGCATGGTTGATGTACTTCCTGTAGGACTCAGGGATTAGGCCACTATCTCCATGTGGGAGCTACAGTTTCAAATTTAGCTACCACCACTGGGATTACCTCAGACTTCTCCTGTTGTTCCTTCAGTCTCTTGAGTTTCTGTGGTTTCATACTGTTTCCTGGTGTTGAAGGGATGGTCATATCCATCATTGTGGTCCTCGCCATGTTTGTTTGGTTAGCTAGCAGTTATTTGTCTAGAGCATAAACTCCCTCAGGACTAAGCTCTGTTGTTGTGAACTAGCTTTCTGGTAGGTCCCAGTGGGGCTTGGGAACCAGTAATCTATACTCAACACAGATTTTTTTGTGAACTATTCTAGCCACTTGGTTATAACTCTTCGTATACACTGTCCCAGCTAACATGTCACATCCTGCTACTACTGTATGTTCTGGAGCAGCAGTCTGCACTGTGATCTTATCGTCGGTGTAGCTTTACTCCTTAACCTTTTAATGCCTAAAGCAGGGGTCGGCAGCCTTTACCAGCCTTGGACCCATTTCCCAGAGTAAAGAAAACACTGGGAGCCACAAATCCCTTTTGACATATAAATTTAAATAACACTGCATATAACGTTTTTTCCTTTGCCTTTATTTTATATATAAACAAAATGTGTTGTATTTATATAAATCATTTCTGCATGCAACAAAAACATTTTAAATAAAAAAAGACGTTGGGTTGAAGGTTACTTTCAAGGAAAATATGTCTATTTGAATCCTTATATTTATGGAAAAACACCAAAACTTAAATTATACACCGGCAGCAAATCAAACTTCTGGCCTTTTCCTTGTGTGCTGCTGGTGCATGCAGCCAGCCGTGTACCCCAAAAATAAAAGGACTATTTCACTGAACAATGAAAAATATGAATATATGCAAAATAATAGGTAATTAAAATATTTATCATACTTGGTTAGTGTGATTTCTGCTCCTGAACCTCAGCGTACAGCGTCTGTAAATCAGGGCTGTCCAGTTTGGGGAGGTTTTCAATATCACACCATTTGTGATTCTGAGTGAGAACGGCCCTCTGACAGCAACATCTTCAAGGTCTGCTGTTGTTATGAAGGACCTCACAGAGACTGGACTGGATTGACAGGTTTATTGCTCACAAGGTGATCTGTTCAAAAAGGATCTTACTAGTTCAAAGTTCTTACAGAGTCCAAGAAATCAGCTGGGTCAGTCGGGACCGGGATGGGGAAGAGGAAGAGTTCAGGTTTCATGAACGAGGTCCGACGAAGATTGGCAGGAGAGCTGGCGCTTATAAATCCTGGAGCTGGGATTACTTGCAGGTGTGTTCCATTAAATCTGGGTCAGATCCCAATGACTTCAGTAACCTCCCCCCTATCTCCAATCTGCCCTTTCTGTCTAAGATCCTGGAAAAAGCAGTCGCTTCTCCACTTCATTCCCATTTATGCAATAATAATCTCCACGAGCCTTTTCAATCTGGTTTTCGTCTCCGTCACAGCACCGAAACAGCCCTTATTAAAATTACCAATGACCTTCTCCTTGCAGCTGACTCTGGTTTTCTCTCCATTCTCATCCTCCTTGACTTAAGTGCTGCTTTCGACACCATATCCCATTCCATACTCCTCAGTAGACTCTTCTCACTTGGTGTCACTTCTACTCTCCTTCTCTGGTTTCAGTCTTATCTCAATGGCCGCACTCAGTTTATCAAACTCAAATCTTTTACTTCCGATCCCTCCCCAGTCTCCACTGGTGTGCCCCATGGTTCTGTCCTGGGGCCCCTTCTATTCATCACCTATCTCCTCCCCCTTGGTCTCATCTTCCATAAATTCAATATCTATTTCCACTGTTACGCGGATGACACCCAGCTCTACCTGTCCTGTAAATCTAATTCCACGCTCCCATCCACCTCCCTGTCTGCCTGTCTCCTGGAAATAAAATCCTGGTTCACCACCAACTTCCTAAAACTGAACAGTAATAAAACTGAAATTCTCCTCATTGGCACCAAATCCACCCTTTCAAAAGTTAATAGTTTCTCTCTCACCATCAATAGCGCCTCAGTTTCCCCATCCCCTCAGGTCAAGAGTCTGGGTGTCATCCTCGACAGCACCTTATCATTCACCTCACATATCAATAACATCACCCGTTCAGCCTATTTCCATCTGCGTAATATCAACCGTCTTCGCCCCTCCCTCACCCCCCACACCACCTCTATCCTGGTGCACAGCCTTGTCACCTCCCGCCTGGATTACTGCAACTCTCTCCTCTTTGGCCTCTCACAAAAATCCCTTCAGAAACTCCAAATGGTTCAGAACTCTGCTGCCCGCATCATCACCCGAACTCCTTTCTTTCATCACATCCCTCCCATCCTGCAAGAACCCCACTGGCTTCCCATCAAGTACAGCAGGGCTACTCAATTCGGTCCTACGAGGGCCGCAATCCAGCAGGTTTTCCATGTATCCCTGCACCAACACACCTGAGTCAAATTAATGAGTCATTGTGTAGAACCTGACTGGCTGTTAGAGCCACCTAATTTGACTCAGGTGTGTTGGTGCAGGGATACATGGAAAACCTGCTGGATTGCGGCCCTCGTAGGACCGAATTGAGTAGCCCTGAAGTACAGGGTAGAATACAAGATCCACCTCCATACATACAAATCCATACATAAACTCTCACCCTTCCAGATGTCTTCGCTCCTCCTCTTCTATCCGTCTCTCTGTCCCTCCTGCCCGTCTCAGCACCATGGGGAGCAGAGCGACTGAAAGCTCTGCTCCCCAGCTCTGGAACGCACTTCCTCCTGACCTCCGCAATACTGACTCTCTCCTCATCTTCATTTCCAAACTCAAAACCCATCTTTTCAGAAGAGCATACTGTCTGTAACATTATTTTCAATCATATCCTCGCCACTCTGCCTTTTATGTTTAGGTTTTTAGATTGTGTTGTATATGTGTGCCTTTCCTTACTCTTATTGTTTTATTATTTGTTTGTACAGCGTCCTTGGGTGCCCTGAAAGGCGCTTTAAATAAAATGTATTATTATTATTAGTATTTCGGAGAGGGAGAGTGGCAGTGATTGACAGGAGCAGGTGTGGGCGTAGCAGAGTCAGGTGCAAAGGTGACAGCTGTCAAGCATTTAAACTTGGACACCCACCTGTCTTTGTCTGCTATGTCGGCCAGTTCCACCTCAAGATCAGGTTGACTCACACCTGCCAATGCAGTTGTATTTAGGATGGGTCGAGGCTTAGGGAAGTGACAGGAAAGGATAATGTTGGGTTTTTTTCCCCTCTCTGAACAGAATCATTACCCAAACAATGTTTGTGGTGATTGCAGAATATAAATGCTCCAAATTTACCAAGTGAGCTTCTTTGAACTCTCTCAAACTGGGGAAGTGAGACAGTGTACCTTTCCGTAAATTTCTGGCAAGCACGGTCAACTTGCGCTCGAATGCCAAAACCGCCTCCAACATGTGTAGGGCTGTGCGTCCTTTCCCCTGAAGAGCTGTGTTCAGTGTGTTCAGGAGCGCTGTCATGTCATGAAGGTTAGCTTTTCCAGCCACTCTGACTGCTCCAACTCAGGAAGTGTGAGCCCTTTGCTGCTCAGGAAAGTTTTCACTTCTTCCGACTGCTAAATGACTGTAGAATAGAACTGTAGAATTCCAGACACGCGGCAAAGTGTGAAAATACATTTTAAATGAATACACATTTTATTATTTTGAAAAGCCAGGGAGCCGCATCAGAGAGATGAAAGAGCCCCATGTGGCTCCGGAGCTGCGGGTTGCTGACCTCTGTCCTAATGTATCATATTTAATACATCCAGTTTCTGAGACCTATTTCATTACTTTATGGTAAAAACTTTGCTCTGTGTTGTATACAATCTGAAACGTGTCTTTTGCTCTCTGGTGGACACCTTGTAATGTTTCTGACTTATCACAGTAAATATTGGTGAAATTTTTTATTTTATTATTTTTTTTTTTTAAAGGACAAATAAAGAATTCATATTAAAGAAATTTGAATTTTCCTCCCAGTATTGAGGCATTAAGAGATGAAACTTTTTCTGTCGTGGCACCTGAACTGTGGAATGAGCTGCTCACCCAGATTAAACCCAGTCTGGAAACTTTTAAATTCCATCTTAAAACACACACTCTTTGACTTTTAGCATAGGATGAGAATTATGTGGCCTCTGTCTTTAATGTATGTTTGCTTTCCAATTTATTCTAGTCTTTTTAAGTGTTTTAGTGTATTTTAGTCTTTTAGATTTGTCCACATTGGGAGCCACCCCACCCATGACCACAGAGGCCTCCAGCAAAGGAACCATCTAGATTGAGGCAGGTCCACACCACAGGCCCCTTAGCCACCCAGACAAGGGCAATCCCTACGGTAACAACCCTGCAGAGCAAGCTGGCATAGCCCCCAGTTTTGAGGATTCCTATGAGGAAAACAGTGGAGTTAAAAGATATTTTCAAAAAAATGACAAAAAAGAACAAATAAAACTAAAAATGGGACAGCATGGCTCAGTGCGTAGAGTGGTCGTCCTGTAGCCCAAAAGTTGCTGGTTCGATCCTGGCCCGGAGCGCTCATGTTGAGGTGTCCCTGTGCAAGACACCGAACCCCTAATTACTCCTGATGGGTCGTGGTTGAGCGCCTTGCATAGCAGCTTCCGCCATCAGTGTGTGAATGTGATACCACCCCTTAATAATGAAAAATGTGACAGGGTGGTGAATTTCAACATTAAATGGCTGCCAGTTCATTGCATGGTGAGCTAGCTGACTCAGCATATCTAATTTTATTTCAATTAATATAGTTTTTTCTTAAAAAAAATAAAGTTTTCCTGATCTATTTTGCATGGCGGGGTGGTTGCATTCAGCTTGACAAGCCCCATCCAACCTATAAAAACATCAAATGAACAATATAGAATGGTGTGGGAACTCTGCTTTTGAACTTGGCTCTTACAGAGGCTCACATGATGTCATTTCCTGTTTGTGATGGCATATAAAATAAGAGTATATTTTTTATAGAAAACAAAAGTTTAAAAAAGTGTGACAGAGTGGTAAGTGAAACTAAGGAACACACTCACACTGTATTTTTTTTTTTTTTACTAAAAATAATATTTATTCTTTTAATAAATATAGTTCATAGTATCAAGGATACCAGCTTCATCCCAAAAACAATAAAAGTTTGATGAAAAAGTATATTTTTTGTGGGGATGTTACATGCAAATTCCTTGTTGGTCATTGCGGACATGGCAAAAAATGGCCATGTGCTAGTTAAAAATGAAAAATTGTATATTTTTATTTTAAAATCGCATTGTCTCTTAGTTCATGATTAAGAACACATATCCTAACAGCTTGAAACTTTTGAAATACACACAGTAGGATACATTTTTATGGATTTTTAATCTCATCAAATGTTGTGGATTTAAATGGCACTCGTTTCATAGAATGACCCAGTTACACTTTAAGTTCAAATTAAAGACCCACCTGTTCTCTGCTGCATTTTCTCTCTGTTCTCCTGGAATTTCTTTGGTGTCTGATTTCTTCACTGTGGGTTTGGGTCGTATTATTTCTGTTTTAAGTTGAACTGCTGAGTCAATGGCTGACTTAAGCCTGCTGTTAAATTGATCAACAATACAAACAAGAGTTTGGTATAAAATATCAATAAATTTCGCAGCCTCCTAGGAAGTTATATCATTTCTTCACAGTTCTTTCCAGGACCTCCTGTTGGATAAAACGGGTGATGGTCTGACATAGCCAGGTCAACAACAGAGGACACACCAATAGACAAGCCGTAGGTTATGACCAGATCCAGGGAGTGTCCTCTGTTTTAAGGGTATTTTGGGTATAGGTGTAAGCTGTGTGATTTCCTGTTTAATATCCAAACTGTTAAAAAGATTTAAAAACTCATTTGTATAGGACTCAAGGTTACTATCGATGTGCAAGTTAAAATAATCAGTTATTAAAATTTTGTTGTATTTAATGTGTATGGTAGATGAAAGATCTGAAAAGGCTTAGGTGGTCTATAAATTGTAACAGATTAAATAGGCAGGTTGTTAAAAAATGCATGGTAATCAAATGTTGAGCATTTATTTAAGAAGATTGTCTTTGTTAGAATTGAACTCTGAGCAAGTGATGCAAATCCACCACTTTACTTGCCTTCTGTAATAGAAAATAAAAAATAAAAATTTGAGGGTGAAGCTTTGGTTGAAATAAATATTTTAACTGACAGGTTTCAGTTAAAAGGTCAACTTTTTTTTTCTAAGAAAAGGATTTCTTTGTCAATGTTATAACATTTAAAAGAGCCTTCTTGTGGGGCTGTATTCTGGTTTATTAGTGTCAGTGGGTTGAAAATGATTAGAACTGGAGGACTTATTAGTAGAATACTGAATGAATTTACGGCTGGTAATGACAGTGATGGGATTATTATAAGAAGTGGAAGATGCTGGCTGTTGAAGAGGAAGCGATGTAGTCAGAGGAAAGCCAAGGTGGGGAGCAGATTACTGCGTATGATGACTGTGGAGGTGCAGAGGATGGGATTTAAGATGTCAACAGGCCTGTGGGGCTACTTGTACTGAGTGTTGCAGATTCGACTCATGGCAGCATGTAAGTCCATACTTGTCCTTTGCACACATTGTGATCTCACTTTCCAAACAGTACAGACCTTCACTGTGATCGGCTCTGCTTTATGGTCTTTAAACTTGCCGTCTACTCGTAGTGTGTAGGCCATCCGGTCAGCCTGCTGCAGCACACAGTGAGCGCATTCAGTGAAAACATAAAGCTAGTAAATACTGGAAAAGTCCTTTATCCCAACAGTGTGTGGTTCAGGAGACAATAAAAATCCACAAAAATGTCAGACTGAAAAAGAAAACTAACAAAACTGCTTTCATCAGTTGATTTAGAATGAAACCTGGTGAAAGGTGAAACCTGATCTCTGAGACTTCTGTTGCAGCTATTTGATAAGTAGATAGATAAATAGATAAATAAATAATAAAATCTATGTACAACAAACCAACAGAGCGAG
The DNA here is from genome assembly GCF_017639745.1 of Melanotaenia boesemani. Classification (NCBI taxonomy): domain Eukaryota; kingdom Metazoa; phylum Chordata; class Actinopteri; order Atheriniformes; family Melanotaeniidae; genus Melanotaenia; species Melanotaenia boesemani. Next base: position 34,422,593 of record NC_055692.1, on the reverse strand, counting down.
TGATTAAGTAAGAAGAATTGGCTATAGAAGTATATAAATTTAAATAGGGACATGCCAAATCAAATGTAAGAAAACTGATGTGCAAACCAAAATAGAATTTAGGTAGGTAGAGCCTGGTGTCTAAGTAGCTCTTCCCCGTCTGCCAGAGGTGACTTATTAAACAGAGTGATGGGATGTGACAGGAAAGGTTTCCAGTATCTATCCGTACGACAGCGGAGAAGGAGCTCCGCTGTCTGACAGTGTGTGCTGGAGAGGATGGTCGGGGTTATTCATGATGGAAACCAGTTTGTTCAGCAACCTCCTGTCCTTCTACACCAGATCTACTTCCTAATTCACGTTAGGAGGAGCAAACACACAGCTGCTGTGTCATTAGTGGGATTGTCAGGATGAGGAACCAGCACACCTCTAAAGATGTTTCTGAGAGATTTCCATGTGATCTAATCTGCCTTGAAGTGAAACCGTATGTTCCACTTCACTCAAATCACTCGTTCTCACGTTGGGTACATGTCCCCCATGGGTGTGATACTTCAGGAGGTCAACGTATTCTCATTACCTATTCATAGAGGACCAGGGCTGGTGATTCCGGGTTTGGGGTGTACTTGGATGAAAATGTGACATTCCTGAAAAAAGCTCTAAAACAGTGAGAAGATGTGAAAGTAAAACCTGAACAAAGCTTTTAGGAAGCTTTGATGCTGTGATGCTAGCATCATACAGCTCATTAAACTGCCCATTAAAAGGTCATAGAGGAGACGTTAGCTCAAACAGAATAAAACCAGACTGGAAGCTGTGGGGCCTCCCATTTCTAAATCTGTTTACATTCTTTTCCTCACTTATATTTTATGACTTTTTTATTGATCCACAAAGCAGCCTATAAATGTTCAGTGCAGATGTCATGCTTTTTATTCTCACATGAATAATGAATAAAGCAATGGCCTTAAGAAGATAGAAGATCACTGCAGAAACCCTGGAATTTGTCATTTGATCATGTCACTTCATATAAATCAATGGAACTCAAGGTCAAATTTAGTTAGTGGTCTTAAAGTCTTGTTTTGTTTCTGTCTCAGTAAATAAGATGAAGGGCTTCCCTCCATCCCCCCGATCTCTTCCTCTCTGACCTGTTTCTCTGAGACTGTCCTCCATGTCCAGATATTAACCTTGAACACTGAAGTGAGACGGTCTGTATTAGTGTTTCATACATATCAACATTTTCCAAATGAAAATGCAGTCCATCACATGCTTGGAAGACTTGGATCATATCATTATGTATAAGAAGGTAGACAGTAAAGACAGTATAGTGGTGCAGATTGGTAATTAAAGCATAATGTTTGTCTTGAGCTTCCACAGGACAAAACTACCTCCTACCACACTGTCAGCAGACAACTCAGTCAGTCTGGTAACAGTACCAGAGATGTTTCCCAGCCAAGCTGCTTATAAAGATAACCTTGATGGAGTCCTGAAGGCAGACAAGTTCAAACTGTCTCACCCTGCAGCTTTTTAAAAAATGTGATAAGCTGAACCACGGCATGTAGAGGTGAGGGGTGAGGGCTTGGAGGAACATCTGAAGGCCTCCTATCTAGTGCTGGCTTCGTAGAGTTGCATAATTCCCGTCAGTCTATGACCATCATCTCGGCTCCCTGTTTTCTTTTTTTTATCTTTCCTGCACTCATCTACCTTTCTGTTTTCCAGCCGACAGGACACAGAGGTGTTGCTCCACCTGGAGCTCAGGTGTCTCTGGAGCAGCAGGCCTACATGCTGCTCACAGAGCAGGAGACGCAGACCATGATCTACTACTTGCAGGAGTATCAGGAGAACCACATCGGAGTGGAACCACTGGCCATGGCCCTGTTTGAGCTGTTCAACACACATGCAAAGGTACAGCAGATATTCTCTGAATCCCTCTGTGTGGGGGCTCATCTTTTTTTTCTTACCTGTTCTCTCCTCTCATTCCCTCCCAGCTGTCAATGTTAACTGAGGTGAGGAGTCTGGTGGCTCCCCATGATCTGGAGGTGTATGACAGGCTGGTGTTGCACCGTGAGAAGGAGGCTCATCAGGCCTGGCAGGGAGGTCTGGGGGTGCTGCATCCACCGAGTAACTGTAAGCCTGCAGGCGCACTGATCCACACCGCAGGCCATACCATCCCTGCTACGGTACGAAACCCTGAATTCTACCGTTAATCCCTCTGTGACATCCACCTTTAATTCAAGTCCAGAAATTACCTGAAGGGTTTTCAGTTTATCACCTCCGCCAAGGCAAGTAATGAACTACAGAAATCAAAGAAAAATCTATGAAGATGGACACTGAAAATCCAAAGTTTTTACCTTTAGCAATCTTTTGTTTTTACCAGCAAAAGACCTGAATGAGACAAAGTTCACCCTCCTGGATGTTTGAACCTGTAAAGAATCCTTTAAAAAAAATTGTGGTTCCAGGTGATCTGGAACATGCCCAAAAATTAATCACTTTTTATTAATAATCGTTCATTATTCCAGTTGGAAGATTTCCTGAAAATGTAATCAAAATCTGTCCATAGCTTTTTGAGTTATGTTGCACTGCTGAATACTCGACCTCTGCCTTGTCGTTTCAATCCAAAAACAACAGGCAAAAAGCCAAGGAAGGTGAATGCACTTTTAAGCCCCCATATGTCCTCCTGCCTCGGACTTAGAGGACACAGTCATATTTGACAGTATGACCTAATGAGCTACGGGGTTGAATGAGTTGGAGAACTTGCTGTACCGTTCTTTGGTCAGAAGTCATGTTTGTATTGTTTGTAAAGTTTAAAGTTTGATCTCCTCTCAATTCAAATCCATTCATTACTTTGGAGAACAAAACAAAGAAACAACAGAAGCAACTTGGAGGACGTAATTGTAGGAGACACTGTGGTGGATAGTCAGTGCTTGTGATGAATGAGAAAGGGAAATTATTGTATCTTGATATTTTACTGAAAGACCATCTGGACCTCCTGATAGTGTGACCCCTCATTATGAAAACTCCTGGTCTTCAGCAAGGAAACAAAGAATAATGTTTGTTGAAGGGCTCATTATGTTGTCCTTTGGGGCAAAGCCCATCGATCTAGCATCAGCAGAAAGCAGATTAGTGTAACGTGAAGGATTTGAACGGACAGTCAGAACCTTTCTTTTTTCCAGACGGACTGCTCTGCTGGTAGCTGGGTGGACAAAGACCAGGAGAAGAACACAAACGCCTTTCAAAACCTTTCACTGGTACGTGTCAATCTGTTATTTATGCCAACATGTCAATAGTTTTCCATCTTTAATTTAACTTCAGGCATCACTTTTAAACAGTCTTCCCATCAACAGGATGAGATGCAAGCTTTCAGGGAATGCCCCCCCTTCAGAACGGCTCCTCTTCAGGTCCAGAACAGATCCACCAGGGAGAAGGAGCTTAGCCGGAAGCCTTCAGCCCGGCTGCTGCATCCCAGTTCCAGCCTGCTCTTCACCGGCCCCCCACAGCTGCTTCAGGACTGCCTCCACAAGCTGCATAAGCCCCTCCCCACCACCCAAAAGCCCCCCCTCAGTCTCTACTCACCACAGTTGTGTCGGTGCCATACACCACACCTCCCTCAACGCCCTCCACCACAGCTGCCAGAGCTCCCCCCAGCTCTCTGACTCAGATCCGCTCAACCACTTCACCCAGTACGCTCACCATCATGCTCCTCTTTACAACCAGCCTGGTTCAGGACACCACACCTGTCCGGGCTTCCTGCACCATCGGGACTCCTCCATGTCTGCTAAACCAGAGGCTTCTGTCAAGCTGTCTTCTAGATCCAGCTCCTATGAAAAGTCCTCCATCTTTTCTAAGTCCACATCTTCTTCCAAAGCAGCGTCTCCAATGCCATCCCCTCATCCATCGCCCCACCCTTCACCATGTCCCTCCCCATGCCCCTCTCTCATCACATCAGCTGCTCCATCCTGTAGTCCTGACCGGCCCTGTTCGCCTGCCCTCACCCAGAAAGTCACCATAACAGACATGAACCGGCTTTCTGCAGATTCCAGACCTCAGCAGAGAGGTAGGCCATCTATTTATACGGGTCGTCTCCGGGTCAGATATCATGTTTCTCACCAGATCAAAATGCAGCATTTCCAAGAAAACTTAGATGTCTCTATAGCATCATGCAGCAGGTCTGTGGTGGAAACATCTGGAAACAGAGCCAGTTTACCAGTTTACTGATAATGTGTATTTAATAAAAGCACAAAATGTCAAACCTCAGCTGTCAACCGTTTTCTATTTGTGATCATTGCGTTGTTGTCGTGAGGAAATCCAGTTTTTTACAACCTGCAGCAAAGATATTGAACCAAGTTCCTCTTGTTCAATGTGAGATTTGTTTGAGGAAAGCGAGACTGAAACTGAAAACTGGCAACCCACTTATCACTGAAGATGGTTGTCCAGCATGTGCTTCTTAGCCCGATCCTAACTGGTAAACTCTGGTTTTGTGACAGTTTCACACACTTCCATTAGACTTCCGGCTTTCTGCATTTGTTGCTATTTTGCATCCGTGTAAATTTAAAAATGGAGAAATTTCTGTGTTGGGACAAAAGAAATCCAAACCTCCAGCTTTGTCTTATATAATGACTAATATAACTTATAAAAGTCATGTGACTTTTCCACATTCTCATACTTCCCGCTAACAAAGTGCTGGTCAACCAAAGCAGAGTCAGCGCTGATGTTCAGGAAGTAGAGATGTGACGTTCATGAACGAATCGATTCTTTTGAACGACTCTTTTAAATGAACGATGGGAATCAATTCACAACTGTGAGCCGTTCATTTGTGAGCCATTCTTTTTATATACAATTTTTTACACTGCCTTCATCAAATTAAATGAAATCAAACATTATAAAGAGCTTTTCAAGCCATAGGCAACACAAAGTTCTTTACATGATTAAAAACATAAGAATAAAAACACTCAATGAAATCTTTCACACAGTCACACGCACACACTTATACACACACATCAAGCCCAACCCCCCACCCCCCTTCCAGCTAAAAATGACTGAATGAATAAATAAGTAAATAAGAAGTCGTACAGATGAGTAACATGAAAATAAAACATTTGTGACATCATAGAAGTCTGATGTCCAACACGCTCCATTCATGTGAAGCATCGATGGGCAGAGAGTTTTGTTTGGAAACAAATACTGAGTTCTATCCAAAACATTTACTAGAATTTGCACTGACTGCTCAGGTTTATCCTTTTTATCTATATTTTTCCTATAATTATTTAATCTTGTATAGTAGATTTTATATAGGTACATATTTTGATTGTTTGTCATGCTTATATATTGTGATATTTTGTAAGATATTGTGAGAACGAGCCAGTCTTTTGAATGGCTCTTTGAAAGGAACGGCTCCTCAAGATCCGGCTCCTCACGTTATTTATTTTATTTTCATTTTACTTAACTGTTCTACTTCTTATCTATTTATTTATTCAGTAATTTATTCATTCAGTAATTTTTAGCTGGAAGGTGGCTGATTGGGCTTGGCGTGTGTGTATATGTGTGTGCGTGTGACTGTGTGAAAGATTTCATTGTTTTTATTCTTGTTTTTAATCATGTAAAGAACTGTGTGTTGCCTATGGCATGAAAAGTGCTTTATAAATAAAGTTAGATTTGATTTGATTTGATGAAGCAGTGTAAAAAATTGTATATAAAATGAACGGCTCACAGCTGTGAATTGGTTCCCATCGTTCATTTAAAAGAGTCGTTCAAAAGAATCGATTCGTTCATGAACGTCACATCTCTACTCCTGATTGTGATTCTGGATCAGTAAGCTGATGCATTTATCTGCAGTTATTATCTGCAGTTTATTGTTAAATGTATGTCAAAGGTCAATGAAAGAACTAAATGATATGAGTAAATCTAATATGAGCGAATTAGTTACTACTAGAGGCTTTAAAGAAATTTAGTTAAGTGAACTGATGGGTTTTAAATTCTAATGGATGCCCATGTTGATACAACTCGACATGTTTCAGCATTTATAAAAACTAGAATGGTTTAAGGCAACGGGTTTCCATGAAAATGTCTAGTAAACTCAACTAATCCGGGATTAGAGTGCAGGTAAATTAACCTTTTTCTTTTTTTTTTCTTTTCTTCTTATTTTCATTTATTTCTTTTTCTTTTTTATTTAATCAGTGTAATCTGGTGAACTAAATATTATTGGCAGCCTGCAGGCCACCAGTTGCCAAACACTGCTTTATGTGTTTAAGTTATCTTAGTTGAGGTAGTAGTCGATCACATAGATCTACCAGAAGCTCAATGAGTTATAATATTACTAATAAGAGTCTACTTTAAAAGTCAAGTGGAAAAGCATAAAATGATTATAATAAGCAAAAAAAAAAAACAAAAAAAAAAAACTGTTTACCAGTTTGGAGGCACTGTATGAAGTATTGTGTGAAGTAAAAGAAGCGCACCCTGAAGAAGGTGAGGCGTAGTTTCTCATTTATCTCTTTTCTATTGGGTGGAGGAGGTTTGACAGACAGCTCTTCAGCAACCCAAGAGAGAGGAAAAAATATCCAAGAGCAGAAGTTTTGAGAGCAGAGAAAGTGTCTGAGTGTGGAGGAAAGAGACCAAGTCTGAGTGCAGAGTTTTGAAAGGAAGAACAATATATTAGAAAGCAAGAGGGACTTTCTGAGTGTGAGAGCAGAGTTTTGAGAGAGAGCAAGATGATATTTGAGCATGAAAACCAGAAATCCTGCTCTCAAAGCAAACAATTACGCTCTTGATTAAGGATAAGAAAATACCCCCATAATTGCTAGGACATCCTGGTGGATGAAAATAAGGAGCCCTGAAGGAGCCTCCATCAGTTTCAGAATCGGATCCTTTAGAACAACCAGAACCAGTACAAACATCACCACACTCTGGTCTACAACCAGCTGGTTGACCACCACTGCCTGTTACACTGACGTGATGAGGAGGAAGTGATGTTACATGAATACAGTCATTAGGGAGACTGAGTCATGTACAGACTGCTGAATCAGGTTGTCACAGAGATTCATTGTCAGAACTTCCTTCAGTTAAATCAAACTCAAATAAGAGTTTTTGGAGCCAAGATTAAAAGTCAGAACTCAGCTTTAAACAACTAAGTTCAAAACTACCAATGAAGCCAGAAATCTGGGCGTAGTCCTGGACTCGGACCTGGATTTTAGCAGTTATATCAAGACAGGTGTAAAGTCGGCCTGTTATCACCTAAAGAACATATCAAGGATTAAAAGACTAATGACTCAGCAGCAGAGCCAACAGGGGCCCTAAGCAAAACTGGAGTTTTGTCTCCCACCCAGAGTGGCCAAATGCTTACCGAAAGTGAAGCTACAAAACTCTGTCGCACACATGTTGTAACTAATGTACAAATTCTTGTCTCTTCATTAATAAACAAAACAAAGTCACACTGAAACACTCTAAACTAAACAAACTGCGACAAAAATCATAAATAGATCAAAATAATTAAATTTTGTCAAAAATAAATAACATTTAGTCAAAAATAAATAACGTTTAGTTAAAAATAAATAACATTTAATTAAAAATAAATAACATTTAGTTAAAAATAAATAACATTTAGTTAAAAATAAATAATGTTTAGTTAAAAATAAATAACATTTAGTTAAAAATAAATAACGTTTAGTTAAAAATAAATAACATTTAGTTAAAAAAAAATAACGTTTGGTTAAAAAAAATAATGTTTAGTTAAAAATAAATAACGTTTAGTTAAAAATAAATAACATTTAGTTAAAAATAAATAACATTTAGTCAAAAATAAATAACGTTTAGTTAAAAATAAATAACATTTAATTAAAAATAAATAACATTTAGTTAAAAATAAATAACATTTAGTTAAAAATAAACAACATTTAGTTAAAAATAAATAATGTTTAGTTAAAAATAAATAATGTTTAGTTAAAAATAAATAACATTTAGTTAAAAATAAATAACGTTTAGTTAAAAATAAATAACATTTAGTTAAAAATAAATAACATTTAGTCAAAAATAAATAACATTTAGTTAAAAATAAATAACGTTTAGTTAAAAATAAATAACGTTTAGTTAAATATAAATAACGTTTAGTTAAAAATAAATAATGTTTAGTTAAAAATAAATAACGTTTAGTTAAAAATAAATAACGTTTAGTTAAAAATAAATAACGTTTAGTTAAAAATAAATAACATTTAGTTAAAAATAAATACCGTTTAGTTAAAAATAAATAACATTTAGTTAAAAATAAATAACGTTTAGTTAAAAATAAATAACGTTTAGTTAAAAATAAATAACTTTTAGTTAAAAATAAATAACGTTTAGTTAAAAATAAATAACATTTAGTTAAAAATAAATAACATTTAGTTAAAAATAAATAACGTTTAGTTAAAAATGAATAACATTTAGTTAAAAATAAATAATGTTTAGTTAAAAATAAATAACTTTTAGTTAAAAATAAATAACGTTTAGTTAAAAATAAATAACATTTAGTTAAAAATAAATAACATTTAGTTAAAAATAAATAATGTTTAGTTAAAAATAAATAATGTTTAGTTAAAAATAAATAACTTTTAGTTAAAAATAAATAACGTTTAGTTAAAAATAAATAACGTTTAGTTAAAAATAAATAACATTTAGTTAAAAATAAATAACGTTTAGTTAAAAATAAATAACTTTTAGTTAAAAATAAATAACGTTTGGTTAAAAATAAATAACATTTAGTTAAAAACAAATAACGTTTAGTTAAAAATAAATAACGTTTAGTTAAAAATAAATAACGTTTAGTTAAAAATAAATAACTTTTAGTTAAAAATAAATAACGTTTGGTTAAAAATAAATAACATTTAGTTAAAAATAAATAATGTTTAGTTAAAAATAAATAACGTTTAGTTAAAAATAAATAACGTTTAGTTAAAAATAAATAACTTTTAGTTAAAAATAAATAACGTTTAGTTAAAAATAAATAACATTTAGTTAAAAATAAATAACATTTAGTTAAAAATAAATAACATTTAGTTAAAAATAAATAATGTTTAGTTAAAAAAAATAACGTTTAGTTAAAAATAAATAATGTTTAGTTAAAAATAAATAACTTTTAGTTAAAAATAAATAACGTTTAGTTAAAAATAAATAACTTTTAGTTAAAAATAAATAACATTTATTTAAAAATAAATAACGTTTAGTTAAAAATAAATAACGTTTAGTTAAAAGTAAATAACTTTTAGTTAAAAATAAATAACCTTTAGTTAAAAATAAATAATGTTTAGTTAAAAATAAATAACGTTTAGTTAAAAATAAATAACGTTTAGTTAAAAATAAATAACTTTTAGTTAAAAATAAATAACATTTAGTTAAAAATAAATAACGTTTAGTTAAAAATAAATAACGTTTAGTTAAAAGTAAATAACTTTTAGTTAAAAATAAATAACCTTTAGTTAAAAATAAATAACGTTTAGTTAAAAATAAATAACGTTTAGTTAAAAATAAATAACGTTTAGTTAAAAATAAATAACTTTTAGTTAAAAATAAATAACATTTAGTTAAAAATAAATAACGTTTAGTTAAAAATAAATAACGTTTAGTTAAAAATAAATAACATTTAGTTAAAAATAAATAACATTTAGTTAAAAACAAATAACGTTTAGTTAAAAATAAATAATGTTTAGTTAAAAATAAATAACTTTTAGTTAAAAACAAATAACGTTTAGTTAACAATAAATAACTTTTAGTTAAAAATAAATAACATTTAGTTAAAAATAAATAACGTTTAGTTAAAAATAAATAACTTTTAGTTAAAAATAAATAACATTTAGTTAAAAAAAAATAACATTTAGTTAAAAATAAATAACGTTTAGTTAAAAATAAATAATGTTTATTTAAAAATAAATAACTTTTAGTTAAAAATAAATAACGTTTAGTTAAAAATAAATAACTTTTAGTTAAAAATAAATAACATTTAGTTAAAAATAAATAACGTTTAGTGAAAAATAAATAACTTTTAGTTAAAAATAAATAACGTTTAGTTAAAAATAAATAACATTTAGTTAAAAATAAATAACATTTAGTTAAAAAGTCCAGGGCAAGAAATGGCACAAGTGCAAATCCTAGAACAATGTAAAACAATCAAAACACACTTTAAACTTTAAAACCTGCTACAATTATAATAAATAAAACAAAATAATGCCCCTGTGTAAAACAAAAAATCAATCAAGCAATCAGATTAAATTTTTGAAGCATGTTTTATATGTAAGTTGTAACACAAAGTTGTTAAAATAATTCCCTCATGTCCTTCCAGCCACTCAGAGACACAGACAGGCCGTCTGTCTGGATTCAATCATCTTTATGACATTTCTGCATTCAGTGTTCATTTAGATCTGCTGCCACGATTAAATTATTATTATTATTATAAAATAATTGTTAGATTAAAAAAAAACGTAATAATACAGCAGTCAATACTCTTTGTTGAATTAACCTACATTCCTCTCTGAGAGCGTCTGGTGACGCAGCCTCTACATGCATGCTTTTTATTGCATATAGGTGGTACCTTAGTTTGTTTGTTTTTCAGATGTTGTTACGGTACAATAGCATCTATGTTAGCTAGCGTTTTTTGTTTTGTTTTTTTTTACAGCAATTTGGCACCCCTTCCAACAGATGGTACCCTAGGCGACCGCCTAAGTCGCCTATGCCCAGGACTTAGAAAAACGTATCCCATCATTAACTTTAGTAGACTGGACTACTGTAACGCTGTCCTCACAGGTCTCCCTAAAAATTCCATCAGACAGCTGCAGTTAGTCCAGAACGCTGCTGCTCCAGGAACGTAGATCCTAGAACTCCAGTCCTCACTAAGACCAGGAACGTAGATCCTAGAACTCCAGTCCTCACTAAGACCAGGAACGTAGATCCTAGAACTCCAGTCCTCAGATCTTTACACTGGCTTCCTGTCTGTCAAACTTGACTTGACTTCAAAATCCTGCTGTTAGTTTATAGAGACCTGAATCGTTTAGGACCAGAATCCGTTCAGGATCTTCTGGTTGGTTATGAAGCAACCGGATCCCTCAGGTCATCAGGGTCAGGTCTACTTTCTGTTCCCAGAGTCAGAACTAAACGTGGAGAGGCAGCGTTCAGCTTTTATGCTCCTCACATGTGGAACAACCTCACAGAAAACTGCAGGTCTGCTGACTCAGCAGTTTTACATCAGGGTTAAAAACTTAAAAACTAAACTGGAACTTAATTTCTTACATTTTATGTATTTTGTATTAGCTTTTTCTTCCTGTTTTTATTTAATTTCTTTTATTTCTTTTAAAGTTTTTTAAAGCACTTTGAATTATCTTGTACATGGAATGTGCTATACAAATACATTTGCCTTGTCTTGCTTATAGTTTGATGCTAAATAAAGAAATGTTAAACTTCATGTATATGAACATGTTGATGTCCCTCCAGGGGCAACCTTATCTCAGCTGTCAGACAGTGGCCAGACTCTGAGTGAGGACAGCGGGGTGGACATAGCAGAGGCAGGAGGTCTTAGTAAGGATGGCAGTCCTCGACCCAGCAAGAGCCAGCAGGGCCATCCAGAACAGCCAGTAGCCCATGGACCTTCTTCAGGCGTCCTGAGACAAGTAAGGCCTTAACCCAGTGTATCTCAGAGCCTGCAGAATGACCAGTTCTCCTGTTGTTGTTGTTGTTTTCTTTGTCTTTCTCATTTATTAGATTTTCTGAAAATACATGACTGGTGTAGCTATGAATGGTGTGAAACAAGTTCAGAAATACAAAAAAAACAAAAACTCGTACAATGAACATTAACCCATTAAGGCCCGACCCATGAAAAAATGGTAAGAAAAGTCCAATTTTTTAAATATTCGTTCTTTATTTGGCCGTTAAAAAAATGTAACAAAATAATTAACATTTTTAGGGGGGTATCTGCCATTTATTACCATGTGATGTATTAAAAATATTATAATATGGTTTTCCGCTTCTGGGTATCTATTAGGGGACAGAAGACAAGTATCAGATTGTGTTCAACCGGATTTTGAGCAAAGTTTATACCATAAATTAAAGCAAAATGTCTCAGAAAATGTATGTGACAAATATGTTACGTCGGGCTCTTATGGGTTTAGGCAGAGCGCGGATTATTGATCACAGACAGGTTTAGACTGAATAACTTTGTCCAAGTGTTCTCCACTGAAGTCTTACTGTTTAAAGCACTTTTTCTTGTCTACCTTTCCCTCCTCAACTACTGTTCCTGTTTCTCAGCCCCTGTCCCCTGCTGCTCTTGTTACTAGATTATATAATTCGCTCATAGAGCCATTTTTACATATAAACAGCACAGATTTCTACAGTTGCTGTGCACAGATGTACTTCACAGCAGGGGTTCAGGGGAGCAGCTGCCTGCAACACTCTGGAGACTGGACCCGATTCTGAATTATCCTGTTCAACATTCCTGTATTTTCTTCACAGGGAAGGGTTTAATAGAATGATAGAAAAAAGTAGATTAATTCTTTTCTGTCACTCATAGAATATATTTCCATTACTGTAAAAGGAGAGAAATTCAGTCCTTAAATAATTTGAAATAAAATAAAAATAAATAATAAAATAAAAAACAAAATAATAATAATAGTTAAAAAAAACAAGAGGAAAAACTAAACAAAATTATATAAATAGTATTTAAAAATAAACAGAATATTCTTCAAAATCTATAATATATCTATAATATATAATATAATAAAAATATAATAAAAACAGACAAATATAAGTAAAAAGCTTGCTTTTGGGTCCTGTAGTTTTTAAAAATATGGGTCTAGTTACAGGTTTAGGAAGTTTGCAAGAGATCCACAGGAAGATCGCTGGATGTTTGCTGGATGTTTAGAATAAGTTTGCAGGAAGTAAGCTGGATGTTTAGAATAAGTTTGCAGGAAGTATGCTGGATGTTTAGAATAAGTTTGCAAGAAGTTTGCAGGAGTTTTGCAGGAACTTTGCAAGAAGTAAGCTGGATGTTTGCAGTGAGGTTGCAGAAAGTTTGCAGGATGTTTGCAGTGAGGTTGCAGAAAGTTTGGAGGATGTTTCCTGGATGGATACAGGAAGGTTTGCAAAAAGTTTTCTGGAGGTTTGCAGGACATTTACTAGATGTTTGCAGAAGGTTTGCTAGGTATTTGCAGGAAGTTTGCTGGAGGTTTTCCAGGAGATTTGCTTCAGGTTTACAGGAAGTTTGCAAGACATTTGTTGGAGCTTTGCAGGAAGTTAGCAGGGAGTTTACAAGAGCGTTATGCAGTAGGTTTGCATAGGAGCTTGTAAGACTTTTTAGGAAGTTTGCCAGACATTTGCTGGAAGTTTTAAGATTGTGTGTAGATGTTGTTTTTTATGAAATGATAAAGTTTAGTGTAAAATACGGTTAGCTTCTGGAAGCTCTCACCCGTGGAAACGGTTGGCTGATATAGCCCTCTCCCGTTATAGTGATGCCGGTTAGTATAGAGCCAGCCACACTGTGGGATGTCCAGTAAAAGACGGATACAGTTGAAGATGATTTCACAATCTTTATATAGAGGTTTCGTCACCATTTACAGCATCACACACACAGCCACCCACTGCAGTTTCCAATGTGCATTAAGGTGTGGTTCTGAAATGGAAACAGTACATTAACATAAAATAGAACAGTAAAACTGTTTATCTCTCCTCTATTATTAAACAGAAACAAACCATGCATATGGATGCATTCATTGAGAAAGGAATAATAGCACTCTCACACAACAGTAAGTGAGTGACAGCTCTCTAAACGTCATGAACTAACAAATAAGACTTGCTTTAGCAAGCTCTGGATACAGCAGTTACAGTAGCATGCCCATGCCCGCCTCATGTTAACAATAGCGACCGTTAGCACTCACTCAGCAGTAGCTACAGCAGGGCTGCTTTAAGCTAGCAAACATTTAACTATAACAAACTACGGTAAAATGTATATCCAACATGACACAACGCTGCAGTAACATTACACACATGTTCGAACTTGGCTACTCACTATTTTCATGCACGCACAACACTCTTGGAAACTTTCAGCACTCCTGATGTCTGTCTGTTAATCCGCGATCAAAAGGGGAGAAGAACGGCTGCAGAGTGGGCGGGAGCAGACCGCCAGTAGTGCAACGTGATTGGTTGACTGGGATAATTGACTGACAGCTGAGGTAACAAATAGCAAGCAGCTAACTAGAAACAGAGAAGTCCATGAGGTAGAATGGCCTTTTTAACAGCCGCCCCCAGATTTCCTATGGAAATCTGCACCACATCACAAAGGCCCCATCCCTGGGAGGATCTTAGTCAGGTAGTGCAGGGAGATGAATGATTCGGGCCACTGGGCGTGTGTAGGTGCGGTCTCCGACCTGTACTTTCACCGTCCTGACGCGGTCATCTGGTCCAGGGAGGACTTGTGAAACCCGTCCCACCAGCCAGAGTGCCCGGGGCAGTTGTGGGTCCACGATCATGACTGGGGTACCCACTTGCAGATCTGGGGCTTCTATATTCCATTTCTGGCGTGGTTGGAGACCGGGTAAGTAGTATTTCAGAAAGTGTCTCCAAAAATGGTCTGCCAGCAGCTGGCTGTGCCTCCATCTCCGCCGACTCAACATTTCGGACTCCGGATACACCACCTGGGGGAGTGATGAATCTGGCCGCCCCATCAGAAGAGAATTTGGGGTGACTGGGTCCGGGTCAGAGATGTCTGAGGAGGTGTATCCAAGTGGTTTTGAATTGAGGATCCCCTCAATCTCAATGAGGACCGTCCTCAGCACCTCTTCCGTCACACTCTGAGCACCCAGGGTGACCCGCAGAGCTTGTTTAAGGGAGCGGATTTCTCTCTCCCAACAACCACCAAAGTGGGGCGCGTTTGAGGGTTGAGGGTGAAGTGGATTTGTTGCTTGGCAAGTTGGGCTTGAACGTCAGGCTGGAGAGCTGCGAAAGCTTCCTTCAGCTCTCGTTCTCCTCCCCTGAAGTTTGTGCCTTGATCTGACAGTATTTCCATTGGTCTCCCGCGCCGAGCCACGAAGCGTCGCAGGGCCATCAGGTAGGAGTCAGCATCTATGCTGCTGAGGAGATCGATGTGGACTGCACGCGTCGTCATGCATTTAAATATAATGCCCCATCTTTTTTCGGTCCTGCGGCCGATTTTAACTTCATAGGGCCCAAAACAGTCTACCCCAGTGGAGTAAAATGCAGGCTTGTGGAGACGGAGTCTTGCTGGAGGCAGATCAGCCATTCTAGGAATCTGTGGGGTTCCACGCCATTTACGACAGTCAGCACACTCCCGCTGATGACGTCTGATAGCCGCTCTTCCACGAATGATCCAATACCTCCGCCGAACTTCAGCGAACACCCGCTCTGGGCCAGGGTGTCGTAGTTTCTCGTCAAAGTCTTTGATGATCAGCTTGGTGATCCAGTGCTGTGGATCCAGTACGACTGGATGCATAGCATCCTGCTCGAGCAGAGTGCTATGCCGCAGGCGACCTCCAACCCTGATCAGCTGAGTGGCATCATCAAACTCCGGGGCAAGAGTGAGCAAACGACTACTACTGGACACTGCCTTTCCTGCTCTCAGGTGTGCCACCTCAGTGGGAAAACAATCCTGCTGCGCTTGCTGAAGAAGGGAAAGCTCTGCCTCCTTAAAGTCACTGGCAGAAGGGCTTCCTTCAGCCGCCCCATGACTAGAGTATGTTTTGGCCTCCAGAAGTTCAGAAAAATTATTAAACTGACAAGCTTCGGAGGTTTCCGGAGCAGACATCGAAGTAGTAAGCCCGCAGGTCAAGGTTTTCCGGAGCTCATCTCCTTCCACAGGTAAAATTGTCGGCTTCTTAGGCCAATGCTCGGGAGTCTCTCGTAGGTAAGATGGGCCCTGGTACCACCTACTTGGTTTGCCTAACTCAGCAAGGGTTTTCCCCCGAGTGATGTCGTCAGCAGGATTACTCAAGGTGTCAACGTAGCGCCATGCATAGCGGTCCGTCAGGTCTTGGATCTCCGCCACTCTCGTACCGACAAACACCTTGAACCGGCATGAGTCTGATTGGAGCCACATAAGAACTGTGGTGGAGTCGGACCAGAAGATGGTGTGACGGATGGGCAGGGAGAGTTCCGTCCAGATCACTTTAGCTAACTGTGCCCCTGTGAGTGCAGCACATAGCTCCAAGCGAGGTATCGATTGCTGTTTCCTAGGAGCTACCCTCGACCTTGCCGCTAGGAATGCCACCTCAACCTCGCCATTGGGGCCCTCTGTCCTGAGATAGGCCACCGAGCCATAAGCCTGTTCTGAAGCGTCACAAAACACATGGATATCTCGTGCGCTCATGGGGGAATCCAGCTTGTGGCTGCTGTAGCACCGGGGAAGGGAGATTTGCTTCAGGTTTGGTAGCTCACTCTCCCACCTTTTCCATGACTGGAGGAGAACCTCTGGTAACTGGGGATCGTCCCAGTCTCTCTTCTTACCCCAGAGCTGCTGGACTATCACCTTGGCCCTGGTAGTGTATGGGATGATGTATCCCAGCGGGTCATACTGGCTAGCCAAGACCTTGTAGATGGTGCGCATAGTGACCGGAGAGCAGTCGGATGGTCGGGACCTGTATGACAATGTGTCAGACTGGCAGTGCCAGTGCAGGCCTAGTGCTGATTCTTGGGTGTCGGACTGCCCTTGTGAAATCCACCGTTCAGCACTGTCTGACCGTGCCTCAGAGGGAAGATGGCAGATGACGGAGGGGACATTGCTGGCCCATTGGCGTAAGTCAAAACCTCCTTCTGCTAACATGCTCCGCAGTTGATCTACAAGTGTCTTAGCCTCCTCCGGGGAGGTCAGACTCATCATGCAGTTGTCCACATAGAAGGATTTCTCAACTGCTTCTCTGGCTGCACACCCTGGGTGGCTGCTGTTCCTTGCATGCTGCTGAAGGGCAAAGGTAGCGCAGCAGGGACTGGATGTGGTGCCAAACGGGAGGACACGCCACTCGTAAATGCTCGGCGGTGCTTCCCGGTTCATATCTCTCCAGAGAAATCTTAGTAGTGGCTTGTCTTCAGGGAGGAGTCTCACCTGATGAAACATCCCGCGGATGTCGCTGCTAATGCCGACGGAATGTTCCCTGAATCTGAGGAGTACAGCAAGCAGTGATGAGCTAAGCATGGGCCCAGGGAGCAGGAGCTCATTGAGGTTGTTTCCTCTGAATTGAAATGAGCAATTGAACACCACGCGGTTCTTGCCATTGTGCTGCACCATATGATGCGGAACATACCAGCTGGTATCGGGGTTCTCTTCGGCACCGGGTGCTAATATGGCTACATAGCCAGCTTGCTCTAGCTTCTGGATTTCAGCCTTGTAGGCTTGAGCTTGATCAGGTGCCTTTGTAAGTTTCTTCTCAATACTTCTTAGCTGTGGAAGCACAGCTTCCCTTGGCGCTCTTAACTGGGGCATGTTCTTGACACGCAAGAGAGGAGTTGCGTATCGCCAAACTCCATCCACCTCAACCCTCACAGTCTTGGCTTCGAGAAGAGCTATGGCCTCCTGATCTTGAAGTGATCTGGCACTGGCCTTCTCACTGCGCCAGGGTAACACGTCCATCTGCCACAGCTTTTCAACCTGACTGTGCAGATCTGCCAATACGGGCTGGGTGGATGTGAAGAGGCACTGGGCAGCGAGACCATGCCTTAACTCTTGAGCAGGGCCTTGCAGTGTCCAGCCAAGACGTGTCTTAATAGCAGCGGGCCCCCCCGGTGGTCCGAGGCGAACTGGTTCCACAGGTGTAATCAGGTGGGGGTAATCCGATCCAATGAGTAACACTGGCTCGGCCTCGACGATGTGCTGTAATGGCAATCCTTTAAGGTGGTGGAATTCCTGCTGCAGAGCACTGACAGGATGGGTGTGCTTGGCAAGGCCCAACTGTTTTGCTGTGAATGCTCCTCGGATTTGATACCGCTTCTGAGGTTCTGCGGCAGGAGAGATGGTAAATGAGACAGCCGCCCCATGAAGAACTTGCAGTTCCTGCCGCACTGTACGTAGAGTTATGTCCTCTGGCTCTCCTTTGAGTCCAAGGTGTTGTGCTGCGGCATGAAGAAGAATGGTGCGTTCCGACCCGTCGTCCAGGATTGCAAACGTCTCCATAGTTCTATCTCCGTTCCGCAGCAGCACCTTGCTTAGCTTTAAGAGGACTTTGCGACCTGCGACTGGCCGGTCGACATACAATACCTCATTGGTGGTGTTCAGTAAGACTGAGTTGGTGGTGTCAGGCGGAATGTGAGGTTTCTCTGGTGTTTCGGGGGCCCTCTCAGAGACTTCGTGGAGCACCATTAAGTGACGACGGGTGCAGGTTTTGCATCGCATTTTAAGATTGCATTCCCGCGCGTGATGGTCTCGACCACAACGCCAGCATCCATTCTTATCTTTAATCCAACTCTCTTTCTGCTCACGGTTTAACCGCTGAAAGTTGGCGCAGTTATTGAGCGTGTGGTTTCCATTATCACAGTAGGGGCAGTACATTTTGACCTTGCCTTTCGCAGGAGGAGATTTAGCTTGCACCCCCAACGGCTTCGTCTCTGTGCCGAGAAGTACAGTTGTTGTCCATACAGCTGGCTTGGGCTCCTTACGCAGCTCTCGACTCTTGGCTGGTGGCTCCTTTCTTGAGCTGTTGATGAACCTTGTGTTGTCCTCTTGGACCTGAGTCTCGAATTCCAGCCAGTCTGCTAGATCGAGTAGCGTAGGTATGGGTGTCTGATGTGGGTGGATGTGGCGACGGAAGCTAGATCGTAGGTCATGTGGGAGTTTCCCCAACAGTCTTGAGACGTGTGAGCCACACTCAAGTTCCACCTCACCTTTTCTGCCCAGCTGCTCCAACAGACCCACTAGTGAGCGCACTCGGAGAGCAAACAGCCTGAATGCTTTGGTGTCGCCACTGGCAATGTTGGGGCCATCCATCAACTCGGCGATTCGTTGGAGAGCTAACTGGTGTGGCTGCCCATACTGCTTATTTAGAGCAGCCATGGTGTCGGAGTAGGGGTACTTTGAATTACAATAAGAGTCGGCGACTAGTAGAGCTTCCTCCACCTTCAGATGATCCATGAGGATCTGGAATTTGAATCTCTCATTCGCGTGGTCAGGGAGAAGGTTTCCTAGGGCGATTTTCATTCGTGAAAACCCCTGGGGTTGGGATGGTTAAAATCTGGTATGGTCGGAGTGGGTCCCTTATACACTCTATACTGAGCTGGTGGGCTCTGTGCTCTTGGTTGAGAATGATCATGGTATAAGGGAGGCCGCGAGTCTTCCAGCTGATCACTGCGATGGAAATCATGATAGGTGGATTCTCGGAGTCTCGGTCTCTCCTGACTGCGACCATCAGCGCCAGACGAACGTGAGTAGGGGGTGTCCTGATAGGAGTGGAATGACCTATCTTTAGTCTGGTCCTGGTATCCAGCTCCTGGGTCAGGGCTGCCTGGGCGTGCGGGGGGAACGCTTGGTCTCAGGGTTCGTGGTGTTGGAATCGGTGGGGTTGGGACAGTACTTGGCTCCGGCTTAATTCTCCGAGGAGCTGGGACTGGCCGTGTGTGGGAGGTTCGGGAGTGAACCAAAGGCTCTGCTCTTCCAGGACAAGGCTGACGCTCAGCACGGTTCAGTTCTACCCTTGCCATTTCAGACAGTAAAGCGTCCTGCCGACAGCGAAGATATTCAATTTCCTGCCTCATTTTGTCTTTGGTGGCATCCCAGCTATCCTTTACCGCCCACCGTGGCGGTGAGTAAGAGGCCTGACTCACAGGAGGTGAGGGGGTACGACGTGCTGCATAACGCCACTCATCATCATCAGTCGTATAGTATCTTCGTGGGTGATGCGCTGTGTGTGGTGGTGACGAACGCCTCATCCGCTCTAGATCCTGATCGTAGTGAGGGGTGAAGGAGGTTTGCCACTCGTCATGCACAGCGTGTTCCTCTTCGTCCCAGGAATCCAACATGTTAAGCCACAGTGAGTCTGGATCCGGCTCGAAGGACCATGTAAAATACGGTTAGCTTCTGGAAGCTCTCACCCGTGGAAACGGTTGGCTGATATAGCCCTCTCCCGTTATAGTGATGCCGGTTAGTATAGAGCCAGCCACACTGTGGGATGTCCAGTAAAAGACGGATACAGTTGAAGATGATTTCACAATCTTTATATAGAGGTTTCGTCACCATTTACAGCATCACACACACAGCCACCCACTGCAGTTTCCAATGTGCATTAAGGTGTGGTTCTGAAATGGAAACAGTACATTAACATAAAATAGAACAGTAAAACTGTTTATCTCTCCTCTATTATTAAACAGAAACAAACCATACATATGGATGCATTCATTGAGAAAGGAATAATAGCACTCTCACACAACAGTAAGTGAGTGACAGCTCTCTAAACGTCATGAACTAACAAATAAGACTTGCTTTAGCAAGCTCTGGATACAGCAGTTAGCATGCCCATGCCCGCCTCATGTTAACAATAGCGACCGTTAGCACTCACTCAGCAGTAGCTACAGCAGGGCTGCTTTAAGCTAGCAAACATTTAACTATAACAAACTACGGTAAAATGTATATCCAACATGACACAACGCTGCAGTAACATTACACACATGTTCGAACTTGGCTACTCACTATTTTCATGCACGCACAACACTCTTGGAAACTTTCAGCACTCCTGATGTCTGTCTGTTAATCCGCGATCAAAAGGGGAGAAGAACGGCTGCAGAGTGGGCGGGAGCAGACCGCCAGTAGTGCAACGTGATTGGTTGACTGGGATAATTGACTGACAGCTGAGGTAACAAATAGCAAGCAGCTAACTAGAAACAGAGAAGTCCATGAGGTAGAATGGCCTTTTTAACAGCCGCCCCCAGATTTCCTATGGAAATCTGCACCACATCACAAAGGCCCCATCCCTGGGAGGATCTTAGTCAGGTAGTGCAGGGAGATGAATGATTCGGGCCACTGGGCGTGTGTAGGTGCGGTCTCCGACCTGTACTTTCACCGTCCTGACGCGGTCATCTGGTCCAGGGAGGACTTGTGAAACCCGTCCCACCAGCCAGAGTGCCCGGGGCAGTTGTGGGTCCACGATCATGACTGGGGTACCCACTTGCAGATCTGGGGCTTCTATATTCCATTTCTGGCGTGGTTGGAGACCGGGTAAGTAGTATTTCAGAAAGTGTCTCCAAAAATGGTCTGCCAGCAGCTGGCTGTGCCTCCATCTCCGCCGACTCAACATTTCGGACTCCGGATACACCACCTGGGGGAGTGATGAATCTGGCCGCCCCATCAGAAGAGAATTTGGGGTGACTGGGTCCGGGTCAGAGATGTCTGAGGAGGTGTATCCAAGTGGTTTTGAATTGAGGATCCCCTCAATCTCAATGAGGACCGTCCTCAGCACCTCTTCCGTCACACTCTGAGCACCCAGGGTGACCCGCAGAGCTTGTTTAAGGGAGCGGATTTCTCTCTCCCAACAACCACCAAAGTGGGGCGCGTTTGGAGGGTTGAGGGTGAAGTGGATTTGTTGCTTGGCAAGTTGGGCTTGAACGTCAGGCTGGAGAGCTGCGAAAGCTTCCTTCAGCTCTCGTTCTCCTCCCCTGAAGTTTGTGCCTTGATCTGACAGTATTTCCATTGGTCTCCCGCGCCGAGCCACGAAGCGTCGCAGGGCCATCAGGTAGGAGTCAGCATCTATGCTGCTGAGGAGATCGATGTGGACTGCACGCGTCGTCATGCATTTAAATATAATGCCCCATCTTTTTTCGGTCCTGCGGCCGATTTTAACTTCATAGGGCCCAAAACAGTCTACCCCAGTGGAGTAAAATGCAGGCTTGTGGAGACGGAGTCTTGCTGGAGGCAGATCAGCCATTCTAGGAATCTGTGGGGTTCCACGCCATTTACGACAGTCAGCACACTCCCGCTGATGACGTCTGATAGCCGCTCTTCCACGAATGATCCAATACCTCCGCCGAACTTCAGCGAACACCCGCTCTGGGCCAGGGTGTCGTAGTTTCTCGTCAAAGTCTTTGATGATCAGCTTGGTGATCCAGTGCTGTGGATCCAGTACGACTGGATGCATAGCATCCTGCTCGAGCAGAGTGCTATGCCGCAGGCGACCTCCAACCCTGATCAGCTGAGTGGCATCATCAAACTCCGGGGCAAGAGTGAGCAAACGACTACTACTGGACACTGCCTTTCCTGCTCTCAGGTGTGCCACCTCAGTGGGAAAACAATCCTGCTGCGCTTGCTGAAGAAGGGAAAGCTCTGCCTCCTTAAAGTCACTGGCAGAAGGGCTTCCTTCAGCCGCCCCATGACTAGAGTATGTTTTGGCCTCCAGAAGTTCAGAAAAATTATTAAACTGACAAGCTTCGGAGGTTTCCGGAGCAGACATCGAAGTAGTAAGCCCGCAGGTCAAGGTTTTCCGGAGCTCATCTCCTTCCACAGGTAAAATTGTCGGCTTCTTAGGCCAATGCTCGGGAGTCTCTCGTAGGTAAGATGGGCCCTGGTACCACCTACTTGGTTTGCCTAACTCAGCAAGGGTTTTCCCCCGAGTGATGTCGTCAGCAGGATTACTCAAGGTGTCAACGTAGCGCCATGCATAGCGGTCCGTCAGGTCTTGGATCTCCGCCACTCTCGTACCGACAAACACCTTGAACCGGCATGAGTCTGATTGGAGCCACATAAGAACTGTGGTGGAGTCGGACCAGAAGATGGTGTGACGGATGGGCAGGGAGAGTTCCGTCCAGATCACTTTAGCTAACTGTGCCCCTGTGAGTGCAGCACATAGCTCCAAGCGAGGTATCGATTGCTGTTTCCTAGGAGCTACCCTCGACCTTGCCGCTAGGAATGCCACCTCAACCTCGCCATTGGGGCCCTCTGTCCTGAGATAGGCCACCGAGCCATAAGCCTGTTCTGAAGCGTCACAAAACACATGGATATCTCGTGCGCTCATGGGGGAATCCAGCTTGTGGCTGCTGTAGCACCGGGGAAGGGAGATTTGCTTCAGGTTTGGTAGCTCACTCTCCCACCTTTTCCATGACTGGAGGAGAACCTCTGGTAACTGGGGATCGTCCCAGTCTCTCTTCTTACCCCAGAGCTGCTGGACTATCACCTTGGCCCTGGTAGTGTATGGGATGATGTATCCCAGCGGGTCATACTGGCTAGCCAAGACCTTGTAGATGGTGCGCATAGTGACCGGAGAGCAGTCGGATGGTCGGGACCTGTATGACAATGTGTCAGACTGGCAGTGCCAGTGCAGGCCTAGTGCTGATTCTTGGGTGTCGGACTGCCCTTGTGAAATCCACCGTTCAGCACTGTCTGACCGTGCCTCAGAGGGAAGATGGCAGATGACGGAGGGGACATTGCTGGCCCATTGGCGTAAGTCAAAACCTCCTTCTGCTAACATGCTCCGCAGTTGATCTACAAGTGTCTTAGCCTCCTCCGGGGAGGTCAGACTCATCATGCAGTTGTCCACATAGAAGGATTTCTCAACTGCTTCTCTGGCTGCACACCCTGGGTGGCTGCTGTTCCTTGCATGCTGCTGAAGGGCAAAGGTAGCGCAGCAGGGACTGGATGTGGTGCCAAACGGGAGGACACGCCACTCGTAAATGCTCGGCGGTGCTTCCCGGTTCATATCTCTCCAGAGAAATCTTAGCAGTGGCTTGTCTTCAGGGAGGAGTCTCACCTGATGAAACATCCCGCGGATGTCGCTGCTAATGCCGACGGAATGTTCCCTGAATCTGAGGAGTACAACAAGCAGTGATGAGCTAAGCGTGGGCCCAGGGAGCAGGAGCTCATTGAGGTTGTTTCCTCTGAATTGAAATGAGCAATTGAACACCACGCGGTTCTTGCCATTGTGCTGCACCATATGATGCGGAACATACCAGCTGGTATCGGGGTTCTCTTCGGCACCGGGTGCTAATATGGCTACATAGCCAGCTTGCTCTAGCTTCTGGATTTCAGCCTTGTAGGCTTGAGCTTGATCAGGTGCCTTTGTAAGTTTCTTCTCAATACTTCTTAGCTGTGGAAGCACAGCTTCCCTTGGCGCTCTTAACTGGGGCATGTTCTTGACACGCAAGAGAGGAGTTGCGTATCGCCAAACTCCATCCACCTCAACCCTCACAGTCTTGGCTTCGAGAAGAGCTATGGCCTCCTGATCTTGAAGTGATCTGGCACTGGCCTTCTCACTGCGCCAGGGTAACACGTCCATCTGCCACAGCTTTTCAACCTGACTGTGCAGATCTGCCAATACGGGCTGGGTGGATGTGAAGAGGCACTGGGCAGCGAGACCATGCCTTAACTCTTGAGCAGGGCCTTGCAGTGTCCAGCCAAGACGTGTCTTAATAGCAGCGGGCCCCCCCGGTGGTCCGAGGCGAACTGGTTCCACAGGTGTAATCAGGTGGGGGTAATCCGATCCAATGAGTAACACTGGCTCGGCCTCGACGATGTGCTGTAATGGCAATCCTTTAAGGTGGTGGAATTCCTGCTGCAGAGCACTGACAGGATGGGTGTGCTTGGCAAGGCCCAACTGTTTTGCTGTGAATGCTCCTCGGATTTGATACCGCTTCTGAGGTTCTGCGGCAGGAGAGATGGTAAATGAGACAGCCGCCCCATGAAGAACTTGCAGTTCCTGCCGCACTGTACGTAGAGTTATGTCCTCTGGCTCTCCTTTGAGTCCAAGGTGTTGTGCTGCGGCATGAAGAAGAATGGTGCGTTCCGACCCGTCGTCCAGGATTGCAAACGTCTCCATAGTTCTATCTCCGTTCCGCAGCAGCACCTTGCTTAGCTTTAAGAGGACTTTGCGACCTGCGACTGGCCGGTCGACATACAATACCTCATTGGTGGTGTTCAGTAAGACTGAGTTGGTGGTGTCAGGCGGAATGTGAGGTTTCTCTGGTGTTTCGGGGGCCCTCTCAGAGACTTCGTGGAGCACCATTAAGTGACGACGGGTGCAGGTTTTGCATCGCATTTTAAGATTGCATTCCCGCGCGTGATGGTCTCGACCACAACGCCAGCATCCATTCTTATCTTTAATCCAACTCTCTTTCTGCTCACGGTTTAACCGCTGAAAGTTGGCGCAGTTATTGAGCGTGTGGTTTCCATTATCACAGTAGGGGCAGTACATTTTGACCTTGCCTTTCGCAGGAGGAGATTTAGCTTGCACCCCCAACGGCTTCGTCTCTGTGCCGAGAAGTACAGTTGTTGTCCATACAGCTGGCTTGGGCTCCTTACGCAGCTCTCGACTCTTGGCTGGTGGCTCCTTTCTTGAGCTGTTGATGAACCTTGTGTTGTCCTCTTGGACCTGAATCTCGAATTCCAGCCAGTCTGCTAGATCGAGTAGCGTAGGTATGGGTGTCTGATGTGGGTGGATGTGGCGACGGAAGCTAGATCGTAGGTCATGTGGGAGTTTCCCCAACAGTCTTGAGACGTGTGAGCCACACTCAAGTTCCACCTCACCTTTTCTGCCCAGCTGCTCCAACAGACCCACTAGTGAGCGCACTCGGAGAGCAAACAGCCTGAATGCTTTGGTGTCGCCACTGGCAATGTTGGGGCCATCCATCAACTCGGCGATTCGTTGGAGAGCTAACTGGTGTGGCTGCCCATACTGCTTATTTAGAGCAGCCATGGTGTCGGAGTAGGGGTACTTTGAATTACAATAAGAGTCGGCGACTAGTAGAGCTTCCTCCACCTTCAGATGATCCATGAGGATCTGGAATTTGAATCTCTCATTCGCGTGGTCAGGGAGAAGGTTTCCTAGGGCGATTTTCATTCGTGAAAACTCCCTGGGGTTGGGATGGTTAAAATCTGGTATGGTCGGAGTGGGTCCCTTATACACTCTATACTGAGCTGGTGGGCTCTGTGCTCTTGGTTGAGAATGATCATGGTATAAGGGAGGCCGCGAGTCTTCCAGCTGATCACTGCGATGGAAATCATGATAGGTGGATTCTCGGAGTCTCGGTCTCTCCTGACTGCGACCATCAGCGCCAGACGAACGTGAGTAGGGGGTGTCCTGATAGGAGTGGAATGACCTATCTTTAGTCTGGTCCTGGTATCCAGCTCCTGGGTCAGGGCTGCCTGGGCGTGCGGGGGGAACGCTTGGTCTCAGGGTTCGTGGTGCTGGAATCGGTGGGGTTGGGACAGTACTTGGCTCCGGCTTAATTCTCCGAGGAGCTGGGACTGGCCGTGTGTGGGAGGTTCGGGAGTGAACCAAAGGCTCTGCTCTTCCAGGACAAGGCTGACGCTCAGCACGGTTCAGTTCTACCCTTGCCATTTCAGACAGTAAAGCGTCCTGCCGACGGCGAAGATATTCAATTTCCTGCCTCATTTTGTCTTTGGTGGCATCCCAGCTATCCTTTACCGCCCACCGTGGCGGTGAGTAAGAGGCCTGACTCACAGGAGGTGAGGGGGTACGACGTGCTGCATAACGCCACTCATCATCATCAGTCGTATAGTATCTTCGTGGGTGATGCGCTGTGTGTGGTGGTGACGAACGCCTCATCCGCTCTAGATCCTGATCGTAGTGAGGGGTGAAGGAGGTTTGCCACTCGTCATGCACAGCGTGTTCCTCTTCGTCCCAGGAATCCAACATGTTAAGCCACAGTGAGTCTGGATCCGGCTCGAAGGACCATGTAAAATACGGTTAGCTTCTGGAAGCTCTCACCCGTGGAAACGGTTGGCTGATATAGCCCTCTCCTGTTATAGTGATGCCGGTTAGTATAGAGCCAGCCACACTGTGGGATGTCCAGTAAAAGACGGATACAGTTGAAGATGATTTCACAATCTTTATATAGAGGTTTCGTCACCATTTACAGCATCACACACACAGCCACCCACTGCAGTTTCCAATGTGCATTAAGGTGTGGTTCTGAAATGGAAACAGTACATTAACATAAAATAGAACAGTAAAACTGTTTATCTCTCCTCTATTATTAAACAGAAACAAACCATGCATATGGATGCATTCATTGAGAAAGGAATAATAGCACTCTCACACAACAGTAAGTGAGTGACAGCTCTCTAAACGTCATGAACTAACAAATAAGACTTGCTTTAGCAAGCTCTGGATACAGCAGTTACAGTAGCATGCCCATGCCCGCCTCATGTTAACAATAGCAACCGTTAGCACTCACTCAGCAGTAGCTACAGCAGGGCTGCTTTAAGCTAGCAAACATTTAACTATAACAAACTACGGTAAAATGTATATCCAACATGACACAACGCTGCAGTAACATTACACACATGTTCGAACTTGGCTACTCACTATTTTCATGCACGCACAACACTCTTGGAAACTTTCAGCACTCCTGATGTCTGTCTGTTAATCCGCGATCAAAAGGGGAGAAGAACGGCTGCAGAGTGGGCGGGAGCAGACCGCCAGTAGTGCAACGTGATTGGTTGACTGGGATAATTGACTGACAGCTGAGGTAACAAATAGCAAGCAGCTAACTAGAAACAGAGAAGTCCATGAGGTAGAATGGCCTTTTTAACATTTAGATATGTATTAACTTTCCTGCTCTTGACCTTGACGTTAATTCCCAGCAGACCAATTCTCCAGTTCCTGCACATACTGCTGTCCTGGTACGAGTGGTGAAAAATGCCAACACCCTGGGCATCGCCATAGAGGGAGGGGCTAAAACACGCCAGCCTTTACCCCGCATAGTCACCATTCAGGTAATAGCAGCAGTATTCAGGGCAATTTCACTTCGAACTTTAAACCATAATTATTTTGTTTTTAAAGTTCAATGCAAAGCAAAAACATTGAGTGCGTCTGTCTGTTTATCACCACTGAACTACTGTAATGTGCTGTATATCAGAGGTTAATGATGATGGTGTGTGTGTGTGTGTGTGTGTGTGTGTGTGTGTGTGTGTGTGCGTGCGTGTGTGTGTGTGTTGGTGGGGGGAGGGGGTATTGATCACTGATCAATTTAGCAACATAGCATGATCACTGATCACTATGATGTCACAGAATAATGAAAAACTAAATGAAAATGATAATCTGTGGAAAAGGTCTGTTCACACATCTTCACTGAAACTCCTTCCTTCCTGTCCTCCTCTACCTCACCTCCTCCCTCCTCCTCTTCCTCCTCCGTGCTGACAGAAAGGAGGTTCGGCTCACATCTCTGGCCAGCTGAAGGTGGGCCATGTCATCCTGGAGGTGGATGGGGTTTCTCTCAGAGGTCGGGAGCACAAAGACGCTGCTCGGATCATCGCTGAGGCCTTCAAGACCAAAGAGAAGGACCACGTGGACTTCCTGGTTTTCGAGCCAGGACTTTAGAGAAAAGACAAGCGCTTTAATGCTCCTGGTGGAAGAAGACATCGCTCTGCTGCCTCGGGGAGTCGCCTCAACGCCTCCTGATAGTCCTGTAATCATTCTTCTCGTCTCATTTCAGGTGACCATCAGCAGAAATTTGTGTTGGGTATTTTTCTGATTGCTCTCTACAGAGATTTGCACAATTTAATTTAGAAAAGGATATTATATTAATACTTCCTAAATTATAAATTATATCTTACTTGAAAGCTATTTGTATATCTGAGTTCATTCTCTTTAACTAGAGGTCACGTCTGTCAGTACCGCCGTGGTCCCCTCAGCAGGTGATTCTAAACTAGATGATCACATCAATAAACTCAGTCTGAAACGTCTCATGCACACTTTGTTTTTTGTTTTTTTATGATAGCTGGACAAACATGATGCAGACATCTTCATTTTAGCCAATCATCACCAAGTTAAAGCAAACAGCTCAACAACGGGATGTCCAGCTGAGAGAAGAGGCCAACTATGACACGTTAAAACTCTCAAAGAAACTTTAGTTGACCACCAAAATCCAAACTGGAGTTCTCTTATTAATTAAGGCGAGGCAGGTTTATTTGTACATCACATTTCATGTACAAGAAAATTCAAAATGCTGTCATGAAACATTAAAAACATTACAGCCGGATGCAGAAGAAACAAACTTTAAAAACAAACTTTAAAAAAAGAAATAAAAGAAATTGAATAAGGGTAAACTGGATAAGATAAAATGCGAGAAATAAAAGTTACAAAATAAATAAAAGCTCAAAAGATTTAAAATCTTTTACATGCAGCAGCTCATGTCAGCAGTGATGAATACAACAAACCTGCAGGGAGGATAGAATAATAATACAATATATAAAGCATGTCATATGTACATGCTAAAATCATCCAAAGAAACTATAAAAATTATGCAACTACTCATTTAAAATGAACTGATGTGTCCACACCGGACGTTCAGACATAAAAAAAACATTAAATGAGACATAAACTAAATTTAATGTAAAATATAAACAGAAAAATAAATAATATTAAAATGGTTTTATTCAATTATGTTTATAAAGGAAAAACGTTTCCTTCTGCTGAGGAACCAATTCAGCCACTTCTTCTGTTAATAATTGGTTTAATTATTCATGTAATCAGTAATATTCTTAGAATAATTACAGTCAGTTAAAGATGAAACAATGAAAACAAAAAGATGACGACAATGAAAACAAAGCTACAATTTGTGCCTCAATTTTAATTCTAGCATCATTAAAAACTCCATAAATTAAGATCCAGATGTTTCTTAAAGAAATCTTACTCATCACTCAGAAAAGAAGGACACCTGTAACCACGGTAACTGCGTACAGCAAAGGTGGCTGCACATGAGGCTCGTGAGGAAACGAGACTTTAATTTTACATTTTAACTGTGAGACAATAAATGGGAATAAAAGGGAACCAGCTCAGAGCATGTTTGGAAGCTAACGATGAGTCTGGCGAGTCCGAGCCGTAGGCAGCATCAACAACCAGCGAACCACCAGAAGACGAAGCAAAGTTATGCTTGCAGACAAAATCTGGTATCCACTGAGTTTAGTCCCCTTTCAATCAGAATTTATCACGGAGAAGTACAATGACTAAAATGTGTCTTATTAATATGCCTTAAATGAAGATTTTTCTAGTGGAATGAACTGGTTTGAAGCCTTTTCATCACATCTGACAGATTTCTAGAGGAAATCAGCAGCTCCTTCACGTTGGTGCTTTCTTTTCTGACTACTTTCAGCTGCTAGCCGACATATCTTCAGTATTTAGCAATACCAGCAGTTCTGCTTCTCTAACTCCAACACAAACATGAATATTACACATATATAATGTACACTAGTCATAGCCTCTGCACCAAATAACAGTGTCACTTTTTATCGTATTAAATAGTTCACAGTTGAATCATTTCATATAGCTTCCATGGTGGTGTCTCTTGATGTGGCGGATCTGCGGTTGAGAGGGGGATTAGTGAGGATCTCATATGAATACTGATGCACTGAGAAGACTGGAACATTAATGCATTAATTAACGTTAACGCAAACCTGCTTATGACCAGAAAGTCAGGTTTACTCTCAGAGTTACAAGTAAATCAGGAAGCCATGCGGAGGGTGCTGGTTCGTCCAAATCCTTATTAAAAAAGAAAAACTAACAAAAGACGCTCACCTGCCAGTTTATGAGGTCAACATGCAATAAACTGTAACCTGCGTTAAAGATCCTGCAGTAAATCCTGCCCTTCATCTTTAACTGGCCGTTGTTTTTCTACACAAGCCAAAACATTCAAGACCAACCCTCAGCTTTCTGCTCGAGGTTCCTGTTCAGGGCCATGAAAACACAAGCTGCCGGCGTGTTTGAAAAGGCTGCAGAGTCTTATTCATGTTTGTTAGTGTGTCATCAATGTAGGTTTTTCAGCTCTATGACCTTGTGTCCAGGGAAATGGCTGATTCTTCCCTCACATCTCTGTTTTTAACCGCCCTCTATCTGCTCTCCTGGATGTGTGTTTAAGTGAACACAATATCCTCCACTGAGAGAAGAAGAAGTTATTTCTCCATCAGCTGCAGAGAAGACGACATGAAGCGCAAGTTAGCATAATGAACAGAGTTCATGGTACTACATTATTTTTTTCAGATGTACCCATAAACTTTTATAATTAGTTAATTATTAGGTTACATGACCTCCACAGGTTCGCATACCTCCAGCTAACAAAGGGCTGGTCAACCAGAGCAGATGATGTTCAGGAAGATGTGTTTCCACAGATTAGATGTGAGTTCAGCTCTAGTTTCCTTAAAAAGTTGATCTATCATAGATCTATCATAGACCCGATGCTTTGAAAATAACAGGAAGTTACATCACCATGTACGTACTCCAAAAGAAATCTGGTAATGACAATGTAGACCAAGGTTTATAGAATATCACATTTCAGAGGTTTATGTAGTTGGATCTGATTTATACAGTAATCTGATTACTCCCAGTTATCAGATGATGATCGTGTAAGCGGATGTCAATGTCATCGTCCTCAGAAAGATTGCTAGGACATCCTGGTGGATGAAGATAAGACATTAGTTCAGGTTGAAATGAGGTAGCAGAGAAGGACCCGAACCACCTGAAGGAAAGTGATTTCTAAACCTTTAACCAAGTGATCTCTGAAACTCCGACAAGATCTGACTCAGCTGCTTCTGGTCCCAACCAAAGGTTCACAAGACACTTTCCTCTATGTCTTTTAATTAATCCTTGGATGGATCTCCCTTTTTATGACTTCATGAGGAACCTGAAGGAACCTCCATCAGTTTCAGGATCTGACCCATTAGAACAACCAGAAACCACACTCTGGTCTACAACCAGCTGGTTGACCACCACTTCCTGGTTGACCACCACTTCCTGTTATACTGACCTGACGAGGAGGAAGTGATGTCACATGAATAAAACCAACCTGAACATTTCCAGCCATGCTACGTGGACATCATCCATGAGGGATGAAAAGTTAGAGGTTTTAAGACGTCTCAGCACCTGCCGGCTGTTTTTGTTCTTCTGGTGTTTGGATTTCATGTTTTAGGGGTGTTTTAGGTTTAAGTTCTTCGTCTCGTGGTATAAAGACAGAACTCTATCTTGGTCTGGTTTCCTGTCGTTGTCCTGTGATGTCCTCAGCTATGGATGTCTCAGCAGCATGGCACCTCCTGCTCTTTGTGATCCATCCCAGCCCTTCTTGTTCGTCTAGTCTTCTCGATGTTTGTCCTGCTGAGTTTCCAGCAGCTCTTTTGGTTTTTGTGTTTTTAATAAAATCCTTCCATTTCCTGATCTGGTGGCATCTCCAGCTCTGTCTGTGCCGGGTTAGTAGCCCTCTCAGTTATTTCATTTAACTCAGAAACTACCTTTTAATGATAAAATGGAAGATTCACTGTTCCTTTGTGAATCTTGTTATCCTTGTAAACTGGCAGCTGAGTGGATATTGTTATTATCCTGAGAGGTGGTCATCTAGGACAGATTTTATATTATATGTCCTTCTGTCCCTTGATATCACTGAGGTTTATAAAGACAACCTGTAAAATAGGAAACAAAATTTACCTGTTAATGTAAAATCAGGTTTAACCTGGAAGATGTCTACAGCAGATCACTGGAACCTTCATATGTTATAAACCTCTGTAGTGCAGAGAGCAGAACATTTAGTTTTATATCACGTTTAGATTTGGTCCATTTACCGGGGTTGTTCCTATCACCTGACATATTTTTATTATCTGTTCTTTTCACCGCGGTAACAAAAATCCATTTTAATGCAGTAAAGCCAAGTTATAACAAATCAGCAATACAGGCTTTTACATTTGTATTTAAAGTAATTTATGATGCTTCTATTTTTAAATGCAGTGAAATAATCCCACAGCACTAATACGAAAATACTTAGAAAAATGTAGGACTTAAGATATATATATATATATATATATATATATATATATATATGTGCATTGTAATATGACAGCGATGTGTGGATTCTGACACATCAGTGTCTTAGCGGGAATAATGTGATTTTTAAGTGATAAATAAATGAAGTGTTGCTTCTGTAAATGCAAACTGTTAAAGTATTATGAAAATATATTGTAAATAAAAGATTTCTAGAAGTGTATACACATAAAATGTTAAGAGGGAGGATGTTGTGTGGAAACCGTTTCTGTATCACCTCTGTGTTCCTATCAGATGTTTGCCAGGAAATATCCATCACAAGTGACTGATCCTTGTTTTATTGAGCCATGAAGTATTCCCAGAATGGAATATTCCCCACACACCTGAAGACACAATAAAATGTGTGATAAAACAAAAAGCTCACGTTGCATAATTAGCATGGTGTAGAGCTGAAACCGAAGCACTTACCAGGTTAAAGCTGGTTTAGGCGTATATGACTCATTCTGAAGCAGCAACACTTAGAAAAGGATTATAAAAGACCAAAGAGTTGGTTACATCATGTGAAACAGTGATGGAGTCGTTTGATGGAAACTTGATGTATGATGTGTGCTCATCTTGACCAGCCACAAGGGTACCGTTGATGTTAATTTCACACAGTAAAAATGAACTATGGGCAGTTTTCCAGAGTTATATATATATATATATATACATGTAATAGTTATAGTATATGTAGTGTCTGTGAAATGTCATGTTGCAGTGGGATAACAGCTGCTGCTTCCACTGTCGGGGGATGTTCGATAAATTCAGCATCCAAATTTTTTTTGCTTTTCCTTTAAATAATTTTCTTTTCCCAGAAAGATCCGAACATGAATGCACCCTCAGCAGAAAACGTGCCTATAAATGTCCTTTTCATCAGAGCTGAGTTGTTTCGTCTCAGTGCTGGAATGATGAAGAAGTCTCATCTTCATCAGCTCTCATCCGTTAGAGAAGGGCTTCCTCCTTCGGCTGTACCAACAATAACACCTGCATGTTTATACCAGAGATCTCACCATGATACCATCGAGGCCACCGATGTGTGACTGCATCAGCCCAAATGTTTGACCTCACATCACATGTATGGTATTAAGTTGAAATGAGATGCAAAGGTATGTGTTACACAGGAAAACATTCTTCATTTGTTTTGTTATAGCTCTTATAAAAACATAAGAAAAAGCTATTTCGATGAGTGTCAGTAGTAGTGCAATAATGACCAGTATTGGCTCCATTTCCTAACAAAGATCAAAACTGAGCCACACAAAGCCAACATAGGTGCCCCTGTGGGGGTCTGGGTTTCATTTTCCAATGCTGGCTGTCCTCCATATATATATAAATTTCCATGTTTATTGTACTGATAAGATTGCTGCCATTAGGTTCTACCCTCTCCTCCTATCTTGGACCCTGCTGTTTCATTTGTGTGTTCAGCTGTTTTTCTGCAGGCTGAGTCGGTGTCACTCTGAGCTTTTACAGAGGATCATCATTTAAAGCCTTCCGACTGCAGTAACCACACTGTGCTGGGACTGGGAGCAAGGCCACAAACTGGTAACAAGCTATTGAATTAGGTTTATCCAAGTTATTAAGTTAATTCAACAGTTTTAAGTTTTACTTACTTATTTAGTTTCTTTTAAATAAAGAATCTATATCACTGACTCATTTTAGAGGAAAGTCATTTTAAAGTTCAAGTGTAAAGAATTACTGCCATCTAGTGGTAAACATGGGTACAGGACAGTAGTGAATGCACAGTGGCTGTCAGTGACCAAAATTCTTTCAGACATAAAGAGTCTGTGAGTAGATCCAGTGGTCTCAGCCACAGCGATGACTGCACTACAGGTGACGTACCTCATCATTGTGTACACGTGTACTGTCTTCTTCTATGGTTCTTTTGAAGGCATTGCTTATCACAAACTGTGCTCTAGCTCCTATCGAACAAAGCTGGTACTCCAGTTTTAAAGCTTCACACATGGAGTTGTTTGTCCAATAAGAGACACTGTAGTAAAAACAGTAGCACAAATATGGCTATAGAGTCCAGTAAACTCATTTTCATGATCTAGAAAGCAGGTGGAAATGATCTGAGCTTTGTGACATGGTGCACGATCCTGCTGGAAGTAGCATCAGAAGATGCTCCACTGTGGTCATAAAGGGATGGACAAGGTCAGCAACAATACTCAGTCTGAAGGGGAAGGAGATACTGTTGATCCAAGGCAGGATGGATCCATGCTTTCATGATGTTTCCACCAAATTCTTAGCCTACCATCTGAAAGTGGAGACTTATCACACCAGGCAACAAACCTTTTATTGTCCAGTTTTAGTGAGTCTCTCTGAGTCAGTTTCCTGTTCTTAGCTGACAGGACTGGCTGTTTGCATTGTAAATTCTTAACAGGCTTCACAGAGGAGAGAAACAATGAACAAAAACTCAAGCAGGTTAACTGAAGCCACTTTATTATCTGAACACGTTGCAGTGAGAACTGCTCATGAACATAGACATAGAAGCACTGATCACACTGAAGTTGCTGTTGTTGGACAGCAGGTTAAAATGAAAGAGACTCACTACAACAAGAACCATTAAGCTGAAACACAGGAACCAAGAGGAAACTAAATAACTACAGATAATAAACACTGTCAGAAACACTCCTGGGGAGGAAAACAAGAAGTCCATACCTGAAGTATCTGAGCTACAGCTCTACCTCCCAACAGACGGCTTTATATTGGCATTTAGACACCTGACTGTAAAACAGGTGATCTGTTCATGGTGGAGTGTTTGATTCTACATGGAAAACCAGGCATTCAAACAATCTTCCTTCAGCTACATTAAACGACCATTAGACCATTTTGTTACCTGAATATCACTCTAAAGTCATCTATAATCATCAACACATTTATAAATACACTGAACCCTGGGCTGATAACGTTGCTGATGGTAAAATGTCATTATGATCATTTGGTCGATGACTTATTGCCAATACCAGTTGCTTTAAGTTATTTAATTTACCATTAATGTCAAGGTAAAAAGGAAATGTACATGGTAAAAACAGCCCATCATATACAAATGATTTCATATAAATATATCAAAAAACTTCTTTCTAACTTTCCACTAACTGAGAAAGAAAAACAGTTAAATCCCATTATAACAACTTAACATGGTTTCAGACCTACAGTACATGACCCACTACTATCTGTTTGCTTGTTTATGTCACCATATTGGTTTTTTATAGTCAGCAAGCTTAATATCAGTCAATATATCCAACATGTCTGCATTTCCTTTTTATGTCTATTCACAACTCTGCTTTCTTCCAGTAAGTCTGGATCAGATCTGAAGCAACATTCATAAACATAACAATGGTCATTTAAAACAGTTCACAGCAA
Organism: Melanotaenia boesemani; assembly: GCF_017639745.1. NCBI lineage: Eukaryota > Metazoa > Chordata > Actinopteri > Atheriniformes > Melanotaeniidae > Melanotaenia > Melanotaenia boesemani. Next base: position 34,386,540 of record NC_055692.1, on the reverse strand, counting down.
CTGAATCAAATACAACACCAAGTATGTCTTTATTGCATCTTGTCTGGGGTGGGGAGGGCAGTGGGAGGGGTCACTACAGGAGCATCTTAACTGGTCTGTTCTTCTTTCTCCAAGTCTTTCAGGGTTTTTAAAAGGCGAGAAGGAGTGAAGATTTCAGTTGATCCTGGAAAAAAAAACAGATGATACGTGATTACATCTCACTCTTCTGTGGATTCATCTGGTTTATGCTCATACTGATAAATCACAGCTTGGGTCCTGAATTCTTGGGTTTGGTCATCATTCCTGTCAACTGAAAATGAAAAGCTGATTCTATGAGCAATTTCCTCAACATCGAAGGCATGATGAAGACCTCATCAAAAACACGAGTCGATCCTCTAAATCCTGTCATCCTGTGATGACTGTTGGGTGGGAAACAGTGAACATTAAATTAAAATCCTGGTCCCGTCTTCCAATAAACTGGCATTATTTTTTATGGTTTTTGTGCCGTAATTAATACTGTACAGTGCATATTCCAAGAATATGCAACAGACAATTTTTATTTTTAAAAACCTTCATTTTAGTTCAGTTTTACAAACACATTTTACCTATAATAAGTATAAAAACTGTAAAAAAAAAAAAAAAACAACTGCAGCCTTTTTAGTTGTTCTTTTAACCCCGAGTTCTTCCTCTGGCAACCTTCATGGCAAAAATGTCCACGTGCATAAAACTCCTATAAAATCATCAATATTATTTTCTGTTTGTTGCCTATTGAGTTACCAGACAGCTGTGATATGTGAAAAAAAGATTTTACATCTCGAACCTGGTGTCCAGCAACAGTCACTTTTTAACGTTTTTAATCGCCTTATCAATCCTTGTCAGTCTCCGTGCATTGCATCATCTCTCTTGTTATATGATAAATTTCCATGTTTATTGTACTGATAAGATTGCTGCCATTAGGTTCTACCCTCTCCTCCTATCTTGGACCCTGCTGTTTCATTTGTGTGTTCAGCTGTTTTTCTGAAGGCTAAGTCGGTGTCACTCTGAGCTTTTACAGGAGGATCATCATTTAAAGCCTTCAGACTGCACTCTTTAATATTTTCACGCCATATTAATTAGAAGTACTTTTAGCTCTTTCTGGCCTGCTAGTATAGTTAAACTGCTTTTAAATATGCTCTTGTACAGCCTCTTATCAAGAAACCCCATTTAGATCCTACAGTTTTGTTTACAGACCTGTTTCTATTTTATTTTATTTTATTTTGTTTAATTTTATTTATGCAGGAAAGGATTAAAAGCAATTTAGCCTGACTCAGCAAAACTGATTTTCAGCGGGTTCCTGCTCTGCAGAAACATAGACATACAGCACACCTTTAAAGACAGAACTATGACACAATCTTACAGAGGGAGAAAGCAGTGGTTGGAGGGGCTGTGGGGCCCACGTCAGTGGTCACAGCAGCAACTATCCACCAAACGGCAGTTGTGAGTGGTTTTAAACAGTCCTGGTGATGTTATAGTCCTGATGTTATGCAGTTTGTTGTTTCAGGCTTTGGTCAGCACATAAAAGAAAGATCTTTGTCCATAACTGTTCCTAAAGAGTGGTAGTGGCAAAAGTCCGTTTGTTACTGATCTGGTTAAACAATCAGAACCCGGGATTAAGTCTTGGCAATAAGCTAATGCTGCAGATGGGCATCTATGCAGCAGGTGGAAATACAGTTTAAACCCACTACTCTGTACAAAGTTCTGAAAGGTTGGTGCACTGGACAGAGACAGAGGAGAACAGAGGTGAGTCCAGCCAGGTAGCCTGTGGTGGATCTTAAACATTCTGTTATAGAGTCTTGCCACTGGCTCAAGGATTTCATTGGTTGTGAGTGTCCAAACAGGTACACGATATGACAGCGTAGAGAAAATTATTGCATGCAAATACCGTTTGTCTTAGAAACTGACAGACACTGGTGTGGTCTGATTTTATTATAGACAAATAATTTTTGGTTTGGTTTTTGGGTGAGGTTTTGTACATGCTCACTGTATGCGAGATGAGGATCCAGCATGTTCCCCAGATACTTGAATGCATTTACAGTGAGGAGTTTTTGGTTTGTAATGGAAAGGATTTGATAGGACAAATTGTCTCCTGGAGAGTGGAAATACATGCCTTCTGTTTTATTTACCTTGATTGTTAAATTAATATTTTGCAGCCACGCATATAAGGACTGCAGATCTTCATTGAGTTATGGTTAATTGTATCAGCATTTGGATCAGATACAAAAATAACAGTGTCATCTGCATACAATGAGTTAGAATCACTGAGCACATGGGAAAGGTCAATAATTTACCTTATGAAAAGTGGGGGGTGCAAGATACTGCCCTGAGGAGCCTCTGTTGAACACTCAAGTGGCTATAATGTTACTAAACCAATTTTAACAACCTTGGTTCTGCCATTTAAGTAGGAGGTGAACATGTCTATTACAGACAGTGTAAAACCAAATGACAGAAGTTTATTGATAATAATTTGGAGATTGATTGTCTCAAAGGCCTTTCTAAATTCTATGTAATAGTAATGTGGCCCTTGTTGAGGGAAGTATGTATATATACCCAAATTTCCCTGAGGGCTCTCTGAAGGGATTAATAAAGTATTTCTGTTCTATATGTTCAGTGAATAGCAGCAGAGCTGACACAGTCGACCGCAGAGGCTGGAAGTCGTGCCGGCAGTCACTGAGTAGGCTATGAGCTTCCAGATCCATTATTTGATCGTATAATACTTTTTCAAGTAATTTGGAAAGAATGGAAATTGGACAATAATTGAAAACATTAGTGGGATCATCTGATTTAAAAAATAGGAGTAATTTGAGATATTTTCCAACTGTCAGGAAGTTTTGACTGCCTGATACACAGATTAACTAAATGATATAAAGTGGGTTGAGAGTATCAGCATGAGTTTTAAGAAGATTCAAATTTAGGTTATGTGTATCAGAAGCATGAGAAACCTTTAGCATCTGCAATGTTTGATAAATTACTTTTAGTCATTTTAGAGAACGAGAACTGTTAAGCTGTATTAGCTGATATTGACAGTAAAATTTCAGTAGGGATAAAGTTTTAGGATAGTTCTTTTACAGATCGAATGAAATACTCTGCTTCATGATCAGTGAGAAGAGTGCCATTAATGGAAACCTGTAAATTTCTGGAAGTTTTTGTTTAGTTTTCGGCACTAATGGATTTAGTTGTATGCCATAGTATTCTTGGATTAGCGGCAGCTAAATTAATGTGTTTCTAAAATAGATCTGTTTGGCTTTGTGCTGCTCGGTGTTACATTTATTTCTGAGCTGTTCAAAGACAAGCCTATTTTCAGCTGTTGTACGTCTAAAAGAGAAGGCTTCTTTTTAGAAGTTGTAAAATATTCTTATTGATCCATGTTATCCATTTGATTTTGTTTGAAAGGTACTCTACAAGTAGGGATGATTTTTTTTACGTGTTGCCTCCACTTTATTATGAAAATTTGCCAAGACCTGAGGTCCCATTCATCAAACTGTGTGTAGCAAAGTGAACTACAGGTGGTGTTTGCTGAGCAAAAAGGAAATGCTGCACTTCTACTTTCAGATTTATTAAACCGTGCACACACACATCCTACACCTGTTTCCGTTCAAAAATCACAATCAACTCTAAAGCGGGTGCACGTGAGGGAGCGCCTTCCCACGCCCACATGGTGGCTATGAATGGTCAGGTGGACGCCTGTAATACATATTCATCATATCATTTCCATTATGGCTCGGGAGAGATAAAGAGTTAAGAAGTGGAATTTTTCAGGGTGTGAGACAGAGATCCTGATGGACCATGTTGACAAACATAAAAATGCTTAATTTGTGGGCACGGTGTGGGCTTTACTGGTGTCAGAAAGACATAATATTGGCAGCAGGTGGTAGATCCTGTCATCACAGTGTCAGAAGGGAAGACACACCAGAGGTATCGGAACATGTGGCTGGATATCTCAGTCGGTAGAGCATACGCCTGCCGTTAACTTGTACTTGTATGTACAGATACATCTGAGATTGTCAGCAGTTTATTTAGTGTTTAGTGAATTAATATGGAATGTGCGTCTTTATTCATTTTTGCAAACAGCTTTAAAATCTAACATGTGGTGTGAAAGGTAATAGTGGATTGTGCACAGACATCTCATTTCACATCATTTCCTTGATTTTATTCTAGACTGTTGGTGTCGCAGTTTCCTGGTTTTCTAGATTCTGTGCGTACACCTGGATCAGAGTTGCCGTGGAGGTAAGAACATTTTCCCCTCAGGTTTGGTTTTCGTAAATTCCAAAAGTTGACTATATTTGGCCTACGCTGGTTTTTGTACCTACACCAACTTGATAAATGAGCCCCTTGGTCAGGGTTTCCTAGTCACGTTTCATTACTCCAGTTAATATCAGCCAATTCTGCATTAAATTGAGATAATTTGGAATTAAGTGTTTTCTTACCTAAACTACCTTTTCTTTCTAAAATGTTGGAGGAACTTGCTTTGTAATGAAATGGGCCTTTACACTAAACTTTAATGTCAAGTAGGGGCCACAAAATATCATGCCACAGCTGCGAGTTTGAGACCCATGATCTACAGCATCATTATGTGGAAGCTCTGTTTTATTCCAGTTTAGCCAGCCTCTGGCTGGTACAGATTAAAAATTAAACAGCATTTTTACCTAAACTTTCTGACTGTTGCTCCTGAGCGCTTGGGCAAGTTGTTGATGTGTTGTAGTGCACGCCGGCTTTGACAGTACTTCTGTGAAAGTGAAACTCCTTCTTGCAGATTGTGCAAATCACGTTTTATTGATTGAATGATCCATCAATGTCCATTTCATACTTAAATCCATCCATAGAGCCAGCCAGCTCAACTTGTTCCATCTCCCTTCTAAACACCTTGATTCCCCACTGTCATTACAGAGAAACGTCAAAATATTAACACAATTAATTACATAAATTGGTTACTGCTCTTAATGCGTTATTTTTGACAGCCTTACGTATTACATTGTACTGCTGCATTATACTATATTATATTGTGTATTACTATCAAGTTACTTTGTTATATTTTACATTGACAGTTTTTTACTTTGTGTGTGTTGCACTGATGTCCTGATTGCACGTCTGCTTGTTTTTCCTGACCTGTTTCTTGTTGTCTTCCCACATAAACCCTGGAAACTTTGTGAAATAAATTGCCCCTCTGGGACAATAAAGTTTTTTTAATTGAAGTGAATTACTGAAAAATGACAAAGTCAGGGATGAAGACAGAGTTTGTATAAGTTTACCGTCAGGGAAGTCTACTTAAATGTACCCAAAAACACAGGTAGAGCACAATGAGGGTAAATGCAGTTTTACTGCCGAGAACAGAGTACAAGGACAACACTGGGCAGGATCTGGACTGGGAACACTGGGATTCACAACGCACACTGAGACTTGCATATTTACTTCCAAAACTCTGTTCACTCTGCAGCTGGTTCCTCTGTCCCCTCTGGTGGGGCGTTAGGGTCCAGGAAGTCTGGGTGCTGCAGCTCCTTTAGGAATTTAGTGGGGGTGAGGATGTGGGTGGCACCTATAAAGAAAAAGTCCTAAAAGCTTAGCGAGGACTCAATTTTGTCTCAAAATCTCATTTCATGATAAAGGTAATGAAACACGGCTGAAATTTATGGACTTTAAAGAGGACCAGACTGCACCAGTGTGAATGTGGCCTTACATATTAAACAAAACAAAAACACCTGAAATGTTACAGGATCTAATACAGCCCCAACCCGTTTCCTACTTCCTTAGTCTTGGTTAAAGTCCTTCAGGAATTTCCTGAGGAGTTTTTCAGCAATCATCATGGTCACCATACACTCTGGTCTACAATCAGCTGGTTGACTACCACCTCCTCTTACAATAAACTGATGAAGAGGATGTGATGTCATGTGAATACAACCAATAAAATTGATGGGCTGGCCCTTTAAAAACCAGGAGACTTGAGTAAACTCACCAATCAGAGCCTCCCACTTGCCATTGGCTTGTGTGACCTCATACACACAACGCATCTCGCTGTAGGTCATCCCTCCGATGATGAAGACGATGATTCTGGGTCCCGTCTTTATCTCAGTGGGGCCCCTGTTCTTGTGCCAGTTACCATAGCGAGCGCTGCACAATGAGAGCAAAGCAGATCAATGTTTCTAGGACAGGACTGAAGGATTTCTCTCTCTTGGTACATAAACACGATGCTGACACAGTGGAGGCAGTTTGTCCAGTGTGTTACTCCTTACCTTGATGGAGCGCTGGCTTTTGCAGACACCTGTCGCTGGGATATGTATGGGTACTGCTTAGGGTCAAGTTTGTCCTCAATTGCATCCTGTGAGAAGGAATAACATATTGTCCATCTCATCTGGTCCTTGCATGTATATCAAGGAGCATTTATATCACAAAATATTATCACATCTGTGGTCAGGAGGAGGAAGTCAAAGATAAATGTCAAACATGAGCCAGTTTCAATGTCTCTACACCCTGCTGGTGGCAGGAAGACGTACCTCAATGAGGTCTTTGACAAGCGGGGTCCACCTGGAGAGCTGGTAGGTCTGCTCGCTGATTCGTTCCTTACGATCCGGCTTCTTGGCTTTCTTGGCAGTGCCCTGTGAAGACACGGGTCTCAGACATCAGCAGAACAACACACCCATGTTGCTTTGACAACATTGTGCTAAAAGTCAGTTTTATTCAACCTAAAATATATATATATTTTCTACAAAACACTTTTAAAAGCCCCCAGTTTAATTCGTTTCCATTGTTTGAACTGAAATGTATATAGTGGACTGAAACTCCCAACAACACTGAGCTGGGATAGGCTCCACCCCCTCAGTGGTCTGGGCTGTTAGCACCATACGTTCTGAATGGGCACATCTGAGAGAAAAGCAGCTTTCCTGGAGGCAGCAGTCATCATGGACTTCCACAGATCTACGTTTAGGAGGTGACTGAGGAGTCTTCTTGTTTGGTTCTAACTACTTGCTTTCAGTTTTTACGCAGGTGACATGGTCTGAGGTTTGGTTTAGGTTTAGTTCCTGTTAGGTTTAGTTCCTGTCAGGTTTAGTTCCTCTTGTATTTAGTTATTTCAAGGTTTAGTTCCTATTTAGAGTTCTGTTTCCCCTGCCGGCTGGCTTGGTTTCAGTTAAGCTCTCTTAATATTCAGATTGGGTTTTTAACATGTCCCCTGTCTCGCCTGCTCCTTGTATATAATCTGTCTGGTTTCCTCTACTCTCTGCCACATCATTTTAATTAGTGTAGACACTTTTTTCCATCAGTAAATTACGAGTTTACTTTTGTTTCTATGTCCAACTGCCTGCTTCCTGTGCTGTTTTTCATGGATTGCAACAGATTAAAGAAAACAACAGAAGGTTCTTCCTCTCCCACTCACAAGCTGTCTTTTTAAAAATCTAGATATAAAAAAATAAGATCTGTTTTCTATTGCATGTAATTAAAAGTCAGCTGATCACTGGATAAAGTGGATATATCAAGTCCACTCAGTTTGCAGTGTTTTACTCCTGAGCAGCTTATGTAATCACATATATATATACATATATATATATATATATATATATATATATATATATATATATATATATATACACACACATACACACACACACACACACACACCTGTGTAGGTAATCAGGACTGGGATCCTGCTGCAGCTCACCTCTGAGATAATGGGAGCACCCATGTGGGCCATGTTGGAGATGATGTCACTGTCCTCAGGTGGGATGCTGGCATGCTGAAGAAGCTTACACAGGTTCTCCTCAGTCACGCCTGACACAAAACGCATGCAGTATACGTGTTCAGAACATGCAACACACACATGCGAGTACTAGAGTACATTTCTAGATGCAGCGCATGCAAGCAGAACACGAATGAATAGATCAGAAACAAAACAACAACATCTCCAACAGAACAACAGAGCACTGCTCCAGGGTAAACACATCTGCATGACTTCCTGTTTCCATGATACAGAAGCCAACAAGAAGCAGTGGAAGACGTCTTACCATTCTTAAGGAAGATGTAGAGCAGGATGATGCGGATCTTATCAAACACAGTGGTGTTGGCGTCCAGCAGGACAGGCACAATCAGCCTCATGGGATCCTTGATCTTCTCACCCTCTGGATCTGTGCCCATAGCCAGGTCCTGAAAATAGTGGAGGGCAGAAGGGTTCAAAGGTCAGCAGGTTTCCACATGAGGAAACACGTTAAAGAGGACCAGATAGATTTACCTGCTCAACACGACAGAGTTTGTCCACCGTGCCCTGGTAGCGGTTCATACAGTCCTCTGCCAGGTGGAGATGGGTTGAATACTGAGGAGAGACAGATGACGTGATGGTAAAAAGGCTGCTGGGAGGAAAACTAAAATCAGAATTAATCTAAAGCTGCAAAATTAGCTCAACCTCCAGGTTTTCTGAGCTTCTCTAAACTTCATTAACAACTGCTTACTGTCACTGCAGTTGCAGTGTTTTTCTCTTTTCTTGTTTCCATATTGTTACCCCGACCCTAACACACCTAGTGTTCATCATGCTAACTAGATCTGATCATCCTAACCAAAATCTAACAAGAAAGTGAAAAAATCAAAGTTTAATGTGTTAGCTAAGTTAGCTTTTTCCATTAAAGTCCTGGATCCCAGAATAAAAACTAGGAAGAACAGGGTTTTTGTTCCAGTGAGCTTACCTTACTGAGCTCCTTCTGGTACTGAGGCATCTTCTTCAACATCTGAGACAGTTCCTTCATGGTGGTCTGAAAGAAAAAATATTGTAGAATATCTGCAGTGTTTGTGTACTGAATATTCACTTCAGTACTTTGCGTGATGAACCTGTGTTTTAAAATCTTCTATCTCACTGAGAAGAGAATATGTTCAGCTGCAGTCATTTTATAGACAAATATTTTCTAATTAGTTCATTAAATGAGGTTCAGTGTGTGAACTGATCTTATTTTAGTGAGCTACGGATGTTTCTAGGATTTGTAGATCCATCAGGATCAGGGTTTTGAGAGTTCACATTGATTGTTTAATCAATAATCATTAAACACAAAGATAAAGATAAAAAATGGATATATGTTTTCATTTCATGTCAAAACTCGGGCATGGGAGGAGTTTGGAGAGACCATGGAGAATGACTTCTGGACGGCTTCGAGAAGATTTTGGTCCACCATCCAGTGGCTCAGGAGGGGAAAGCAATGCTCCATCAACACTGTGTACAGTGGGGATGGGGGACTGCTGACCTCGACTTGGGTGTTGTGAGGCGGTTGGGGGGGATAAGGCTCTGGATGCTGTAGGGCTGTCTTGGCTGACATGCCTCTGCAGCATCGCGTGGACATCGGGGACAGTTCCCCTGGACTGGCAGACTGGGGTGGTGGAGGAGGAGCAGTGTGGTTTTCGTCCTGGTCGTGGAACAGTGGGCCAGTGGACCAGCTCTACAACCTCTTCAGGGTCTTGGAGGGGGCATGGGAGTTTGCTCAACCAGTCTACATGTGTTTTGTGGACTTGGGGAAGGCGTGTGTCCCCCGGGGATACCTGTGGGGGCTACTCCTGTGGAGTGCTGGACCCGCTTGTACAAGCTCTCCGGTCCCTGTACGACCGGTGTCATAGCTTGGTCCGCATCGCTGGCAGTAAATCAGACTAGTTTCTGGTGAGGATTGGACTCCGCCAAGGCTGCCCTTTGTCACCGATTCTGTTCATAACTTTTATGGACAGAATTTCTATGCGCAGCCGATGCATTGAGGGGATCCAGTTTGGTGGCCTCAGGATTGGGTCTTTGCTCTTTGAGGATGATGTGGTTCTGTTGGCTTCATTGGGCCGTGATCTTCAGCTCTCACTGGAGTGATTCGCAGCCGAGTGTGAAGTGGCTGGGATGAGAATCAGCACCTTTCCAAGACCATGGTCCTCAGCCGGAAAAGGGTGGAGTGCTTTCTCCGAGTCGGGAATGAGGTCCTGCCCCAAGTGGAGGAGTTCACGTATCACGGAGTCTTGTTCAGAAGTGAGGGAAGGATGGAGCGGGAGATCGACAGGCGGATCGGTGCGGTGTCTGCAGTGATGCGGACTCTGCATCGGTCTGTCGTGGTGAAGAAGGAGCTGAGCCAAAAGGCAAAGCTCTCGATTTACCTGTCGATCTACGTTCCTACCCTCACCTATGGTCATGAGCTGTGGGTAGTGACCGAAAAAAGGAGATTGCAAATAAAAGTCGCCAAAATAAGTTTTCTCCGCAGGGTTGCCAGGCTCTCACTTAGGGTGAGAAACTCTGTGATCCGGGAGGGGCTCAGAGTAGAGCTCCTGCTCCTCCGCATCGAGAGGAGCCAGATGAGGTGGCTCGGGCATCTGGTCAGGATGCCTCCTGGATGCCTCTCTGGTGAGCTGTTCTGATCATGTCCCACTGGAAGGAGGCCCCTGGGAAAACCCAGGACATGCTTAAATGACTACATCTTGTGGCTGGCCTGGGAACGCCTCGGGATTCCCCCAGACAAGCTGGTGAATGTGGCTGGGGAGAGGGAAGTCTGGGTTTCCCTGCTTAGGCAGCTGCCCCCGCAACTCATACCCATTTTCCAGTCAAAAACCTTAAATAATTCTTAAATATAACTCATACAATTTTAGATTTTCTTATTGCTTCTTGAATATGTATTTTATTAAATAAGAGAACAAAAATATTTTGGAAAATTTGTAAAAATACCCATCATGTCACCCTCTCTTCTTCCACAGCTTTAGGAAAGCAGCTGGAAAACATTTTTCTTTTTTTCATTTTTCTTTTCATCATAGGTTAGCAGAAACCCCCAGGTTCAGCAGGATTGCATGGCTTGTTTCTCTAGATTATTATTTCAAGCATGTTCTAACATTTATGAACATCCACATTTCCTTCTCCTCATATCAAGTTACTTTTACAATATTATGTATTTACAACATGCTCAGAGTTATTCAGGTAATTCAAGTTGGTTGTTCTCGCTCAGGTTTAAAAGTGATTTTTTTTTTTTTTTTTTTTTTATCCAAGCAGTTTGGGTATTATTTTTTAATAAAAACCAACTAGTTAAATTTCACAGTGAAGCTCAGAGTGAAAGTCTGGCTTTGTTTCCAGAGAGGTGTCTACCTTTTCTCCAGTGTTCATCTTCTTGCTGGCAGAGAATTCCTTCAGAGAACGGGTTACAGCCCTGGGCAGAGACAGAAAAAACAAAGAAAGTTAGTTTTCTGACAGTTTTCTGACTATGGAGGTTATCTTTGTGTGAGCATGAAGCCAGAGCTACTGACGTTGACACCTCAGCGATGTGTTTGTGTCTTAGAGACAGCCACAGGTCGTCATCCTCGTCCAGAACCACCTCCTTCATCCTGGTCTCTCCCATCCCACTAGTCTCAAAGCTGACAGAAACATGTTGACACTGCATGAGTCTTCTATTCCTCAGACTAAACATTAAACTACACGGGTGGGCAACTTAAACTGTCAGTTTATTCCAGAGCATGTATCAGATTTACGACGTGTCAGAACCAACAGCCAAATAATGAGATGATGGCGGCTCATCCCACCACAGCAGTCTTCACCTGTAGACGTCGTTCTCGATGCCCAGCAGGTCGTAGGCCATGGCCTGCAGGGTGAGCTCATGCAGGAGAGGAGACACGGGGTCAAATCCACGATCCAAAATGAGCATCTGAGTGCGTGACTTGTCTGGACCCTGAAGGCATCAGAGCACAAAAACCTGAACACACTATTTCACCCTGAACTCATCCTCTGGTTAAACAGAAGCTGACATCTGGTATCTTTGTTAGGATAAACATTTCTTACAGCACTTCTAAGAAAACAACTGAGAAAAAATATTTAACCCCTTAAAGCTAAAATTTATATACAATTATATAAAAACAAAATAAATAGAGTAAAAGTGGGGGAAAATAACATATAACAAAATATATTAACAAAACAAGGCTGGAAAAGATTATTTACAATTGAATATTAAATAGATTAATACCAATAAATAAATAATATTAAATGGCCAGAAGCTGTTTGTCACAAATTTGTGAAAATAAGAAGTTAAACATCAACCTTCAGAGCCTGTAAGGATTATTTATTGTTTGAGTTCATGTAACATCACTTCCTCCTCATCAGGTCAGTGTAACAGGAAGTGGTGGTCAACCAGGAAGTGGTGGTCAACCAGCTGGTTGTAGACCAGAGTGTGGTGATGTTTGTACTGGTTCTGGTTGTTCTAATAGATCAGATCCTGAAACTGATGGAGGTTCCTTCAGGTTCCTCAGGAAGTCATAAAAAGGGAGATCCATCCAAGGATTAATGAAAAGACGTAAAGAAACGTGTCTTGTAAACCTTTGGTTGGGATGATAAGGTTTTTTTGTTTTGTTTTTTTATTTGAACATTTATTTTGGTGAATTCATTAAATAAGATTCTGCAGGTCCTTTTTCCTAGGCTTGAACTGACAAAAAAAACCTGCATTACAAAAATAAACATGATTGTCTTTGAACCGTCCATACCTGCATTAAAATGGTAAATGGTCTGTATTTATATAACGCTTTGATACCCAATGCGCTTTACATTATACATTACATTCACACACACATGGCAGAAACTGCTATGCAAGGCGCTCGACCACGACCCATCAGGAGCAATTAGGGGTTCGGTGTCTTGCCCAAGGACACCTCGGCATGAACCCGACTTGGCCGAGGATCGAACCGGCAACCCTCAGGTTAGGAAACGACCGCTCTTCCTTGCTGAGCCACGCCGCCCCATGACCCACAGAGTCATTTGTACTGCTGAAGCAGTGAAGAACTAAATATCTAGATTTTGGATTTTAAGTTACCCAAGTTTGAGTTTGCATCTCTTGAACTAGAACCTGCCTTCTACAGATGATATACCCTTCCCCATTAAGCATTATAATAAAATAATAAGAATAATAAGCCAATTAGCTTTGAAGAAAGGTTTGCTGTCATACTTTTGACAGCAAACTGGTCAAAGTGATAAACTTGATGAGCAGGATGACAATACAAGAAATTTACATTCTCCCTAAACATGTTACTTCATGAGAACAGAAAGTCTTTTGAACAGAGTTTAGTCATTGGTTTCACCATTTCTTCTTGATTCTTTCAATTTTGCAAAACATCAGATCACATAATTAAGTCCTAATTAGTTTGAGAAAAAAATCTGTAGATCAAATTAGATGAAAAAATTAGCTTGTCTTAGATTTTAAGCTTTAATTTCTTGATACCGCCATAGCACTGTATTCCTAAATACATAAAGTTAAACTACTCCATGTGCATTTTGTAGCTCTATAAGGTCTAAAGTTGTTTGTTGCCATCCCAGAATACCAAACGTAAATCTTTTCTTTCACTTTACCATATTAAAAACATTACCAATGGTATATCAGAGAAGTGGTTTAAGTGGTATCGCGGAGCCCTTTCAGGCTTAGCAGGTGAGGTGATGGTAACATGAAAGATAAAGTGCAGTCAAATGGTACACAAAGCAGTGAGGCCTCCTCGTCACTCCAGAAGTCCTCGTCATCATCCATATCTACATCGTGGAAGAGTTGGTTATAACAGGGTGAATGTGGGTTGTTAAAGTGACTGTATGGATTGACTCTGCTGAGGATACCCATGCACAGCCAGCAGAAGTACTGTTTACATGAGGTCATCTTGTTACAGCCATCAACTTTCTGTATATTGGCTCCACAGCGGGGGCAGCATTTGCAGTTCTCATGGAGCCAGTCCCTGCTGAAGGATTCCTCCATTGCTTTCTGGATCACCCTTTTCCCAAAGCCCTGCTCCATGAACTTTTTTCCCTCAGATGTGGCATAGAGGTAATCATCTCTTAGGTTACGCAATTCATCTGCAGGTATTGTACAGTGGCACAGTGATAACCCAGTTTGCAAAGTGTGCAAAAAGCAGACTGGCAAGCAGAGCAAATCCCAATGGTTGTGTCTGGCTCCACCATTACAGCGGTGCCACAGCACTGACGGGGACAGTAGACCACATCGGCCATGAGGTCCAAAGTGGACTGAAGCAGCAAATGTCATATTGTGCAAACAGCTGCTCATCTACAAGCTGTTTTACCTGTGATGGTGTAGCTATTGAGGTACATTTGAGCTCAGGACAGTTAAGGCACTGAACATTCCCATCCCGTATTTGGATCTGGACGTATTAAGTCATGCAGGCCTTGCAGTAAACATGTTGGCACTCTGGAGTCCAGCTTCTCTACAAAGCAGATTCCACAGCAGAACACCTTGCTGTCAAACACCCTCTGCCGCTGGGCCTCATCAAAGTCCTGGAGCAGGGGGAGGCAGGGGGCCTGCATGTGGGTCCATCAAAACGATGACACGTGGATCTAGTTGTGACGATGATGAAAAGTGCTGTTCAAACTTTTCTTTTTTAACCTCTGTTTTCTTCTCCTCTGGTTTTTCCGATTGACTGTCACGCTGCGCCACAGCTGTGGAGTCAGGTTTCCTTCTTTCACTGTTTGCCTTACTGCTGCTCCTGATGACTTCAGGAGACTGGATGCCCAGAAAGTCCAGAGCCTCCTCATTGAGGAACTGGATCCACTTGAAGAGAACCACAGAGCCTTGGTTTTCCTCCCACAACTCATCCAGGCATCGATACAGAGAACTCATTTGAACTTTAGTCATCCATTTAGAGCTGAGAGTGAAAACAGGTGCAGATGTGGATGGATAGTTTTCAGGGAGCTCAAAATTGAGCACCAATGCAAGTGGAAAGCAGACATTATATTCAGTTGTCTTCCCTCCTTTTACAACCACCTTGAAATCAGGAGGGAGCATCAAACAGAGCTGTTTCTCTCCTCCCTGTGCCAACCCGCCCGCTGGAACTCCTCTTCATCATAGATACTTGCCAAAGCAAGTAGCTCATCTTCCTGAGCTTCCTTATCCTCAGACATTTACTTTCCTTATCTGACCCGAATACTAGTGACTTCTGCCCTCTGATTTGTTCTTGTCATGACAGTGTTGTGTGACAGCGTCGCCTCTGAACAGCATTTGTCTGCAGACCCGGAGACCTGCACATGTAGAGTGCTTTTTTTAACCTGAGCTAGTACTTTATCTTCATCCACCAGGATGTTTTAGCAATCTTTCTGATGAAGATGTTTCTGCTTGGACGTGTAGAAGCTGGTCTGAAGCAGCAGATAGTTCCAGATATCAGGAAATCTTTCCTGGATAACGTAGAAGGATCTATGACATCACACAGATCTGCTTTTTAAAGAATCTAGAGATTAACTCACATCTAAACTGTGGAAACACTCAAACGACGTCTCACATCTTCCTGAACATCAGCTCTGACTCTGCTTTGGTTGACCAACACTTTGTTAGCAGGAAGTAAGAGAAACTGGAGGTCATGTGACTAAAGACAATCAGTAAGAGTGATATGTTTATCTGACTCATATTTATCTGGTTATGTCCAAACAGCAGAAACAATAAGTGGAAAACTGTTGATAAAAAATCTTCTGTACAGTGTAACCTGCATATTATACCAGTGCTTGTTTGGAAGTAGCATTGTGTTTACTTTACTTTTCAACTGTTATGGATCCATCTGATTAATCATGCAGCTCCTCTCCTTACCTCTCCCATGGTGGGGTCATCAGCCTTGTAGCCATCCAGTTTCTCCTGAACCATTTGAGCCAGAACTGCACAGTCTTTGTACTCCCTGAGCCAAGAAACAAACACAGCAAAACAAGATCAGTTTGTTCATCATGCATCTCTTAGATTCTGGAAAATCTGAGTAGAAATGTGTTTGTAAATAAGCAGCGTGTTTATATCAAGATGCACTTCCACACTAACAAATGCTGGAGTC
This sequence comes from Melanotaenia boesemani, assembly GCF_017639745.1. NCBI lineage: Eukaryota > Metazoa > Chordata > Actinopteri > Atheriniformes > Melanotaeniidae > Melanotaenia > Melanotaenia boesemani. Next base: position 34,370,763 of record NC_055692.1, on the reverse strand, counting down.
ATACTTAACAGAAATGTTGTTACACCAGAACCCGAGTCAGAACCAGAACCTGAGTCAGAACCAGAACCTGAGTCAGATTCAGAACTAATACCAGATTCATAACCAAACCAGAAATAGAGTCAGATACAGAACATGGGTCACCTGCACAGTGAGATTCAGAAACAGGGTCAGAATCATGGTTAGAATCTACAACCAGAGTCAGAACCAGAACCCGAGTCAGAACCAAAACCAGAGTCACATTCAGAAGTAGGGTCAGAACCAGAACCAAAACCAGATTCATAACCAAACCAGAAATAGAGTCAGATACAGAACATGGGTCACCTGCACAGTGAGATTCAGAAACAGGGTCAGAATCATGGTTAGAATCTACAACCAGAGTCAGAACCAGAACCCGAGTCAGAACCAAAACCAGAGTCACATTCAGAAGTAGGGTCAGAACCAGAACCAAAACCAGATTCATAACCAAACCAGAAATAGAGTCAGATACAGAACATGGGTCACCTGCACAGTCAGATTCAGAAACAGGGTCAGAATCATGGTTAGAATCTACAACCAGAGTCAGAACCAGAACCAAAATCAGAACCAGAATCAGAGTCTGAACCAGAGCCAGAGTCAGAGAGGTGGGCATCTGCGATCAGAGACACAAACAATAACAGTTTCTGGTTGTTACTGGTTTGTTAGAACAGCTGATGAAAATGTCGGTAACCAGTTAAAGGACCATAACAGTGGACCATGACTTTAACTGGTTACCTCCATGACATCCTAAATAAATATGAATGACTCAACCAGATTCAGTATGTATTTAGAGCAAAGAGTATAACATCGTTCGGCATAAAGGAAGCAAAGGAATAGAAATAGTTAATGCATTGGATCAAGACAAACATGCTATTGCAACAATCATAGACTTTAGGAAAGAATTTAATACCATAAATCATTCTATACGTTGTAATAAACTGCAACTGTATGGAGTTAGAGGCGTCGCACTGAAATGGATTTCAAGTTGTTTGTCTGACCAACAACAGATGGTAAAGATGAGAGATTATTGGTGTGTTCAATTTGTACTTGGAAGTCAGATTTCCCGACATACTAGTCAGAAATACAATGCAAACGCCCCTTGAAGTCGGAGATCCGACTCAGAAAGTCAGGACAAACTCACCAACCCCGACTTCACTCAGTAAAGGTGGTTGCCCAACAAATCAATGGTTTATACCTTTAAAGACTTTATTTACACTTAACAAAACAAAGTTGTACACATGAAAAACTACATCAAAACAACCGCGTTCTTTTTCATATAGTAAAACACATTCACAATTTTTCTTAAGTGAAGTCATGGTTAACCCTCACCGTCTTTCATATTCTTCTGTCACAATGTCAACATACTGGTTCAGTAATGTTCTGTAAAGAGACAGAGCGAGCAAAACAAAGAGCTTCCTGGCCGCTTACATATAGGTTTAGCCAATTTTCTAATTTTGTCAACAAGAAAGCTGTTAGCTGGGATGTGGCGTCATTCTCAGATAAACCTCGGAGCTGAAATCGAATGTGTCTTGGTGTATAGAAATTGCCCGTGGTCTTCCTCAGGGGTCAGTATTGGGCGCCAAATTGTTTAACATATACACACATTTTATATTTCAAGTATCTAAAATACTAAATTAATATTATTTGCCAATGATACTTGCATTTTTCATCCTGGAAAGGATTATAAAGAGCTAGTTATTAGTAAAAATAATTAATTAGACACATTTAAAGAAATTAATGGACAATAATAAATTATCAAAGAACTAAGGTAATGGTTTTTGGTAATTATAAAAACAAAGATGATGTACACATACATAGCATATAGGTAATGAAAGTATTGAACATTTAAAAAGATAAAATTCCTAGGAGTGATACTAGATAATAAAGTTAGTTGGAAGCTCCACATCAGACATATACAAAATAAAGTGGCAAAAATATCTCAATCATAAATTAAATCAAGCAGGTCCTGGATTACAAATCACTTATTATTCATTAATACTACCTTACTTAACGTACTGTATAGAGGTCTGGGGCAACAATTATAAAAATACACTTCACTTAATATTACAAAAAAGAGCAGTCCGTGTTATACATAAAGTGGGTTCTTTGGACCATACAAACTCTGTTTCTAAATTACTGAACATCCAGGCCCTGGTTAATCAACACACAGCACAGATTAGGTTTAAAACTAGCAGGAACTGGAATGCACAGTGATTTGGTGGTTAGCACCATGGCCTCACAGCAAGAAGGTTGCTAGTTCGAGCCTCGGCTGGGGGGAGGTTCGAACAGTGGCCTTTCTGTGTTCTGCTCTTGTATGCCTGGGTTCTCTCTGGGTCCTCGGGCTTCCTCCAACCATCCAAAGACATGCATGTTTGGTTAATTGGTCACGCTACATTCCCCCTAGAGTGAGTGTGAATGGTTGTCTGTGTTGACCCTGCCATGGACTGGTTACGGTGTACCCTGCCTCTCGCCTGTTAATTGCTGGGATAGACTCCAGCTTCCCGCAGACTTTAACTGGTTACCTTTGATGACTTTAGTTAGCTCCATGACTATAACTGGACACCTCCATGACTTTAACTAGTCTTCATGACTATAACTAATTACCTCTATCATACTAATAATGGGTGTGAGGTGGATCCAGAAAACTCACCCTCTGTATCGAACTCCAGGATATTCTTTCAGTGTGGCACACAGAGTGGCGATCTGCTCAGCACAACGCTCCAACATGTTGTTCTTCACATCAGCTTTAAAGGGGCTGTAGAAGTCCTGAAAGGCATCCACTTTACCCAGAGAGAAGACCTGGACACAGAAGAAGAGACACGACATGAGATCCAACCTCCATGTTTCACAGTGTTAGTCTATGTATGGCTCATCATCCTCTTGAGACTCGTCAAGTTTTCATTTGTGGTTGCTAAATATAATTTATTCAATATCTTAAACAACAACACTGTCCAAACACAAGATGTCAGGGTCGGTTACAGACACAGAGTTGTCACATTTTAGGAGAGCCACGGCAGTTGTGCTTGACAGATTAAACAGTTGGCTGGTCTCAATAAAATAAAACAATCTAGAAACAGGTGACGCAAGATTTTTCCTGACATATTTAAGCTTTTTTTTTTTTTTGCTGAAAGGTGGAAGCTGTCATCAGCTTATTAACTTACAACATTTCTTTATTGCATAACTGCAGCATTTGTCCACGACAGCATCTGATGCTAGCCCAGTAGAGGAGCATATGTCAGGGTGCTTTTTTGGGGGGATTACAGCTCTCCTTTTAATACCATCTGCACAGGGATGGCCGTCCAAAACTTTTTCACCCTGTACACACATGACTGTGTCTCCACCCACGATAACACCAATATTATAAAGTATGCTGATGATACCACATCCTGGGACTCATTACAGCAGGACAAGTTGAAGTACAAGAGTGTGAATAACATTCTTGCATATGGTGAGGTGAACAACCTCAACAACCACATGGACAAGACAAAATAAATAATGATGGACTTTAGGAAGAATCCACCCTCCCTGCAGCCCCTCTTTATCAAGGGGACTGATGTGGAGGGGGCTGGCAGTTACAGATTCCTGGGTCTACAAATAACATCAGATCTGAGCTGGACCTTAAACACTGCTGCCACAGTGAAAAAAGCCCTGCAGCGACTTTATTTCCTAAGCCTGCTCAGGAAAGCGTTCCTGTGCTGTTGCCCTCTCACCCAGGTCTACAAAAGACTGACAGAGAGCATCCTCATGACGGGCATCACTGTCTGGTATAGCAACACCAGACAGAGAGAGGGGAGGGCTCTGAAGAACGTCATAAAGACTGCAGGAAGAATCATCTGAACTAAAAGTCCGTCCCTGAACACTGCTACACTACATCTACCCACAGCTCTGTCACAAAAGAGCAGAGAACCATCAGACACATGACATCCAGCTCACTCCCTGCTCAAACACAAACACAATACATGCAAGCTCAGATGCAGACGAGCAGTGTTATCAGTATTACCACCTACTCAGCATACTTTTTCAACAGCTTCTTCCCTGCCACAGTGAGGCTCCTGGCCAACACAAGGTCATTTTTTCTTGTGCTGGCCAAAAAAAGGATTATGAAGATTCGTGTGACAGGGGTGTCCAGCTCTGGTCCTCGAAGGCCACAGTCCTGCAGGTTTTAGAAGTTTCCCTGATCCAACATGCCTGATTTAAATTAAATTGCTCTCCTCAACAGCTTGTTGTCATGTTAGGGTGAGGCAGCAGGAAACATAAAAAACCTGCAGGGTAGCACCCCCCAGGACCGACTTTGGACACCCCTGGGTTAGAGGAACTCATTAAAAGAAACACCAGAAGACAGAAACTAATTAAACCCTTTTCCACAGTCCATCCATCTGTTACTCACTCCATCACATGATAACAATCCCTGTGCTTTCTCTTCTCACACATTTCATTTGTTCTCTGATTGGCTGCTGAGTATGAGCACTGGTTCTGTCAGCCAATGATCAGAGGACGGATTAAGAGAGGGGGCAGGGTTGGTGTGATTCTTCTCAGGTCTGATCCCAAGCAGAGCAGGTTAGTCTTGGTTTTGTTTTCAACTGGCTGGTTTTGATTTAGATTATAGTTGTTCTGTTGTGTTCTTTTCTTTGAGCAGCTTCGCTAACCCCAGCACTTGTCATCGCCACCATTTGTTTGTTCCCCATTTCCCGTTACAACAATAAAACTACTGGCTTCCTTTATTAACATCTGTCCACAGTTCTTTATTTTGTTGCGCTTCTTCATACCCATATAGTGGGTCGTAACACTTGGAATATGGCATGTCTCCTGTGGGTCACATGTGGTCCCGATGCCAGCTGTTAGCCTGGAAGTGGATTACGGCAAGAAGTTTGTGGGTCAGAAGTGGTCTTAATACAGGAAGCTTTTTGTATGGCAATTTCCTTGTGAACCACCTGTGGTGGTCATATAGCTGAGCTTTGGCAGCCACGCACAGATAGTCAACGCTGTAAGGCAAGGCCAAATGTGGGCCAAATGAAAATAATTTTAATTTCAGGATTGAGCTGTTTGCAGCTGAGAAATTGATGAAAGTTTAAATCAGCTTTATGAACTTGTTGTGTTCATCTTCATTCTTCTTTTGCTTTTTTGTTCCCTTCTTGATCCTCTTCTTCTTCTTTGGTTTGTGTCTTTCACAGGTCGCATGTCAGCTGTTCTGCTCAGCACTGCCCCTGCAATTTCCAGTGGAACTGCTCTGTCTTCTGTGTCAAGCGATGGATAGCTAAGCTCCCTGAAAACAGACCAAATTAGGCGAGTAACTGACCATTTGATTTATTAGGAGTAGGAGCCTTAAGACGTAAGTTTGATCCTCAGCTGCTGCAAATGATGAAGAATTCATTTGGAAAACACGTGACTAATAAATAGACCAGGTCCTGATCTGCGATAACTTCACTGTCCATCTGTTTGCATTCGCAAACCTGGAGGTTTTTCTGTCTCACCAGCTAAGTCTTTTTCTTCATCTGTTTCTTTACAACCACCCACCATGGACCACTGAATGGATAAATGGCTTCTGAAAGTAGGAGGGTGAATCAAATGAAGCAGAGATTGACCCTAAGCATGGAAGTCTCTGTCTTCATGACCACATGTACAGACAGAAAATGAGATTCCTCTGTGTTTTTTGATGAAAGCATTGTGGCAAGTCTTCTTGTCACTATACTTTAACTTTGAGAGCAAAACCACAATCTTGTTATCCACTCAAAAACAAGTCACAGTTGCTGAATTCTTAAATTAAAAATGTCACATTTGGCTGCTACACATGTTTAATAAACACAACAACACGGTAAGTAACTGACTGACAAACTGAAAAGACATGCAGGCACAGAAAGCTCCAATTTTCTCTGGGAATACACCTCAGCTCTCCATGAAAAGCAACTACTCTGGAAGTTTTACACTCCACACTTCATCATGATGAAGGAGATAATTATGAGTGACCTGTCGTGGCCTAATCCAAAAATAGACATGACCTCACCTGAGATTCATAGGGCAGAAAGGCTATGTGGATCTCTGTCAAGGCCTTCATGGCTTTGGAGGCGCGGGATTTGGTCAGCAGTCCAAACAGCGAGTCTGGGATTGCTGCAGGGAATCACAGAAAAAACATGACTGCATGAGAAAACTGGTCCAAAATCTATCTATCTATCTATCTATCTATCTATCTATCTATCTATCTATCTATCTATCTATCTATCTATCTATCTATCTATCTATCTATCTATCTATCTATCTATCTGTCTGTCTGTCTGTCTGTCTGTCTGTCTGTCTGTCTGTCTGTCTGTCTGTCTGTCTGTCTGGCTATCCACCCATCCAATCATCCCTCCATCCACAGACATACAGTTACAGTTTGATATGCTAATAAACGCTTGTGTCTGTTAAAGGTAGAACAAACTCCCTTATATTGTGGCATCCAGTACCTCCTCCAGGATTTTTGGGGATGTTTTTAGGGGGATATTAAAATGGGGTCTAGATTACAAAATATTGAATTTGATTACACTGAATTCTAAATTATATGTTTATCAAGTTATTAAAGGTGTGGTTTTCTTTATAATAGTTATTATGATTGTTTACTGTGTGCTAATTAATTTACTTCCATTCAGCCCTTTCTGACATTTCAACCTCTAAGCTGCATCTCCACCAACTCCACCAAATTTGATGCAGCTTCGGCACATCTATGATTCATGAGTTTAATCAGCATCCAGCCTCCAACGCAGTCTTCCTTTTTCCATATGTCAGAGGGAACTTGTGTATTTCAAGGGAGAAAAGACAACAGAATAACTGGAGTTACTCACTGTCAGTGAAGAAGACATGGGCAGCTCGGTACCTCGGAGACTGTGGGTCTCTGAAGTCATCAATCAGACCCTCAACAGACTGAAACAGCACAGAGTAAGAATTACAAACTCAGCTATACAGATCAGTGCAATTGATTCTAGATTCAAATTTAAAAGATGGAATAAAGAAAGATAACTGTAGGCGGATGGCAGCTGTCTGATTCAGTCTGTGAGGAAGCTGCATGGTTTACCTCATCAGATGGTGTGATGAGGTAGATAGCCTCCATGCTGGGCAGAGGTTCACGCTTCTTAGTTATGTCTTCTACAACTGAGGAACACAAACAGTGATGATCAGGAATCACAATAACTAATCAGATTAGTTAAGAACATGCTCAACGAGCTCAGCAGCTTGTGCAGCGTTGGACAGTCAACTCCAGGAGCTCCAGATTAGTCTCCAGAACAGAACCATAACTTTTGGATCAGTTTGTTTGGTTTCTTTAAGTCTCTGGTTCTGGTTCTGCTGCCCCAGCAGATGCTGCTAGCAGACTGAACTCTCCACCAGTTCTCTGTACTCAGCTTCTTGTCCATCACTGATACTCCCCACAACTGCAGAGTAATCAGAGTATTTATACAGATGATATGATTCAGAGTTGCATTGGAAGTCTAAGGTGGACAGTGTAAAGAGAATTGGTGAGAGTACTGTCCCTTGTGGTTCTTACTGCTGCTGACCTCCATCTCAGACACACAGGTTAGCTGTTTGTTAGCCAGTCATAAATCCAGGTAGTTGTGGAGGTATCCACCTGGAGTTCATGGAGCTTCTCCCAGAGCACCTGAATTGTATTAAAAGCACTTGAGAAATCAAAGAACACTATCCTCAAAGTGCAGCCCGATTGGTCCAGATGAGAGTGGGTTCTCTGAAGCAGAAATGTGACGGCCTCTTCAACCCCAGGAACATTGCGATATGCAAACTGTAATGGATCCTGAAAGGTGTTCAGCTGCTTACTGAGGTGAGCCAAAAACATGATGTGTGGACAACTGGTCTGTAGTCTTTTGGTTGGGATTTTTTAGATACTGGAATAAGGCAGGATGAATTCCACAGCACTGGAACTCTTTTCTGACTCAATCTGGTGTTAAAAAGGTGCTGAAGAATCAAACATAGTTGCTCTGAGCAGGTTTTCAGAAGCCTGGGGCTGACACCATCTGGACCTGCAGCCTTGTTCTGGTTCAGTTTTCCAGTTGCTTCTTCACCTGACTGTACAAACAGGCTAGAGGTGGAGGCAGAGGACGTCTGAGTATGGTCGGATGTGGAGATGAGACTGTGTTAAGGTCCATGACCGACCTGCAGGGTGAAAGAGTGGAGGTGTGACAGGAAAGCTGTGGGCTCGTGGAGGGTGTGTGGTCTATTGGGCTGGAGGCAGGGGAAACGTTGTTAAAAGATCTTCTGAACTGAACCTATTGAAGAGCATGTTCAGCTCATTGGCTCTGTTCGGCCCTCCATCAGTCTGATCCCCCTTTAACTTGAAGCCAGTGATCTTTTTCATTCCTGCCCACACATCCTTCACATTGTTCTGCTGGAGCTGATGTTCTAACTTTTTTCTGTAGTCCTCCTTGCGCTTCTTAATCTTTGTTTTAAGTTTTATTGTTGTTTGTAATAATTCCCTGTCTCTAACCTTTAAGGATTTCTTTTTTTATGTTTAGCAGTTTTTCAGGTCACTGGTGATCCAGGGTTTGTTACTGGAGAAGCACCTCGCTGTTCTTTTTGGGTCGATGCTGTCAGTTCTGTCACACACTCAGTTATGGCACTGATCTCGTTTCCATGTGGTTCACAGAGGACTTTCCAGTCTGTGGCCTCAAAGCACTTCTCAGAGCATCTAGAGCTTCATTAGACCAGGTTTTAATAGTTTGTGGAAATACCGGTTGCTGCTGAACAATGGGCTTGTGACTGTGTCAGCATGCAGAGGATGAGGAATAAGGAGTGATCAGTGATGAAGAGTGGTGAGTGAAATCGTGCAAATGCAACCACGCCTCTACGAAGGTCAGAGGCAGACCAGGGCAGCCCAGAGACCCGGGCCCTCAGCAGCAGCCTTGCAGCACTAACCCAAGCTACCCCACCACGAAGACGACTCCAGCCACACCCGAAGGGCGGCAGAGGAGAGCCCCAGCAAGAGCCCCCCACGGTCTTGGGGCACAGGTCCCAGTGGGCCAAGATCGGCAGCCGCCGGCACCACCAGGGACCGGCCACCCAGGGCAGCCCAAGCGAAGGGCCCAGGAGCCCAGACGTGGCCGCCCCACCCCCCAAAGGCAAATTGGCCCGCACCATGCCTAGGAGGACCAGGCCCCCCCAGACAACCACCCGGCGTAGGCCAGCACACACCTCGATGTTCCAGCCCCACACCCTGGGAACCAGGACACCATAGACCCCCTCCCCCCACCCTCCACCTACTCCAATCTAAATTCCAATATAAACCCACACTCACACCCTCCCCTGTGCCTTACCCACAAGCATTCACTATCACACAGTCACGTCACACATAACCCACCCAACATACCCCGTAGGGGACACCCCAGGTGGACCAGAGGACAATGAGCCCCAAGCAATAGAAGCGAACTTCCCTCTGGATGTTGAGACTCTAGTGGCATTAGGCACCCCCGCTCCCCGGGTGGTCCCCCAGGGCAAGACAGGCCAGGAGAGGCCGTCCCCCATGACCGGGCCATACAGGGACTGCAGCCAATGAGCTGCCACCGACCCCAGAAGGTACCCACCCCCCACATGCCAAACAGGGAATGAGAGGATGGGGAGGACAGTGGCAGAGCCCAGACCCACGGCACACCACCCCCAGGCCCCCCCAGGCCCCCCCAGGCCCCCCCACAGGGTCATGTCATCCCTCCCCACCCCACCTACTCACCTATGATCTCGCACACTCCCACTTATCCTAGCACATGCATACGCACACACACAAACATACCCCCACACCCACACAAACATCAATCAAAGCATAGACACACACACAACATACAAACTTTCCTGTCTCACACCCCAGCACCTCCCCCTATAATCCCCCAAATCCCACTCAGCCCCCCTTCAAACCCCTACACCCTTCCTGCTCCCGGGCCATACTCTGGGTCTCAGGGCGGCAACCAGACACCAGGGCATGCACCAACCCACACCATGGCAGCAGATCCGGGCAGGCCCAGACCCCCGGCACATACGGACCCCACCACCTCGGAGGGAGGGGGGACCATCCCCAGGCACCAGAGCCCAGAACCCCCGCCCAGCCTGCCCTGGAATAGCCCGGCTGTTTGGCCCAGGACCGACGCCCACCGACCCAGGAACTACCAGTGGCCTCACCCCCCGCCACGAGGCGACCACAACCGCTGGTCCCCACAGCCCCCGACAGGGTTGGACCCAGAACCACCCCCACCTCAGAGCAGCCCAGTCCCGCACCACGGGAAACCACAAAGAACCCGCAACCACCAGTAACTCCGGGCCATTTTCCAACCCCCAAAGCAACGAGTTCACATTCCTACACTAAGTGATGGAGCTAAGCACAGGGGACCAGAGGGAATGAGATTCAGCTACATGGTTCTTTGAGGAGTCAGACATTGTCTCACTACTGATGTGGTCTACTAAGAGATTCCTAAACTGCTGAATACACAGATTATTTTTGTTTTTCCAGTTCACAATGATAGTTTTCTTTGCGATGCATAATGCTGTGCATATCATGTGTGAAGAGTAAATTACCATAATAATGTCACCCAAGTCACCTAGTAGACATAGTGCGAGGTTTGCAGGAATATTACATTTAAACCATGTTGACATGTCCACACATACCTGAAGCCAGAACCTGCGGACAGGTGTGCAGGACCACAAGGCATGGAGATAGTTGTCAGTTGTGTTTTCATTGCAGTGTGGGCAGATGTTTGATTGTGACAGACCCATCCTGAACATCCTTTGTCCTTTATAATGAGTTCTATGCAGAATTTTGAATTGTATCAGTTGCATATTTGAATTCTTAGTCACTTTAAAGGTGTTTAAACATATTTGTGACCATTCATCGTTATTAAAGTTACTGGATAAGTCAGCCTCCCATTTTGAAGTTGGAAGACAGATTGAGTCTTCTAGTTTAGATAATAGTCTATATGTTTTTGATAATAGCTTTGGGTCATTGAGATTCATGAATTCTGCCACCCTAATAGGTAGCTGTAAGTTTAATTGATTTATAATAATTGACATATAATAGATTTAAGCTGGTGATATTCTAAAAATTTTTTGCTACTGATTCCATATTGTGAAGTGAGAATATTAAATAAGAAGAAGTTTCCATTTTCTATTATATGTTATTTTTCCATTGAGTGAAACTGGTAAGCTTTTTGTTTTGCAGGATGTCAGGGTTGTTCCAGAGGGGTGTGAACTTACATGGAAAAAGTGAGGATTTGGTTATTTTTAGAAATTCCTACCAAGCCACTAAAGAGAAACTGATATTGATGCTTTTAAAACACTTATGTGTTTTGATGGCTGAGCTGATGAATGGCAGGTCAGAGATAAACACATCCTCACACAATGCTTGCTCTACATCTAACCATGGTTCATCTAGCCCGCTAGGTTTAAGCCATTTGGAGATATACTGCAGCTTGTTAGCTAAGAAAACATGATTAAAGTTGGGTAGCTCCAATCCGCCTCTGTCTTTAGTCTGTTGTAAAGTTTTTAGACTGATACGTGATGGCTTGTTTTTCCATAAAAATTTAGATATATGTGAGTCCAGTGACTTAAACCAACTGGAGGATGGTTTAGTGGGTATCATTGAAAACAGGTAGTTTACTTTAGATAGAACCATCATTTTAACTGTAGCAACCCTACCCATGAGTGATATGGGTAAGCGCCTCCACCGTGAGAGATCATCCTCTATTGCTTTAAGTAGCTGGACATAATTTGGCTTTGTTAGTTCTGATAACCTGGGGGAAATGTTTATGCCTAGATATCTAATGTTTCCAGACTGTATTGTAGTATTGGGTATGTTTTGTAGGTCACCGTTGATGGGCATAATAATAGTCTTAGACCAGTTAATAGAGTATTCAGATATTGATGAGAATGTGTTAATAAGTGTGATTGTCTGGGGGAGAGACATCGGTGAGTTCTGGAGGAAAAGTAATACATCATCAGCATAAAGACTTATCTTGTGTTCTATATTTTTGGCATGGATTCCTTTAATCTCTTTATTTTGTCTTATGGCAGCAGCTAGGGGTTCAATAAAAATAGCAAAGAGTGATGGAGAAAGCGGGCAGCCCTGTTTGGTGCCTCTCTGCAAACAGAAGCTTGGAGAAGTTTGATCATTGGTCTTCACACATGCATTTGGGTTGTTATATAATATTTTTATCCAGTCTATGAAAGATGACCCAAACCCAAATTTGTTTAACGTTGATAATAAAAATTTCCAGTTTACTCGGTCAAATGCTTTTTCTACGCCTAAAGAAATGACTGTGGATTCCAAATTGTGTAGAGCAGAATAATCCATGATGTTAATTAATCTGTGCACGTTAGTAGAGGAATGTCTACCTTAAATAATCCTGTTTGGTCAGGATGTATTATTAGAGACGTTATTTTTTCTATCCTTCTGGCCAGAGCTTTGCTGATTATTTTAAGATCTACATTTATTAATGAAATTGGACGGTAACTGGATGGAAGTGTTGGGTCTTTTCCTGGTTTTAATAGTAGAGTAATATTAGCTAGTTTCATATTTGAAGGTATTTTTTGTTTTTCCCTTATTTCTAATATCATATTGTAGAAAGTGGGTGCCACAACAGACACTGATGATCTTACAGCCACAGCTCCAGTTAGCTGTCTCAACAATAGAGGCACAAAACACAGCCCACTCAGACTCAATGTCCCCCGCCTCACTTAGGAGATGGTTGAAGCTCTGCCGGTGGTGGGAGTTGAAACTCTTTCTGACAAGGAACTCTGTCAGATATTGCCAGGAGACCCTCACAACAGTTCTGACCAACCCACTACCAGGTGGAGATCAGTTGACAGCTTTGCCCCTCTCTTCATCCAAGTATTCAACATGCTGCCTCAAGTCCGATGATACGACCACGAAGTTGATCATCGAACTGCGGTCTAGAGTGTCCTGGTGCCAAGTGCACATACATGTAGACACGTGTGGACACATGTGGACACATGGACAATCCATGACAAGCACATAAGTCAAGTTGAAATGATTCACTGAAACTGTAATGGAAGCTGATAGTTATTTAAAATAAACAAATTCTGCTTATTATTATCACTATTATTTGTTTTGAATTAACTGGACAGCTATAACTGAGCTCAACTGGGATCAACTGGGTGCTACTTACTGGTGATTCCCTCTGACATGATGTCTGTCATCTTACAGCAGGATGAAATCATCCTCATACTCAGCTTATCCACCACCAGAACCTGCAGCACCAGAAATATCAGTCTTATTTTTCATCGACTGCATAGGATTGATAAGGCCAAGCACGATGTGAGCAACAGAGTCATTACCTTCCATTTTCCTTTTTCTCGTGCCTTCTTGATGACATTGTTCATTATCTCTGCAGAGAATAACAGAAGAGAGTTTACTGTAGAATCACAATTAAAAGATTAGCTACATGGAATTCAGTTTAATCTCTATCACCCTTTTTAAAAGGGAAACAAAACCCAGAGTACCTTACAGATCAGAGGCAATACTGAAAAAGAAAATATTTTTATGCATACACGCAAACATTAACAATAAGAGCACTTTAAAATCAGCGTGCATCAAGTAGAACAATTAAAAGTAAGAAGGAAAATGAAAGATTAGACAAAGCAAAAACCTCATTTAAAAACAAGCATGGGGGCAAAAGAATGGGTGGGTTCACATCTGAGATAAGTGTGTTTCAGCATTTCAAACTGGCAAACCTTTGAAAATATAATAACTGCACCTGTTAATGTATAATAACACATGAATAAAACCAAATTTTTCAGAAATGCAAGATTGAGTAGCAATTTGTTCATGAAAATAGGTATGATTACATTATTGGCTCTATCATGATATTTATTACTATGCATATATCACACTTTATCTATCCATTAAACTAAAATTATTTTTGTTGCATTTTCACAAGCAAACAAACATCAAATAACTAGAGTTAATCAACATCTATCAGAGGCACACAGTCATGGAACTCACTACCAGCTCATATTAGAAACTGTGACAACTATCTCACCTTCAAGAAAACACTAAAAGAGTGGTTAAAAACAAACCAGTCCTGTACTCATGTGTAACTAACATCCTGTTTACCTCTTATTACTAACACTGTGTTTAATGTTTATTGTAACTATTGTAAATATGAGATGTTTGTCAATGTTTGTTCAATGTGCCTGCCTTAGGACAACAGATGCAATTTAGCTTTTGTGGCTAATTCTGGCATATTTACTGTGAAGCTTTTGCTCATATGTTGATTAATATGCATTGTCCTAAATAAATAAATAAATAAATAAAAAATAAAAAAAACATCAAACCACAACAGCAGGACAAAAAAATGAGAGGGATTTTTATATTTCTTTATTGTCTTTATGTAACTATGTTTGTTGGCTCAGTAAATAAATAAGGAGGTGAAAAACATACCTTAAGATTGATCTTAACTCAACTTTATTTATAAAGCACTTTAACTGTGAAGACCTGAAACAAATTGCTGAACACAAAAAAATAAAACAGTTTTAAAACAACTTAAACTATAAAGCAAAAACACTACAACACAAAATACAATAAAAGTACAATACAAAGAATAAAACAAGTAAAAAGGGCATTAAGAGCATTAAAATGGGAGTTTGAAGTTGGGTCGAAGGCCTGGGCCTTGAAATGGGTTTTCAGACAGGTTTCTTTAAATAGACAGAATGAAAGAAAATAATCCAGTTTTTGTCAACAACTTTACAAAGAAATGATGCAAAGCTCAGGTATCCTAATGAGCTGGTTGGACCAACCTTTATGACAACAGGAAGAGGACGGCGTGCAGGCTGACGCACCCCCACCATTGTATACCACACTCCTTACCTAACAGTTTATCTGAGATACAGGCGAGTCAGAGGTGTGAATCAGACGGATGTTTGTCAAACAGTGTTCAGTTTTCCATCAGTGGAGGTTAAGCGCCTGTCTGGTCTGTGGGACAAAGAATGAAGGGTAGGCCCTGCAATCACTGCCTCTAATCTCCTCCAATCCTCTTACCCCATCCACCGCTCCCCACCGCTATTTCTGGGCTGTTTCTGTGTCAGCTGATGTGACATCATGGGTAAACAACATCATTCACACATATATCCATCCACAAACACACACACACAATCATCAATCACAGCGTCTCCTCAGGTGTCATCTGTGATGTTTGTCACCAATAAGGTTTCAGTGAAGTGAATGGTTTGCTTTATCCAAGCTGATGACAGCATTAGGTGGAAGTCTCCAGACATAGGCTGAGAAAAAATATCTACAGCCATGCTTTAACAGAGTGATGCATCCATCCATCCATCCATCCATCCATCCATCCATCCATCATCCATCCATCCATCCATCCATCCATCCATCCATCATCCATCCATCCATCCATCCATCATCCATCCATCCATCCATCATCCATCCATCCATCCATCCATCCATCCATCCATCCATCCATCATCCATCCATCCATCCATCATCCATCCATCCATCCATCTATCCATCCATCCATCCATCATCCATCCATCCATCCATCCATCCATCATCCATCCATCCATCCATCCATCATCCATCCATCCATCCATCTATCCATCCATCCATCCATCCATCCATCCATCCATCATCCATCCATCATCCATCCATCCATCATCCATCCATCATCCATCCATCCATCCATCATCCATCCATCCATCATCCATTCATCATCCATCCATCTATCCATCCATCATCCATCCATCATCCATCATCCATCCATCCATCCATCCATCCATCCATCCATCCATCCATCATCCATCCATCATCCATCCATCTATCCATCATCCATCCATCCATCCATCCATCCATCCATCCTGTGCTCAAGCTTGGTCTCTTTCCCTCACACACACACACACACACACACACACTAATATATATATAATATATATATATATATATATATATATATATATATATATATATATATATATATATATATATATATGACTCACCCAGTCTCCCATCCATTCAGTCTTGGTATTTCTCTAGTTTCTCATGTTCCTTTTTCCTGTTCAATTCAATATAATGGGCCAGGGATATTTTTCTATTTCTTTTTATACTGTTTAGGATAGAAATGCAGTTAAATGCATTTGTCAGGACATTACTAGAGCTTGACCTTACAGTATTAATATCTGCGTCTCTTATTTTATTCAGTCATCAGCTACAATCTATTTAAATTAAAAACAAACAACAACAAAAGAAATTCAAGTTGCTTTTTGGATGTAGAGCCGTTCTGATGGTTTTTAATTATTAAAAAAATGTGATAAAAAATATAAAATACAGAATAAGGAAGATGCTTGTGGTATAAATGAACGGTAAAACACCTTAATTTTACCGTTTAGTTGGTTGATGATTCTGAGCAGATCTGATATATGAGAGATTGTTTTAACCTTCTGTTTTCATCATAAATCTGGAATATAAACCATTATCTGGAGGGAATTTGCTGTAAGAGTTCCCTTTATTTACCATACCTCAGTTCCACAATGAAACCTTGACAAAGCAAGATCTGTTATTTTAAACCTTTCAAACCTTTATTTAAAAACTACAAGTCTGGTCAACAAGTCCATGGCTTTTTGGCAGTTGTATGAAGGGCGTCTTCAAGGAAAATAAGTTGGTAACTACTGATCTAGACAATAATGCAGCGTTCATCCAGCATCATCTCACCAGCTGTCTCCACAGTGACAATTTTTGTCTGTCTACAGTGTTTATGAGTGATGAAGATGATGCAAACATCATAAAACCACTGAAGGAGTTAAACAGACACTAATGGTGAAGAAACTCTTGATCTGGATCAAAGTTTTTCTTGTTAGAAGAATGGTCCTCAGTAAACAGGTGTTACTTAAAAATATTTTTGTTTGTTTTTACCAATTTAGCTTTACTTTTTATTAGATCACCACTTTAGTTCATTATTTCCTAACTCTTGATTTTTTTTTATTATTAAAAAAGGTATAATCCCTTCCTTCATAGAAATGCCCTCAACTCACCCCTGAGGAGGAGGATTTTGTGATCAGCTTTGATGATGATTCATGTTAAGATGTTTAGAATAAATCAGAATCTGGTGGTGTTGTTTTTGTTGATGGTTGTGTCAGAATCAGATCTTTCCTCCTCCTCCTCTTCCTCTCAGAATGATGTCACAGCAGTTAATCCGCACAGAAAAAGATTAGAGGGGCAGGATTTACATCGAGCGTGTGCATCCATTCTCCCATCAGATCTGAGTATGAGGCCTCATGAAACACCACAAACACCCAGCAGAAGCTGAATGAAACTTCTACTAGCTCACATCAGCCTCCTGTAGCTCACTAGCACAGAGAAGCATTCCCACATTCCTGTTATTCCTGTTTCATCCAGAATTCCCACATTCCTGTTTAATTCCTGTTTCTTCCAGATTTCCCACATTCCTCTTTTATTGCTGTTTCCTCCAGCATTCCAAAACTCCTGTTTTTATCCAAATGATCAGATATCAGCTGGTCAGATTTGTCCAGATTACAGTCTGATTATAATCTGGATGTCTTCCCAGTCTCCCACCTCACAGTGAAGCTTTGCTTCAGATTATAATCCTTCATGTCTCCATAGTCATCTACAAAGCTTTGATGGAAACCTTCTGTTTGTTCATTTATCTAAATATAATACACAAAAACAACTTCCTCTAAACAACAATAATAAAAAGGGTCTTACTTTCTCCAACAATGGCTTTTAATCCAAGTGGTGCCATGATGAGCCCTCCGGCGCCGTGTCCTCCTCTCCGCGAAAAACTGAGCCCGCAGAGCTCCCACTGAGATTAGCAGAATAAAACTCACACTTCCTGTTCAGCTCCTACAAAATAAAAAAGCTGGATCACAGCAGCATGGAAAAATAAATAAATAAATAAACAAACAAACAAATTAATTAATTCATTTTAAATAAATAAAACTGACACGCTTGACAATTTCAAGATAAACATGAGCTCATTTGGAATCTGGTGTTGTGTTGTGTTGTGTTGTGTTGTGTTGTGTTGTGTTGGAATATGATGTGATACAATGTGATAAAATAAGATACAATAAGATACAATGTGATAAGATGTTATACAAACAATTCAATTTGATTTGTTAAGATACAATGCGATATGATACAATCCAATGTGATAAGATAAGATAAGATAAGATAAGATAAGATAAGATAAGATAAAATGCTATAACAAAAGATACAACGTGATAAGATGAAATGCAATATGATACAATACGATAAGATGTGGTGTGATAAGATGTGATGTGATGCAATACGATAAGATGCAACAGGATAAGATACTTATACAATACAATGTGATATGATACAATGCGATAAATTGTGATGATACAATATGAAATGATACAAAACTATACATAAGATGTGACAAGATGTGATAAGATGTGACTGGATAACATACATATATACGTATGATATGGTACAATGTGATGCAATACGGTACGATAAGACACAATGCAATGTGATACGATGCAATAAGATGCAATACGATATGACGCGACACAACACGATACAATGTAATACAATGTGATACAATGCAATACGATGCGATGCAATACAATGTGATGCGATATGATGCGATGCAATACAATACGACATGATACAATGCAATATGATGTGATACGATACGATACGATACGATACGATGTGATGCGATGTGATACAACTTTATTGTTAAAAATGTGTTTGAAACTTCTTTTGCATCACATCAGTCATGTTTGCACCAACATTACACACTAAAAGATTTTTTCCAGAATCAGTCAAGCTCCTCCCCTAAATTTGTGTTCAAACTAACCTGTAGATAATCAGTAATCTGATTAAGTTTTAGAGATAATTAATGTGTTTCTCCAGCCTGGTGTACAACAGCTCTATATGACTTTATGTGCAGTGATATACAGCCAAACATTGATAGATTGTTGAATAAAATCTGAACATAATGGTTACACCTGTTTATAAACCCACTGTCTGAAAACATCAGACTATCACTCCACCTTAAAAATAACTCGTGCTTTTTCTACTCTGATTATCTCTGTAATATTTTGGATAATTACTTAAATATATCCCTCATTCCTTTAACTAAGTTGTCTTTAGCTACTTTCAGGGCTGGTGTGGAAATATGACGAAATTATCCAGAAACAGAAAAGTGCTGTTTATCTTAGGAAAGAGGAGAATGGTTCTGGAGAATTTTGGTAAATGGGTTCTGTGTCCACTAGAGGGTGGCAGAGGACAAACATCAGGACAACACAGGAGGAGCAAATATCTCAGACGTTTGTCTCTGCTTCTTAAATAAAAAATGAATTATTAATCTCTTGTCTCTGGAGCCCAGTCCAGGGTCCAGTCCAGTTTTGGGGCCAGTCCAATATAGGAGACCATTCCAGTCTAGAAGCCCAGACCAGATCTTTAACAAGCTGGTATTTTACAGTGAGACCTGCTTATTTCAAAGCATAGTGAGTTTGTCTCTACATGATAACACTGAGCAACTACTGAAAACTGTGATATGATTAGACTTTTAACTTTCCAGCTGACGCCACAAAGATTTTAATTCTACCCAAACTTTCTCTAGAATGTGCAGAATGGTGTATCTAATTTTAAAAATGTGATGTTTTTTTGAATGCTTTTAATATTCATCTATTTATTTATTAAATTAAAATGATAAATAAGGTAACAGATGACTTATATTTGAATATCTATTTGATTTTCACTGATGATCTCAAATGCACCACATCTATGTTCAGCTCTGCTTCATTTACTTCTTGAAAGTAATTTATTTCATTTAGACTATAAATGATTATTTACGGGACATTCACAGACAGAAAGAAAAGTCTGTCCAGCAAAAAAGTCATCAACAGCAGAAACACAAGCCTTTGACCCTGGGTCACACTTTATTTTATTTCAACAAACCATACTATTTACCAAAGCCATATTTTTTTTAATAACACCACCCAAATAGATAAAATAATATTTATTTTATTTTCTTTCATTATACTTTGTTGCACGTTGAACGCGTTGCTGCAGGGACAATTCAATCAAAATTTAAATTTAAATAATAAACGTCAAGACTTCAGCAAAGTGTTGGCCTCCTTCAGACAATCCTAAACAAAAACAGACATTTGTTTGTCTCCATCAGAGAATAAACTTTGGACTTTCTTGGAGCCAAACTTCGAAAGCCGTGTTTCCTACAGGTCCTGAATGCACCTTGACTGGCTGGAGGAGGGGGGGCAGTTTTACACCTACTGTGTGGAGGGTGTGTCCACTCGAGAAAAAACGCCACTGAAAGTCTCTGTCATTAGGAAACTTTTTTACTAGACACCCCCTCCGGCCGCACGCGGGGCTCGGTGTCCGTCATTAACCGTCTGGTCTCGTGACAGCGCTACTTCAGGCGGCGGTGGAGGCTTCAGGAGCCCTGGTTTGTGTGAAGGACCGCGGTGGACCTGGTGGTCTCGGGGTCTAGCTGTCATTCAGCATGGGGGACGTCATCTCTAGCCACCTGGATGAAGCCAAGCGGGACATGATCTCAGGTGAGGAGCGCGTTACTGTTTGCTCCATGTGCGCTTCACGGACCCGCGCTGAGGTCTGCAGGGAAGAAAAAGGGAGAAGTCAGATAGATTAGTCTCTAGTTCAGGTTACCAACATAAACATTTCCTCTGAAAACACCATGAAGCTGTTGAGCTGCTTCATTTCATCCTGGCTGGTTGTTCTGTTCTCTTTTCTTCTTGTGAAAGAAGTCGCTCAGTCAGTCCTGGGTTCGCTTCTTCTCTTTCCTTCGTGTGAAAATGATCCTCTTGAGTCTACATGTGACTCGTTCTCCAGAAAACCAGGTCTTGTTGTGTTTGTAGAGTTTCTGCCAGATTCTTTTCCTCATTATCAAACAGCTAAACGCTGTTCGTCCACAGATGAAATGTAAGTCCAGTTTGGTTGTAAATGATCTGTGAGGAGGCAGAGAACTGATAGAGGCTTTGTTTCTGGGATCTGGAGCACAGTGCCCTGCCCTTTCTATTCATTTTATCACTGTCACGCTTGTCTGGACTTTGTTCTCACTTTAAATAATAGACGTGAAAGGGGTCCTGAGGAGGCCCAGTCCCTGGGTTTGTTTAGATCTGTTAAACTGAACCGCTTCCAGTCCTTTAGAGGCCCTAAAGCTCTCACTCTGCCACCATCAGACTAAAACAGGCTGCACCTTTAAGCTCCAGCTCTGAGAAGTAATATGAGCTCCTTAATACGGCCTGTTAGGACTTGTTCTGATTAAGTCAGAGCTTCAGCACAGTTGACATCTACAGATAAGATGTGGTACAGTGTGTACAGGAGGGAACATAAAATACTAATAATCATCGGCCCAGTTATGTGTCGGAGCATTCAGACTTCTTTCTTCTGATGAGTGTGGGACTAATCTAAAGTCCAGGCCTTCAGTCTCATGTAGCAGCTGCCCTCAGGGATGGAAAAAACCCAGTTCAGTACATGTTCAGTGTTTATCTGTCAGGCAAGAAGTTAAAGAGCTAAAATATGTAAGCTTGACATGACCACGAAAATATCACAGAGAATTTGACCTGAAAAGTGAATGAGTTGGTCCTCCCCGGACCAGGCCTACAGCTCATAAAATAACGTTTTATTTGAAAAGCACTTTTCATACATGAGTAGCAGAAAGTGCTTTACATGAAAACATGCTCATCAAAACTACAGTGTTTGCAAATTAAAATTAATATATAAGAACTCTTTCTCTCTGTCACACACACAAACACACACACACACAAAGCAACACCATGACCTCAGAGGCTGCCACCATGGGGACAGCCCTGATGTGGGTGGACTGGGGCCCACACGGTGCCGGGCTCTCAGCCTGCCCAGACAAGGCAACAGTCCTGCAGACCAAGCAGGCAGTGCTCCCCGCGTGGAGGATGCAGATGAGGAAACAATGGAGTTAAAAATGTTTAAAGTAGAAAATCAAATAAACCTAAAAACAATAAATAACAAAAGTTATGAAAGTTTAGGTAAAGATGCTCCTAAAAACAATGTGCCTTCGTCTAACAAAGCCATAAAACAGAAATGAAGAAGTTACAAGAACAGGTGGCTTTTAAATAAATTAGTACGTAATTAGGTAAAATAAATGAAAAAACATAATAAAATGAAGTAGACTAAACAAGAGAAAATAATTCAGTTAAAAGCTAAAGAGGAAGGTTTGTTCTACTACTGGTGGCTGGACGGACTCCTCGGACCGGGTTTGCTCATCACAGCGACTCTGGGACTTGGATTTTTTACTTGCAGCAGGCTTGTTCTGGGGGGAAAAAGGGAAAGCAGGATCGACATTAAAGGCCAAACCTCAGCAGCCAATGCAGAGAGCCGAAGAAAAATGCATCAGATGTGGAATCTGAGGAATGCATGAAAATGAGTGTTTGTGGATGGAAAGCTCCCGGCCTCGAGCTGCTCAGCCAGCGCCACATGGTCTCTGCAGCCAGACGAGCTCAGTGTCAGCCTGGATTTATCATTAAACCAGCCCACACACACACACACACACACCAAATAATGAACTAATTATGTTAGTTTCTGACACATTTATTAGACTGATAATCTTTTTTTTTTAGGGGGGCGTTTATCAGGGTTGTTTTAATAACTTCAGATCAGACTGCACCCAAAGGTGAATGTGAAGTTTGTCCCGGCTGAGAGGAATGTTTTATACCTGCAGAGCTGACGCAGTACGTCAGGATGTTGGCTTTATCAGACGTCTGATTTGGACAAAAACTATAAACTTCCATCAATACGGAGTAATGTCACCCCCCAGCTGATGGATGGTCCCACCCGTCTGTCCCCGCACAGCTGGAACAGCAGCCAGCAGTGTGTTCAGCTCTCCTAATAACCTCCAGCATCAGAGGGACATAAAGGGGTGTGTAGAGGGTGGAAATGACCCGGTCACATGACTAACCTTTCATTTCCTGTTTGAAAACTGACATGAGCAGCGTGTGTGTTGGAGTCAGACGAGTGACTGCACATACTGGTGGTTTTTATTGAAAACTGGTCCATCATTATTGTCCATCCCATAAATGATCCTGTTTGATCAGATTAATCAGATCAAACACATTAAAACACACAAATTTAATACAAGAAAATTAACTTTTCATCTTTTTTTTTTCTTCTTTCTTTTTGTTTTCATTAAATCAGTCGATGACTCTTAAGGTTTTGTTTGGGACTTTTTTTATCTCGTATTTCCTCCTAAAACACAGTAAGCCAAACAAGACTCTCATTCCTGGAACCACATCGATAAGGAGATCGCCATTAGTCCACCAGTGTCCTTCATTTTCTGTGAGCTGTTGGACCTTCACAGAGTTCCCTTACACAGCGTTCAGCCATTGTAGCTTCATCAGTGGGTGAGGGGACAGGAAACAGGAAATCCTAATGGGGAGTATTTTTCCCGGCTCTCTAAAATCTGCAGGCTTTCTGTGGCATGGAGAGGTGTGGCACGCTCACCTTCAGTACAGAAAGTCTGTTTTTAAGCAGTTTTTATGGAGGAAATTCCTGCTGTTCAGACTCACATAACACCTAGTAAAAGAACAGGTCTCTGGGTGAAGTGGTCGTCTGAGGCAGTCAGTATGACTTCTGGTGGAGTTACACCACAATAAAACTGATGAAACTGACAGGAGGATGGGATGGATAGCCTGATGAAACTCAGCTAGCTGGCTAATCCTATGGAAATGTCAGGTGATGGGGTCGGTCTGGACGGCTATATTATGAAAGAAGTAGGAAGATCTACGTTACAGCATGGCTGATGTAAAACTGTTTCCAACGACCACCGTCGTACCAAATCAACAAATACCCATATCTGAGCTTCATCGCTCCCATTTTACTAAGTTTATCATGTTTAAGTGACACTAAATGATGTCACATCTGCCTCATTAGCTGAAGATGGAGTGATGAAGACGTAGTGGTGGTCAACCAGGAAGTGGTGGTCAACCAGCTGATTGTAGACCAGTGTGGTGATGTTTCTCGTGTTTCTGGTTCTAATGGAGGTTCCTTCAGGTTTCTTGTGCAGTCATAAAAAGGGAGATCCATCCAAAGATTTACTGAAAAGAAAAGTGTGAATCTTTGGTTGGGACCAGAAGGAGCTGAGTCAGATCATGTCAGAGTGTCAGAGATCACTTGGTTGAAGGTTTAGAAATCACTTTCCTTCAGGTGGTTCGTGTCCTTCTCTGTTAGCTCATTTCAGCCTGAGATAATGTTTGATCTTCTTCCACCAGGATGTTATAGAAATCTTTCTGATGACGACCTCATAAACTGAACTCCTACAGAGAACCTAGACCATGATAGACTGAAACAGCCGGTCACCATAGCGACTACACTATTAAAACACCAAGGGTTGTACTTCCAGGAGCAGAAACAATGCAGGATTTGTCATGAAGAGTCTTAAACAAACGGCTTCCACCATCCACACACCAGGAAGTTCTAGACTTCCAAGATTTTCCATGTTTCCATCTGCTTGGCCGTGTAGAAGCTGGTCTGAAGCAGCAGATAGTTCCAGATATCAGGAAATCTTTTCTGGATAACGTAGAAGGATCTGTGACATCACACAGATCAACTTACTCACATCTAAACTGTGGAAACTCTGAGACGACGTCTCACATCTTCCTGAACATCAGCGCTGACTCTGCTTTGGTTGACCAACGCCTGTAGAGGTCATGTGACCAGCAGAGTCACTCATTCGTGTTATGCTTAATATTTTTTCACCGTTCAATAGGATGAAGAAGTTTGGTATAAGTCCTGAAGGACATTTCTCCAGCCTTCATCTAATCGTCATCATCAGGGTCAGACCAACAGGAAGTCGGACCCCTGAGCACTTTTCTGACCACCGTTCCAGAAATAGGAACTTTTCAGCATCAATCAGTTAACATTGTGTCTGACAATATGTTATTGTGTATGAATGTTGTTGCTGCAGCCCAGTCAGCGACAGAGGGTCTTTCCTGGGTCGGGACTGTTGCCATGGATACAGAAGTCAGATTTTGGCTGCCTGCACCAAGCTGCTTGTATTTGTTGATTTTGTGTGGATTTTCAACGTCCAGGTCAGGGTAAACCTCGTGGTTGGAGAGGGCAGCTGGTCATGAAGATGTTTCGCTTCTCATCCAGAAGTCTTCTTCAGTTACAGCTGATGGGTGGGAGTTTTAGGCCTCGCATGTTAGAAAGCAACAACTTCATTTCATCCCCGTTATTCTTGTTTGTCCGGTTTTGCTGCAGGACAGATTAAATCTGTGATTGTTTCCAGGATCTCTGGTTATCATATCAGAATGAGTGCTGATGCTCCACCTCTGTGTGCCTGGCATGGGCCTTGACTTTAGTAATGAGGTTTCCATGCTCTCTACAAACAGCTCCAGGGAAATGTTTAAACTAAAACTCTGCTGTGTCTAAAATCTGAGTAAACAGGTTTACATGGATCTAAATCAGCTTTCATCTGGTCTTCTAGATTCTTCCACAAGCAAAGTTGCAGCTCTGTCTTCGGCTGTGGGAGCCGGTCTTTATTTATGAGTCAGCCTTTCTCCCTGGAATGTTTTTGTTAGGGTGCTGTGGAGGGAGCGGGGTAGGCGGGGGTCTCGTTAGTCTCAAAGACATGCAGAACCCACTGGACTGATGTGGGCTGTGAACCAGGATCAGATTACCAGCCCCACGGCCCTATCAATAAAGCTGTTTCAGCACCGGCATAGCCCCCAGACAATTAACCTGCAGAACCAGGCCCACAGCAGAGCCCCAAACTACAAAACTGGGCCCCCGACAGAGCCCCAAACTACAGAACTGGGCCCCCGGCAGAGCCCCAAACTACAGAACTAGGCCCCTGGCAGAGCCCCAAACTACAGAACTAGGCCCCCGGCAGAGCCCCAAACTGCAGAACCGAGCCCTAAGCAGGACCGAGATGCTTCTCTCTAAATCTGACTCCCCCCCCCCACACACACACACACACACATTAGGTGGTCTTGTATGTCTTACTCGGTTTAAGCCTTTTATTCAAGGTTCATGTTGATGCTTTTAGTTTGGATTATTTTGTACCTGAAGGTGTTTCTTTCATTCATTCCACTGCTTCTTAAATGTGCGTTTGTGACAATATAGAAAAATAACAAAAACAGAGTTTATGTAAAATATGATAATAGGGTAATAAATATGTCAGTAACATCTTTATTTAGATTAATTCATTCTAATAAACCCAAGTCTCCTTCATATCAGGGTTTCTGACACATTCTGGCTCAAACCAGATTGCATCACGTCAATCACCGGTTAGCATAAAAACCTGAAACCTGGTTGAATCGTCGCATCGATGCTGAAAACAGAGTCCAGAACCAAAGGAGGAGAAAGCATTGCCGGTAAAATAAAATGTTTTATTGGGATTTCTGTCCATGAACTGCAGCCTGGCCAGGACATGGTAGAAAGTAGCTAAGAGCAGCATGAAGCCTCAACATCTCCAGCAGCATCTCACCAAAACATGACGCGGCACGTTTGAGGAGCACATTTACTGAAGACTCCACTAAAATCCACCAACACACCATCTAACGCCCCGGATTCTTCTTCTGTGGTGTCTTTGCTGGTAGTTAGGATGTGTGAAGACCTCCTCATGCTCCTCAGCCTTCTCCTTCTACTGCTCCTCCTGTTCCTGCTGCTGTTGCTGCTCCTCCTCCTTTTCTTCCTCCTCCTGCTGCTGCTGCTCCTCCTCCATTTCCTCCTCCTTCTCTTCCTGCTGCTGCTCCTGCTGCTGCTCCTCCTCCTTCTCTTCCTTCTCCTCCTGCTGCTGCTCCTCCTCCGGCTGCTGCTCCTCCTCCTTTTCCACCTCCTTCTCTTCCTGCTGCTGCTCCTCCTCCTTTTCCTCCTCCTTGCTCCTCCTCCGGCTGCTGCTCCTCCTCCTTTTCCTCCTCCTTCACTTCCTCTTCCTCCTCCTTCTCTTCCAGCTGCTGCTCCTCCTCCTTTTCCTCCTCCTTCTCTTCCTGCTGCTGCTCCTCCTCCTCATTTTCCTCCTCCTTCACTTGCTCCTCCTCCTGCTGCTGCTCCTCCTCCTTGCTCCTCCTCCGGCTGCTGCTCCTCCTTTTCCTCCTCCTTCTCTTCCAGCTGCTGCTGCTCCTCCTTTTCCTCCTCCTTCACTTCCTTTTCCTCCTCCTTGCTCCTCCTCCTGCTCCTGCTCCTCCTCCTGCTCCTGCTGCCCTAGATGATGGGCAGGAACCTGATGACCCCGGTTGCTGCAGGAGAGAGAAAATGAGAGCATTTTATTTTTCCATGATTTCCTGATCACCATCCTTCTCTTAGAGAGTTCTGTCATGAAGATGCTGCAGATTAAGTTTTGTTTATGTCTGAGTGGAGCTCCACACGTCCCGCTTCCTGTTTACAGACCAGACCACAGTCCTCATCCTAAAAAAGGAAAATCATTGTATCTGACTCTCATAATCAAAGTCTGAAATAATGATAATAACTTGTATAGTCACTAAAACAATAAGACAGACTGTCCTGTGACTGACACTGCAGAACCTGACCTACTGCTTTACCCTGGGTGGTTATTGCAGATAAAGGTCTTCTTTCCAGCACAGCTCATTCTAACCTAAAAGCATCATGTTCTCCTCTGAGTGTCTCACATTATTTGCATTCAGCAGCTTTTTTTTAGTATCTACAATATTTTAAATAATTAATAATGTTATGGAGATAAAAATAACAGGAGTCAGACTTTTGGCTCAGGCAGAACCTTCATGTTTTGGTTGAAGACTTTAAGTCCTCGTCCCTCTTTTGTCCTCGTTTTGTTTTGTATGTGACAGAGAGGGAAGTTGAATAAATCAGATATGTCTTCATATGAATGGACATTCATAGAAAAATTCCCAGACCCTGACTAATCCTTGATCAAGTTGCTGTCAAACGGGAAGTTTCTACGCTTACGTCCAAGTTGTCCTAGATACACGAAGCAGCTCCTTCCTCTTAAAACTGAAACCTTTATACACGTCTTTATTGATCTGATCCTGATCCAAACGGATCCTGAAACCGCAGCAAGGCTGGATGTTAATGCACCATGATGGATGAAGGAGGGCTCGTCTTACTCATGAGCTTCCTCATACAGTCACGTAGAGCTGAGTGTTGGCTCACAGAGGCCAGCGTTTAAACGGAGCAAAGCTGCAAAACAAACATATTTAATATGAGACATTAAACATTTTTCTTTATCAAATATGGTTTTTATTTAATAAAAAAATCTGGACAATAATTGTAAAATTTGGGTGATTTAAAACGGAAAGTGACATTGAAGTCAAAGCCAATTTCCACCTTATTTTTTTCCTAGTGAAGGATTACATGTTTCATGGATCTTCTCTGTCCAAACATCCAAGAAACCAGGGTGTGTGCGTGTGTGTGTTTATTTTTGATATATATATATTCGTGAAGTTAAAGAGGTCATGTGAGTGTTTGTTAGCTTTTTGACCTCTGTAACCCAGAATCAGCTGGATGTTGGGATGTTGAAATCCTGGTGTTTCTTCAGAAGTGAGTCATCATGTGGGGGAGCTGAGCTGGTTATTTGCTGATCTTTCTCCAGATTCTTTTTTCTTAACTCGTGTGGATAACTCATGGCTTTTACAACAATCATGCTAATATACCTCCTAAATGCAAAAACTGTATTTTACAACCACATTTCAGGGAGGGGGGATCAGATCAGTGGACTTCCTGATGTTTGCAGCTGGCTGCCATGGTTCCCATCAAACACAGATGGGATCTTTTTTTAACTCATTACTGGGTGTGTCGTGCAGTTGCTCTTTATTCCCACATCAGGACATCTTATGGTGTCTTCACTGACCATTTTGGGAAAGAACTCTTAACTGAGACTGAAAGCAAGTCCTGAAGAAGCGGAGCATTGTTCGTTGCCCGAGGTTCGGGTTAGTATTTGGTTAAGACTTTGGCATGTCCTCCCTGCTCTTGGCAGTGTCATCAGTGTCGCTCCCCTAGCATCTCTGCCTGGTCCTTACTTTGAGTTCTGTTTAAGAAAACCATCATCATGTAATTATGGCTTCAATGAAGAGGTTGGTATCAAAGCTAGCTTATCTCTCTCTGCAGGAAGAGAGTTCGGAGGCACAGCAGAGAGGGACGAGGAGGAACGTGCACGTTTTATTCAGGTTGTCTAATTCTGCTTTTAAAGGCAGTGAAAGGGAATCGTTATGTGTACCTCTTATCCAGAAAGAGTTGGTTCTGATTAGTTCTGTGTTTTCCTTTTATATTAATGTTCTCTGTGTTATTTTTGGTCCATTCTACTCTAAGTTCCATCTTTCTCTCTTTCAATTATCCAGCTTTCATTGCACCACTTTGGACAAACACAGGACTTTAAATCATGTTAACATGTTGGTCTGACTGAAGTCAGATGAAATCAAAGCTGTAAAAGCCAGACTTACACACCAGGATAATGTGGTTGGGGATAAAATAATTCCTGCTTTCATCCAGTCCACATGACAGCCTGGACATAACGAAGAATACGAAGTGTTGGGGTTGGGGTTGAGTTTAGCTATTAGTCATTATTAATTATTAAAAAAAATTTATGGACCGTTATTAATGTTCAGTCAAATTATTAATGTAATATACCACTGATATTCCAGAACTAATAACTACACATGGATGTACCATGTGGATTGTGAGGTCACAAATTGGCTGCTGTTGCTATGGAGATGGAGTCCCAAGAGGCCTGCCAATACCATGTGATACCATGTGATTGGTGACACGTGCTAGCACATGTGGCTACACAAAGAACCACATGTGTTAGCATGTGTAAGCAACAACAGGACAAAGGAAGTAATGTATGTTTAACGATCCTTTCCTGAGTCTAGATAAGTTAGAGGAATCGTGATGTTTATGAGTGTTGGGATTAAAAATGTTTTAGGTTAGTCTACGGAGAAGTTAGTTTAACATGCGAAAGCAACTCGCTAATATAATATTCACAACAAAAACTCAAAGAATAAAACAGTGCAAGTCAGAAATGGACTGCAGAGTATTTAGAATAAGTTGCCCAGGCTTAGCTGTGCCAAGTTAATGCTGGCGCTGATGCTAAAGCTAAATGCTAATGCCTAGTGTCTTTGTTCCCAGTCTTTGTGGAACACTTGGTCTTTGACAAAAAGGGAACTGGAAAGAGGTCCTTTGTCCAGCTAAAGTCCAGCTGCTTCGAGTTTAGTCTCTTGTTCTCAGTTGTATGGTCTTTAGAAGGAGACTGGTTACTTCTCATTCAGGGCTGGTTAGCATGTGAAGCTAACTTCACAGCTCTTTTGGAGGCAAAATCCTTTATTTTAGAGGTAGAACAGAAAATAATTGTCTGCTTCTGGCTAGGAATGTCTCTTTCTTGATTTCACTATAACTGCAGTATTAAATGCTGTGATTAATTAATCATCATCGGTCAGTGTGGGTGGGGTCTTAGCAAGGCGGCTAATAAGTATTGTGAAGTCATTTGTTTGCGACACACATGGAACAACAACTCTGCCAGTTGCTGGAAAACCTTCTCATTACGTCTTGCGCCGTCCAGCTCGCTCCGGATTGTTTTCATCGGCCAACAAGCACAAAAAGGTCTTCACCTCTGTGTTGGACCATGGTGATTGTTTCTGAAACGCCATCTCTGCTGCTGCTGCTGCCAGTGTTATCCACAGTCGTGGCTTCAGGGTTTTAAAGATGCTTTTATGACTCATGATGTCAAATTTTGGCCAATAGTGTTATCTCGACACATCACAATTTTCAGCCTGGCTCTGCACCTTCAGGCCCTGAAGGCGGTAGGTGCTAAAAATGTATCTGCTCACCCCGGGAAAATCCCGAATGGTACACCTACAAATCAGGAAGAGTGGTGTTGGGCTGGACTAAGTGGGTACTAGTGGGAAAGGGCCATTGGAAAGGAATCTGTAGTTACCAGGATATGTTCTCTGTGGAAAAGAGCTGCTGTGGTTCTGTGGAGCCTGGAGGAAGGGAGGTGGAGCAGAGAGAGGTTTGACCTGCTCTGACGTTTGGCCAGAGAGGCAGAATGAAGAAAGTATTGGGGGTATCTTTCTGAAGTTAGAGGACAGGGAGGTGGTTCCCATTCACATGTTGGCTGTAATCCTTCCCTAACTTTGGAGTCTTGAGGAAAGGAATGCCAGCTAATGGGGCTTAAGTGAAACATGACTGTGTGTGTCCAGTGTTAACACAGTAAATCTGAATCATGTGGAAAATGTGCTAATGTTTATAAAGTCTCTGATGAGTTCAGAGTCACAAGGCTGAGAACTGTTGTATTCCCAGATATATAATCGGATCATGAGGAAAAATCTGGGTTTGTTGATTCATGGATATGATTCAGCAGATGATTGGATTTTGTTTCCAGGAAACCCGCTGGCCTCTCGGGTCCAGTCCAAGACCCGAGTCAACAGAACCTGCAGCTCTTTGTTTGGATGGACGGTACATCTAACTGTGTGTGTTTGTGTTGCAGCCCGAACCGGGAAGTTGATGGGAGAGTTCGGATGTCTGTATGAGCAGCAGTATGCTGTATCTCTCTTCAACAAGATTCGCTTCGACATCGAGGGAGGAGGTGGTCCACAACCACAGCTGCTGCACCGCAAGGTAAAACACCCACCTCAGTTTCTGTGTGAAGAGGCAGCCAGGTGGAGGACTCTCCCCATAACAACTGCTGGGTTTCATTTCTTATTAATAAACATATAACAAGTTCAGAGAAGTTTGCTAAAGACAGAAAAAGATGTTTTTACAAGTAGAAACAGCTGGATTTCAGTGTTTATCATTCAAAAACTGACATGAGATGAGGAAGCAAAGCTTGAATCTGGTGGGTTGAGCGTCAACGTTGGGATGTTATGACATCACACTGTAGAAATGGACATCAGCTGATCGTGGCTCGGATGTCACTGAGAGAAAAGCAGCCAATCACAGAGCAGTTAAAGCGACCTCTCAGGAAATTAGGTTTGTTGTAATCAAAGATCCACATAACTTCAGGGCATGCGTAGCTCCTCTTCAGGTGTCCATCAGAGGACGGGACGAATAACGCCAGGCTTCAGAGAGCCAGACAGATGTGAAGAGATCATTTTGTCTTTTTCCTGAGAGATGTTTCAGCGTTTCAGTGAAACTGTGAGTCAGACTAGAGATGTCAGGTTTCTACATGCTCTTGGCAAAGTTACTGTCAGAAAATTAATCACTGTTATTATGCATTATTTGTCCAACATTTTAAATGTGTAAAATCACATGAACACCTTCCAGGTCGTCAAGTTTTATTTATTTTTGTCTTTTGATGCCAACATAACAAAATAATAGAGAAACTAAATGAAGTAACCAAGAAGTCTCAATCCAACTAAATCCCATATGCTGTGTAAAAAATAAATAAATCCTACATATTAATTCTGGATGGTAACATAGGTTTTAGGATTACAGATTTCCTTAGTGTAGCTTAAACCGCTTTAACAGCTTCTGTATTTTCTGTATTTCTGAAGGAAATCTAAGTTATTCCATCAGAAACAGCTTGGAGGGCTTCCCGTCCTGCTTTTCCATTTTTTATTTGAGATGTCGTCTCCCACAGATTCCTCTGGAGAACAAGTCCATCTTCTCTGGGTCCCTTTTTCAGTACCTGGAGGAGAACAAGAAGTGGAAGAACCGCTTTGTTTTCGTGGCAAACTCCTACATCATCAGCTACTATGACAGCAAAGCGGTGAGGGAGGAGACATGCTGTGTTTCAGATGATGCTGGTCTGATCTGCTGACATGTTCATGATGCTCTGTTTCACCTCCCAGTCCCACGACAAACACCTCCATCCCAAAGGAACCATTAACTGTGCCGGATACAAAGTGCTGACCTCCATGGAGCAGTACCTGGATCTAATCAGCGAGAGCCTACCTGGTAAGTGAGGAAGAAGAGGAAGAGGAGGCTGAAGCTGCTCAAGCATTTTATTTATTAGTCATTTTTCCAGGTGTGAAAGCCAAGGTGGGAAGTTCACCGTTCCTGAAGTGTCTGAGCCAGTTTGCTCTGATCCTGTGGCATCCTTACGCCCGCCACTACTACTTCTGTGTGACGACTGAGAAGGAGCAGCAGAAGTGGCACGCCGTCCTCCAGGACTGCGTCAGACACTCAAACGATGGTGAGTCCTGGAGCACGTAAGCAGATACTGAAAACAGTTCAGACTCCATCTGTAAATTGAATTAAATTAACTGAAAAATACTTTATTTATTTACCATTTATTCCAAATTCCAATGTTGTTGTAGGTCTTTCTTTCTCTCGTTCTTGAGGACCATTTACATTTTCAACAGTGTTCCAGGTGAACATGTAACAGTAATGTGTATCTTGATTCTGACACGTCTGTAGAAATCTCACATACCTCAGCTTTCTTTTTAGACCCAGGTCATACATACAGCCTTGTAGTTGAGTCATGATATGGAGCAACTTTCTGTTGAAACAATGATGCCCAGAG
Source organism: Melanotaenia boesemani (assembly GCF_017639745.1). Classification (NCBI taxonomy): domain Eukaryota; kingdom Metazoa; phylum Chordata; class Actinopteri; order Atheriniformes; family Melanotaeniidae; genus Melanotaenia; species Melanotaenia boesemani. The sequence goes on along the minus strand of NC_055692.1, from coordinate 34,337,332 downwards.
AGTGAAAATGTAGTCTTCCTGGATCTATTTATTTTTTCTGCATTTGGCACCTAAGCCGTTGATCCCTATCAGAGCTCTGGGTTTGTTCATGCCTCATGGAAGTGCAGGAATACTTTGAGTTTCCTGAATAATACAAGATGAAACAATAACACAATTTTATGAATTTACAAGTCTGATCCTGTCTTGTGTGTTGCAGCCAGGCATGGTTGGACTTATTAGTCTTGAATCGTGGAGCACCTTCACTTCATGTTAAACTGGACTTCATTCACTTTTATTAAAAACAAAAACTACAGAAAACGGAACAAAACAGGTGGACAAAATCCATAAATAACACACATCATTACTCAAGCTGGTTTTTAGATTGAAATGCTTCACTTTCTTCTGCTCTTCTGCTCACCATGGTAACCGATGCTGATTCATTTTTCCTAAAAGCCTTTGTGTTGGTTTCTCCAAACCAAAATGAAAAACTGAAGAGAAAATAGCCCTCAGATGTTGAAACTGAGACTTTTTACCCTTTTAATGTAAAAAGTAGTTCCAGGGTGATGTTCAGCATGGTGTAGCATCTCCTCTTCTTCTAGAAACTGTCTGTAAACGTCTGGGAAGTGAGGAGACCAGTTGCTGGAGTTTTAGGTGAGGAATGTTGTCCCATTCGCTCTGATGCAGGATTCTAGCTGCTCTACAGTCCTGGACCTTTGTTGCTGAAATTTTGCTTTCATGATGCTCCAAATGTTTTTTATTGATGAAAGGTCTGGGGCCTCTTTTATCAAGCTGGCGTAGGAACAAAAACCGGCGTGAGGCAAATATAGTCAACTTTTAGGATTTATAAAAAGCAAACTTGGTGGGAGAATGTTCCTACCTCCACAGAAACTTGGATCTTGGCATACACACAAAATCTGGGAAAACGGGAAACTGCGACACCAACGATACAGAATAAAATCAAGGAAATGACGAGATGGACAGTCTGCTGCCAACACTTCCCCAGTCAGTAAAAGAAAATACAAGAACTAAGCTTTGGTCATTTATTCTGAGATCCAGCAGAGTGGGACAGACTGGAGGTCTAGAAGTGATGCAACGCTTATAAAACACACAAGGTAGATTTCCTTTATTTATTTATTTATTCTTACACAATCCTTTTGTAATTGTTGTCTCAATTTTTCGTCAAGACAGTCTCCATTTCCCGCAACTCCTTGTCCACCTGGTTAATAGCGGTGATTGTGTCCCTCTGCACCTGCAGGACTTCCTCTAAGGACAAAGCTGCTGTGGTGCTGCATGGAGTCTCTGGCCTCACCCTCTCCAATCACAGCTGCAGCACCGCCCACCCAGCCGGAGCACCCAGGAACTTTTATAGCTTAAAACAAAAGACGATATCACCGGCATCATTATTGTCATTTAGCAGACACTTTTCTCAAACAAACGACTGTGGGCTGCACCGTCTTGCCTAAAGCCCCAACTGGAAGGTGTTACTGTTCACCCCTGTGGGATTCAAACTTCGACCTGCGGCATGGCAGACGGATGCTCTACCGACTGAGATATCCAGCCGTACGTTCTGATACCTCTGGCGTGTCTTGCCTTCTGACACTGCGATGACAGCATCTGCCACCTGCTGCCACTATTCTGGCTTTCTGACACCAGTAATGCCCACGCCGTGCCCACAATTTAAACACATTTTTACATTTGTCAACGTGGTCCATTAGAGTTTTTAGAGTAATTTTTGAATGGAAACAGGCGTGGGATGTGCGTGGGCACGCTTTTATAAATCTGAAAGTTTTTGTGTGCCACATTTCCTTTTTTCCCTACGGACCCCATCTGTAGTTTGCTTTGCTACACACAGTTTTATGCATGAGGCCCCTGGACTGCAGGCAGGCCAGTTCAGCAGCCGGACTCTTCTCCTGTGAAGCCATGTAGATTTCAGGGGAAACTGTGCTCACAGACAGTGATTTCTGGAAGTCTTCCTGAGTCCATGCACTGATTTCCAGTATAGAATCATGTCTGGTTTTATTGCAGTGCTACCTGAGGTCTCCAAGATCACCAGCATCCAGTTTGATCTTCAGCTTTTCCCATGTACACAGAGGAAAAACAACTCTGAATGAAGATATTCTAAGAAAACATTTTAGTCCACAATTTTTCTTTGCTTTGCAGATTTTGTTTCCCTGATCGGACCCTTGAGTCCTATGAAAAACACATTGGACTGACAGTGTTAATGATGGAAATCTGTGTCACAGCTAACTCCTTGTCTGCTATTTGCTTAGCGAAGGCTTCATTTCCTAACAGGTACTGTGTTGATGCACAGGCCTCATTCTCAGTCACAAGGTTGGACTCACAGCAGGGTGGGGACACAACAGACTAATGAGTATGTTGGACTGTGAGGTGTGTTAGTAAACTGGCAGGGAGTTGATCTTTGCAGTGTTATAACCTATGATTTATGTGGGATAGGTCAGACTCTCACCTCACATGGTGGAGGATTTCTTCTTTTACTGGCAGGTACAGTAGTAGCGGTTTAAAAGTTCCCATCCAAGCTGAAAGCCAGCCGAATACCTGCTGGCTTCCAGCCCAGTTCCATTCCAGTTCCAGCCAGCTGCCTTCCAACTTCCAGCCGCCAGAGAGGCCCCCTCCTTCTCCTGGGAGTGTCGATGTTTTAATCAAACTCCACCCATTCCTTGTAATATAGGGTAGACCCAGAAGATGGCGCTTCTCTCACAGACTTCTCATCGCCCGTAGTCTGTCAGATTTTATCTGAATTTACACTGACCGGCAGAGGCGCCACTCAAAGCACCTCTGATGGCCAGTCACAATTCATAAAAATGCATAAAACTTAATACATAATCATCGTTTGACGTGGAATGTGAAATTGTAACATGCTTGTGCGCTGCCAATTGTTTTATTCAGAAATGAATGCTAGTAGGTTAATAAAACCTTTCAAATACTGGATCACAGCCCCTAGCTCTATTCTCAATAGGATGTATTTATCATACTGATTAATCTTTTAATATTAGCATTATTAACATAGACAAATCAGATTTGGATCAAGCAACACAGAATCTGTTTGAGGTAGCTAGGAAGGGTTATTTTATTCTCATATTATTTATTTCACCTCCATAAGAAGACAGGGCGACAGATAAAAGCCCCACGCAGGATCGGAGATAATTTCTTCCACTTCAATGTGTCTAATCGCGGGGGGACATCCAACACTCGCTGTGCTGCGACTTCCTGCTCGCCGGGAATCCCGATTACGTCACCCCTCCAGGTGGGCTATTCCCCGACACGCTCTGATTACCATTCCAAAAGGTACTGTATGCAGCCCCCAACTTGAACATGCGCCTTCTTCAACATTCGCACTTGCTCCAGAAAATTACCATCTCTTAGGCTCCTCCACCACCACTTTGACTGTGGATTGATACGTAAATGAGCCGCAATGAGGCAGCTGAACAAGTGACCCAGTTTTGTGATTGTTGCACATTGGGTAAGAGTGGTCAAACGAGTCCAGTTTGTGTTGTCATGCTACCAGAAATTCAGTAGGCTAGTCAGTCCTAATGCAGTGAATTTCCATGTTAATGTTGCCAAATTCAATAGCATAGCAAGAGATGAAAAAAGAAACAACGATATTTCTTCAACATGTTAACCAAAATATTTACCTCTTAAAGCATAAACCAAGTATTTACAACAAGCAGTGTGCTTTTTAACGTTAACGTGTGCCATAGCCTACTGCACCGCTGTTCCTCCTTCCAAGTCTTCTTTTTTATTATATTGTTGTTTTATCATCTGAATATACTACAACAACACAGAGAAAATATATGAAAGTTTATTTTACGCTGGTATTTGCGCAGCAGAGTTTTCTGCCGCCGGATTTGTAGTCCAGGAACGGAGAACACAGCTGCTGCCAGGAAAGGTGGATTACATTTTGTTAAAGCACAGCAATCTCCGAGTAGCCTATTATAAATACCCTCTCAGTGGCAAAATAAAACACACTGGTCTGGTTTAGTCTTCACTCTGAAATGGTTCAGTCAGAGGAATATAAAGCTGTTTTAAAAATGTTGAGCAAGCTTAAAATAAACATTCATAGGCTATCTATGTGTTTTAGATTAACACAATGATAAAACAACAATAGGCTATAATAATGGAAAAGAAGCGGTGCAGCATGGCAATGATGCGTTAATGGCTCGGGTTGCGGGTTAAACATCAGTCTGGTTCGGATTTAAATGGAATAAATACATTGGTGACGAGTCGGGTTCGGGAGTCATTCTAACGGGTTAGGGCAGGTATGTGTAGCAAAACAGAACCGTGCAGGACTCTGCTCTAAGCAGTTCGGACTTGGTTGACCTGGAACCATTTGACAATAAAATCTGGAGCCATCCTGCAACGCGCTCGCTTAGGCGTCCAGTTAAACCGTGTTTATTCAACCAGTCCCTACTTCATTGCATTCATTCTTTCCTCATAGCCTACGTGCACATTTTTTTCAAGATTGTTTATGTCAGTTTTGTTTTGGAAAACGAAAAAGGAGTCTTTGCGCAGAACTTATAACATTATTCTAATCTTGCCACTTGCCTATTTTATTATTGTGTATTTTTGTAATAACATGTAAATTCACTGCATAGGAACCAACTAGTCTACTGAATTTTGTGTGACAACACTAACAGAACTGTTTTGACAATGCAACAATTACAAAACTGTGGCTCATTTACTTATCAATCCATAGTCAAAGTGGTGGTGGAGGAGCCTTGGAGATGGTAATTTTATGGAGCAAGTGCGAATGTTGAGGAATTTAGCCTTTGTTCAAGTTGTGGGCTGCATATATGCAGCCCACAACTTGGTATACCTTTCAGAATGATAATAAACAGAACAAGACACACCAAACCAGGAGCTAAGACCACGAAGTTCAGCATCATGCTTATCTATCTTTGGCGTTTTTACACCAACATTTTTATACACTGGATAATGATAATAATTATCGATTAAAGTCACGTATAAAACTGCTGTTGTTAAAACACACCCATCTCTTACAAAATCTAAAATGTAAAACAAAAAAAACAACAAACAAAAAATCTGGATCACTGTAGAAATATCTTTATTCATTGCTGATCATCTGGCCATTGAAGCGTTTTTATTTGGAATTGGGAACAAATATTTTCCACCCTGTTATATTCTGTTCCACTCTGTTATGTTCCATTCCACCCTGTTAGTAAGGTGTTCTTTAATTTTTTTTTTTTTTTACTAAAAACAGGACTGTGAACCTTGTTGCACCATATTAGGAAGTGAGGAACATTAAATTGATTTTGCTTTTCTGTTCCCAGGTCAAAAGGAATGTAATTATCTCTCATTTGAAATACTTGATTATGCTTTCCTTCTTGCCTTTGTGGAAACAGAAACGTGATAATCTCTCACTTGAAAGCAAGCTGGGCGTACAATAGTGTGATGACGATGAAAACTCACACGACCAATGCTCAATAAAGGGTACATGAAAATGTGAGAAATGGTCAAAAGCACATATACCGTTTGTGGTGAGTGAAACTATACAGCACAGTCCACAAGGCTCTTTTCAAGCACACTCCTCCCCCCAAGGAGTATGCTTGAACAGCTAACGGCAGGTAATGGCTGTGTTTACAAATGTAAAGGTGCTAATTGTTGGCCATTGAATTGTTAATTTCAAACCGGGCAGCCTTTTGGTTGTACTCTGGGCATGGTAGAGGGATAAGAAATCTCTGGGTTTCCTAGTGTTAAACACTGGAAGCGCCGCCAGCGGTCTTTTGATGACCGCCAGTCACGCTATCATGCTTATAGTGTATTAAAAACTAAACGGCTGAACCTGGTATTTTAGGACTTTTATTATATAGTTGTTGTCTATAGTTTTACCTGCTTACTTGTTTGGAAAAGTAAACACATCAATATTTACGAGCAGTTTAGCACGTCTAAACTTCCACAGAGCCGCTCAGGGAGACTCTTTCTCAGCCAAACTGTCGTATATCACGGCTATGGAGTTGTAATAAATGGCCGCCCTACTCTGCTTCTGATTGGCTGTAAGATCACAAACCCTGTGTGATGATAGGCTGCTGGTTCTTGTCATTCCTACCAGCCTTTGCGCATGTGCCTGCTTCAGACAGCGGGCAGGCAGCTGTCCCACCGCTGAGACACAGTTGTATGACGTTTTATCACGTTTTATCACTAGATCGCTATGAATAAAATCCAGGGACACTTCATTTCACAGTATAAACCATTTATTTACTTATCTACTTAGGATAATAGCACTTTGAGGCCTAATTCAGAATATAGGTTGGGCTGGGTCCGGACTTTTGTGATCCCTGCTTTACACATTATCAGTATTATGTTATTTTTACCTGCCGATATTACGTTATGATTTTGTCAATATTCAGTTATGCAGCAGCTGTATCAACCCCCACTGTGAATAACTTACGTTGCAGTCAAATGACCGCTGGCAGCGCTCCTCGGGATGTTTAGAAAGCTCGCTGCTAGTGACATTCACCACTTAGCCGACTTGAGGAGGTTGTGCTTTGCCTCATAACACCATTAGCTACACATGTCGGCTTTTTTGATACATTTATTTGACGCCATTTTCAAATCAAATCATTTTTTAAATGTTGGCAAAAATGCAACAAATGAGCGACACAGCTCATTATAAACTGTTTAGAGAGCAGCAAGATCAAATCACTGCTCCTCCCCGTGGACAAAAGAGGGATTGCAGCTGTTTTTTTACTTGGGCTGCTTGGGGGCAGAGCCTCGCTGACGACGTCATTGCGGGGGATTACATTACCCCCACAGACCTGTGAAGGATCGGCCAAGGATCAGTCAAGGACCAGTCAAGGACCCATCATGGAAACAGGGGAACTTTTAAACCGCTACTACTGTATATGGCAGCATAAAGCTTAGCCTTTAAGACAAAAGTCAATTTCTGTCTGGCTGGAGCCAGAAGAAGAACTTGATCCAGTTGTCCTAGATTCAGGCAGTGTCTCTGGATCTTCTGAATCAGTCCCAAACTGATTCGGTAATTGCAGATGAAGATAACTTTTCATGACTCACTTAGTTCTTGGGGTTTGATAACGAGTAACAGAATGCATTTCAGATGCCTCCATGAACAGAGTTATTGGGGGAGGGGGTCTAAGTCGGAGTCAGAATGATACTCTGGAGAAGTTGCATTCTGACTCTGACTTTGTTCTTCCACAGTGCTTCTATCCAAGAGCGTCCTTAATGGTTCCTGAATGGTTGGAGGCAAAAGCGAGTCTTCCTCAATATCTTTGACACTGGGAGTGATCCTGGGAATTATTCTGGGAGTGATCAGATGCTAGAGCAGGTCGTCCAATGACCGAAAGATTGGTGGTTCAAATCCCACAACCCCCAGTCAATCTGTCGTTATGTCCTCAGGCAAGGCAGTTCACCTTTCTTGCCTCCAGTGTCGGCATTGCTGGTGTATAAATGTGGATGTTTGGTGGCATTCGGAGAACCTGTTGGCACAATTTGGCTGCCACATTTCCATCACTTTGTCTCAGCACAGCTGTGGCTACACATGCAGCTACCATCACCAGGTATGAATTGAGAAATGAATGAATAATAAATTCAGTATAAAGCATTTTGGGTGCATTGAAAAGCGGCATAGAAATTTAATTCAACAACAATGAATAAATCCCCGTCATCGGCTGTGTTCCCGTTTTATCCACCCATAACAGGAGTTACTATTACCAAGGTTTGTAAAGGTTAATAATGAATTTAATAATAATAATCATGAATTTAATAATAATAATTTGTTGGGCTGCCTTTATTGGACCGTTTTCAATACCATCCAGTGTTGCATTACTTTTTCACAAAGATCTTGTATTGATGATGGAGAGTCCGGCCAATGTGCAAAGCCTTCTCCAGCACATCCCAAAGATTCTCAGTCAGGTTCAGGTCTGGACTCTCTGGTGGCCAGTCCATGTGTGAAAACAATGTCTCCTGTTCCCTGAACCACTCTTTCACAATCTGAGTCCCGTTAATGCTGGCATTGTCATCCTGAAATATTACTGTGCCATCAGGGTTACCTAACCTAACCTAACCCTAACCCTGGTTTGGATAAATAATGTGGCTGAACCTAGACCTGACCACCTCCAACCCCAGATCATAGACTGCCCCCACAGGCTTGTAGAGTAGGCACTAGGCAGTGATTATGGCTGCATTACTTCATCTTCTTCTCATCTTACCCTGAGTCTCCCACTACTCTGGAACAGGGTAAATCTGGACTCATCATCTTCTTCCAATCAAATCTTTATGCACCCTAGCAAAGTAAGCCTTTCTTTCTGATTATCCTTACTGATAAGGGGTTTCATTATGGCCACACAGCTCTTTGGTCCAAATGTCCCCTGCTTTAAACAGGCTCATCTAAAATCACAACCAGTGGTTAATACATTATGGTACGTAGATGATAGCCTACATTATTTAAGCTTACCAAGCCATGCAGCAATGCAGGTTCAGTTGAGAAATTTGGATGTAGTTCACGTGAAACAATTTAATTCTCTACACTTTAAAGACGTGGTGCTAACATATAGACATGGTGGCCATGGTCAATGTAGGGGAAACACTGTGTACAGTTCTTAACCCAGTTTTAGTAGTTTCTGCATCTCCTTAGAAGTTTTCTCTGCTTGATGCCAATGATTTGACCCATCTTAAAGACACTAGCATCCTTTCCAACACCACGGGTTTCTACTGATGTCTTTCCACATGGTTGTTTAAGACATGAGAAACTCATTGCATCAGCTGGGGTTAAATAACCTGTTGCAGCTGAAAGATCATCACCCTGCAGTAAATATCCAATAGGAGGTTGGTACATATTAGTTAAATCCAGGTGGCGACCTTTTTTTTTTTTGTGGCCAAGCAGTCACACAAGACCCTTACCTCGACTTTATTATTGAGCAGCTCCAGTAGCATCATAAGTGGATGTTGTTCACAGCATCTACACCATCTATTCAGGCGTCTTCAGGGCTACCTGACAAAAGTCATCTCAGCTCTGGATACCATTATACTAGGCTAAAGTGTTTACTAAGGGAGTGGAACACCGAGTGCTGAAGTGTGGTTGGTGATCTGAGCGACGCTCCAGTCCTTCAGCCTCTGCTTCACCTCAAGCTCACCTTTAGCACTGGTACAATGGTGGTTAAAGTCAGCTCAGTGATATGAAGAACTGGAAATGTTTCTCATCTGCTATGTGAACGCAGTGATGGCCCTTTATCTGCTTGATGAACTTTGAACATCACTCAAAGTTTCCTGAAAGAGTTGAGATGTTTTGTATCTGATGGATGCTGAAGTGCAGCTTTGCTGCTTTGTTGTGACTCAGTGCTTCTCATTTTCTTCCTTTTTATCTAGCTGTGTTTTTATTAGAAGTCTCAAACAAAAAAAGAAACAGAAACTTAAGTTCAGTTTATATTGTCTCTTCTAGAACTTGAAGATTAGATATCCCGGTAAAAACTAAAGAAGGGTTTCAGATTGCTCTGCTCAGGTTCTCAGGAGTGTTAAACCTGAAAGTTGACGGCCATAGTTGACATGCTTCAGGCATGACAGGGCTGCTCTACACCATGTGAACCTGATCAGAGGCTGTATATATTCTTTATGTAGCACACAGACTTTCTACAGTTTTTCTAAACAAGGTGTGGTTGCAGCAGTTTCTCCTCCATTCGGCCTAAGGTTCTGCTGTTACAAGTAACATGGACGACTTCTCTTCACTATTATTCACATCACACTGCCAGAAAATGTCTTCCTCTGAGATGGTCCTCTCACCATTCACTTCAGCCAAGCACTTAAACAGTCAGCCTCCAAAGACTAGTCTTGTCCAAACTGTAACTCATACATTAATTTCTTCCTGGTTAGACCTGTTGTTTTAGCTGCTTCCTTCTTGAAATGACATAACCAAATTAAATTAATTTTATCCTCCAACTACAAGAGCTGTATAAATAAGTTAAAAATTACCATAAATTCACCTGGAACACACATATAAATCGTTATCTCCTCCTAAAAGAAAACCACATTACTTTTTAGTGAAACCAGAAGATGGCTGCCCAACACATCTGGGAAGTAGCCCTAGGATCTAGTGAAGTAGTTGTAGGAACTTGTAGGAATTCCTAGAAATGAGTAAAAAAGTCCAAAGTAGGGGTGTGTAGTATTATATTGTTCACGGTAAAACCGGTAGATTATGTAATATCGTGATATCACATGATCACACATTTCCGGCCTGATGACGTCATTTATTGCACTTTCACCCGTTTAGCACAGCTCAGCTGAACAAACGAAAAAAGAAGCATGGCAGAGCAAAGCAGAATGTGGCTGTACAATATATAGAATGCTGATTTCTGCTTTAAACAATAAAAAAAGAAAAAAAAACGGATTTACGTCTTGCTAAAGACATTGCACTTCTGCTACTTCCAAAGGTGAATCCGTGCAAATACTGGAAGTAGACCCGCCGCCATTGCTCCCCAATGCTGCCAAATTAGCGACTCTGTTGCTTTATGGCAGGGGTGCCCAAGTTCGGTCCTCGAGATCTACCATCCTGCAACTTTTAGATGCAACCCTTCTCCAACACACTTGAATCAGATGTCATCTGCATGCCATTCCTCTTTGCAGAGGCCTGGTAACGAGCCAGTCATTTGATTCAGGTGTGTTGGAGAAGGGTTGCATCTAAAAGTTGCAGGATGGTAGATCTCGAGGACCGGACCTGGGCACCCCTGCTTTATGGTTACACTCCTGCATGTTCAGACTATTCTAACTCCTGGCTGCAGCACGAGGACCAGGGTCTACATTCAGACCAGGGTTTAGAACTTAGGCCTGGGTCCAAACCTGGGCCTGCATCATTAGTATTTAGATGCCCAACCTTCAGCATGTCCTGTTAGCTCATTTCTCTAAGCTAACTTCTCTAACCTAACCTCTCCAAGCTAACCTGTTGTGTAGTAGACCCAGAAGAAGTGGGTATACTCTTGTTTATTTGTTTGTTTGTTTTTTTCTTGCCCTTTTTTTGTTAAAGTAGTCCAGAAAAACACAGTTTTATAAACAGTGACATGTAAGATTATCTTATTTAGTTTACCCCAAAAATTCATCTGTAGTATTTGCTTATTGTCACATAATTTCTGCTATTTGATCTTGGAAAGGAAGAGTTATGAATTTACTAAACCCGCCCACAGACTCGTGAGAGTCAACTATGCATTTTGGGTAAACTAATGAGTAAACATAATGTGGGCCCCAGCAATAAAGAAAACGGGGCCCAGTGACCGTATTTAACATCTTCATCCTAAGTTGTACCAGCATTTTCATCATCACTGGGGGTTTCGAAGTGGGTTTACACAATGCTGCCTGAAAAATAAGTGGGTATACACCCCATACCTGCCTTGGCTTACGATGCTAAAACTCTATGCTAATTTCGCCAAGCTAACTTATCTACGCTAACGTCATGAAACTAACTTGTTGCTGCTTCATTGTAAACTGTAGGTCTGTGTGAGGAGGAGAAAGTCCAAACTCCAGCCTTTACTGATTCAGTGCGGCTCTACAGACAAGCTCAAGGCCACTACGGCACCTGGGAGATGATGTGCGGTGTCCCATCACAGGTAATATCTACCCAGCCTCGTTCCATTTTGCCGCTACAGAAATCTCTGACTGTGTGCCTGACACGCAGCTGCAGTTAATCTGATCATTCTTACGACTGAATTGTGAGGGATTTCTGAACAGAGCTCAGGGTGATGGAAGAAGAGCTCGTATCAGCAGAGGGCAGTACACAGGCCTTTTTTTACACCCGCAGCAGTGTGAAGCTCAGTGTGTGTGTGTGTGTGTGTGTGTGTGTGTGTTATCACCATACGGTTTGGAGAAGCCAGGAATCAAACTAGCAGCACTCGAACTGCTGATTGATGAAAAAATGGAGTAGTTATGTTAACTCAGAGAGCTGACTGACGTTAAGTCAGACCATTGTCCTTGTTGTCTGTGAACGTAGGGATCCCCGACTCCGGCCCTCAAGGCCGACTGTCCTGCAGACTTTTGATTTTTCCCTCCTTCAACACACCTGACACACAATAGCAGACTTGTGCAGAGCTTGTCAGAGATCCATTTCATTTGAGTCAGGTGTGTTGCAGCAGGAAAACACTTAGTACCTGTAGGATGGTGACCCTTGAGGACCAGGGTTGGGATCACTGCTATAAGGAGTCTTTTTCTGTCCTGAAAGATCCTGTCCAACTTGGTGATGGAGGACCTCCTTCCTGAGCTGAGGGAGCTCATCTCCCCGCGCCTCAAAGGGAAACTCCACGAAAGGCAGAGAAACTGGATGCTGGTATGGTGCTTCTCCACTCTCGTTCCATCAGACAAATATTTATTAATGCGATCCTCATGTCTTTAATATCAGACATAATGTCCTCCTCTGAAAGTGATGCTCCTCCCACCGCTCTACGATGCATGTGTGAGACGAACATGTCCTTACAGAACGAGTTACAGTTGCAGCCTTGCTGTGTTTTCGTTTGCAGATCAGCGATGCCGTGTACAGTCTGGTCCAGGCTCAGTGCCAGAGTCGGTACGAGGCAGTGCTGGCGAAGTGTGAGGCAGCGCACTCCTCTCTGGAGGCGTCCATCCGAAAAGACATGGACCAGATCATCACATCCAAGGAGCACATCACAAACCAGATCAAAGGTCAGCTGGAGAACAACCTCATACACCTTTATTTCTCCCTGGAGCTTCTAAAGGCTTGAAAATGTTGCTTCATAGAAAACCCCAGTACTATGGAGCAGGTTTACCAGATCCAGGATATCTTCTACTTTTCTAGCCTGACTGAACCAGTAACCATAACCAGTATCTGGTCACCAGTCTGTGACACAGGCAGCTTTTCTAAATCATTTTTCACGACAGCTTCTTGGTATGATTAATGAGAGTGATAAAGAGCTCATGCTAAGCTCCTGCAGTTTTACCCCGAAGCATTTTGACACGTTTGCAACATAAAATGACCTGGCTGAAGATAAAACAAGTTAAAACGGGTGGAAAATGAAGAGAGGGATGCTGAAAACGGGGGACCTGAAAAACGGGGGATCCTACAGAAACCCCTTAGGGGAGTGTTGTTATGAACCCTAAGATCAGGCTCAATTCTAGGTATATATATATATATATATATATAACTCAAGTGGTATATTCAACAGGTGTTTTATTCAACACGCAACAAACTTAAACAAGGTCTTCCTATAAACACAAATAACAAAACGGGTTCAGAGAGAAAAATAAAACAAAAAAAATATATACCACTACCGGCAAGGTGTCCGATTCACGGTAACTTTCAAGATATAAAACACAAACAAAAGAATGTCAACCAGTCATACACTGGGACCTCCCACCACACACAAACTAAACACAACTCACACACACAGCTTCTCACTAAGGAGAGCGTTACTTTTCTAAACTGGTATGAAACAAAGGGCTTCTCCAAAACCAAACGACAGCGTCTTTTCTCTACACCAAAAAGTCAGTCCACAGAAAGCTCGTACAACAGACGCAGCCACTAAACTCCGAACAGGCCCATCCCAACCTACGGCACACAGCTAGCCATGAATGCTGCTGATCACAGGCTTTTATGGGTGAGGAGTCCTCCCGCTTGACGCTGTTGACGTGATCCTGAACAGAGTTCCGGTGCTTTTTCCATCGCCAATCCTTACGTTGCTCCAGCGCAGTGGGATCAGCATCTCATGGCTCCAACACTAACGGCCAGGACAGGCCAGGGGCCGTAACAAGTGTGTGGTGACCTTGTTCATGATCTGTGGAAAATTCAGATTCAGTAGGAGAACAAAAGAAAAAAGTTGTAAATAAAGTTAAAGAAGTTGTAGTTTTTCATTCATGAGCTACTGCTCCGCCATCTTGGTGTATATATTCAGGGTTCCTCCTGAAGTCATAAAAAGGGAGCTCCATCCGAGGATTAATGAAAAGACGTAGAGAAAAGTGTCTGCTGAGTCAGATCATGTCAGAGTTTCAGAGATCACTTGGTTAAAGGTTTAGAAATTACTTTCCTTCACTTGGTTCAGTTGTTTTTTACAGCATTGTTGCTGAGCCGTACCACCAGGAGCAGAAACCATGCAGGATTTTTCATGAAGGGTCTTAATCTGCTGGGGGGCTGGGGGGAGATGCTGAGGGGGGCGGGGAGGCCCAGAAGAAGAAGAAGAGGACGAACAAGGGTCATTAAGACGCGTTTCTCCATTTAAACTTCATTCTCTACATTTTTAGGAGTTGTATTGTCAGTCTGACGGCTTCATCATCATCACACAGAGAAACCAGGAGGACCGGCAGCATCACGCTCATGTCTGATAGAACATGTCAGCTGCTGGTGTTTTTGTTAAGCGATCATGGAAATGATCTGTGACGCTGGGAAGAGTAGCAGCAGAACGAGCAGGCAGATCAGAAAATCACCTGGATGTCGTACAAGTGACACCAGATGTACCAAAAAAGTCTGAAAAGCCAGTGTTTACTCAGAGAGGTCATGGTGTTTCTCACATTAAGAGACAGGATGTTTTTAAGGATTTCTGTGTCTTCAGCTGACTGACGTGCAGCTCTGTAGTAACAACCAGACATGTGTTGTCCGGCATGCTAACATCATTCGTTGCGGTTTCCTTCTGCCCTGCAGCCACGCTCCTCCCGAAAGCTGAGAAGCTGCTGAAGGTCAGCATCCAGCCCTACATCAGCTCCATCTTGGACGCGCTCATGGAACCCACCAGCCGAGGATTCTTTGAGGTCCGTGATCTTTTCTTCAGGGAGTTGGTGGACATGAGCAAGAACACCCTCAATAATGAAAGCAAGGAAACGGTGGCGCAGGTGACGAGGAAATGAAAGTTTGTAAGCCTTTTAGAAGTCTGTCAGTCCCATCCAAAGCTTCCCAACTCTCCGTCTCCTCCTCCTCTTCAGCACATGGAGAAGATCTCCATGCTGGCCTTCCATCCAGTGAAGATGCAGAGCTGCTATGAGAAGGTGGACCAGCTGAGTCTGGAGGGTCTGCAGCAAAGGTTTGATGTCTCCAGCCCCTCGGTGTTCGTCCAGAGGGCCCAGATCCTCATGAGAAAGGTGACGGTCCACATTACAGTGCTGTATTTCACCATTCTTCTAGCAGCGTTAGCTATTTCAGCCTGAATGTCCCTGGTTCAGCCCCAGGCAAAAAAGACAAAAAGTCTCTCCAGAGCTTTGAGTTTTTTTTTTTGTTTTTTTTTTGTTTTTTATTTTGTTTTGTTTTTTTAAGGAGTTTTTCTAGGTTTTGTGGTCTGTACGGCTGCTGGAACACTGCTTACCTGTCAGTCACATCAATTAATCAACTTTATTATAGAGCACGTCTTATACAACTTTCTATGTTTTATTAGAAATAAAGAAACTGTCTCACCTGCACACAGAAACCATCAGACTCTGGTCCACTCTGGGAAAAACCAGGGAAAATATTTTACTTACGTTAAAGCAGACTAAAAATAGGAACATAAAATAAATTTGGGCTGGGCTTGTTATCAAAGACCCATTTTAAAACCCGGGGAGACCTGGTTTTCAGGCTGTAGTCCCCGGACTAGAATGTCCCTCCGTGTGGTCGACTCCGTGGACTCCGTTAAAAAGCAGTTGAAAACTACTTTATTCAGGAATTTTTTGTAGATGCTTGTTATTAATTTTATGCCGTTATTAAATTGTTGCAACAGTTTTATTCACAACACTGATTTTTATCTGTAAAAAGTGCTTTATAAATAAACGTATGTTTAAATCTCCATCACTTCTGACTAAAACAGACTAGTTTAATAGATGGTTTTGTCTCTGTGTCCTCTGTCTCTGTGTCTTCTCTGTCTCCTCTCTGTCTCTGTGTCCTGTCTGCCTCTGTCTCTTCTCTGTCTCTGTGTCTTCTCTGTCTCTGTGTCCTCTCTGTCCTGTCTGTGTCCACAGCAAATGGACGATGCGGTATATACGTTTGAGCAGATGCTCCACCAGACTCTGGAGTCTCAGGGTTGGGAGGATCTCTGTAAGTCCGTCCAGCGCTGCCAGGACAGAGTCATCAAGGTAGGAACACACCAGCCCATGTTTGGATGCAGTTTATTTATTTATTTATTGTTTTGTTGTTGTTGTTTATGCAGAAGTTTGACTACGACAGCAGCACAGTGAGGAAGCGATTCTTCCGGGAGGCTCTCCTCCAGATCTTCATCCCCTACATGCTGAAGCAGCTCGGTCCGTCCTGCACCTCTGTGAGTCTCCGACAAACGAGACAAACAAAAGCAAAAAACAACCTGACGTGTTTGCAAATATGATTCTGATGTTCAGAAGTTCTCGTTCTCGTTGTTCTGCATACCAGGAACTTCCACGCTTCCAGGAGCTGATCTTTGAGGACTTTTCCCCCTTTATCCTGGTCAATAACATCTTTGAAGAAGTGGTTCTTCACTCGGTCATGAAGGACATCATGATGGGTCAGTCTTCAACTCCAACTGTACACAAACAACCTGCAGCTCATTACGTTTATGTCTCCGTCTCTATCTGATACAGCCGTTAGCATGTCGATGCTAACGGCTGTATCAGATAGAGATGGCGTGTTGATGGTGGAAGGTAACGAGGGGAGCTTGAAAAATGTGGATGCAGAATAACTTGTAGCTAAATGAACTGCACGTCAGTTTTTTCAAACTTTGCTGGTCAGAAGAGCGATAACGTACTACAAACACAGGAAGTCTGCAAGACGTGCCAAACACCAGAGGACACAAGCTGAATGTCCGCTGCCACCTACAGTTGGGGATGGGCTGTACCAACACTTTTCCTCTCAATACGATACCAGAAGTTTATGGTACTTTTTTATCGATATACCGATACTTCTTCCCTTTAAAGGAAAATTGCGATTGTATGGTGTGCTTTAATATCTATATGAAACTCAAGAACATCAACACTTGAAAGAAACACTTTTAAAACAATAAACTAGACTGATGAGTAAATTAAACAAAATTATCTTTTTTAAAATAATAAAATAATTAAACTACAGATTAATATAAATTTATTCATATTTATTAAATAGAAATTTTAAAAAATGTAGAAAGGAAGCGTAATATGATTAATATATTAAAACATAATATGCATTAAACTAGTAAAACATCTAAATAAAACCTCATCACTAACAGCAGCAGCAGCACTGAGAGGCTGCAATGAACACATGACACAGAAGGAAAACACTTGCTGGGCTTCACACACACTCTTTTTGTCTCAAACTCTCAGAAGTGAAAACTAATGGCGTGAATTGTATCATTAGTGGTATCTCATTACTCAAAAAAAGTATCAAATCCAATATTTTCCTGGCTAATATCAACGGATCAACTCCATAGTACTGCTACTTGAATGGCTACCTACGGTACAACCACAAGGAGCTACAGACGAATCCCCCCGACGTTTTGTGGGTTGCGGCGGCACATTTATTGCGAGTTCTGCAGACAAGGACCGCGCTGTGGATATCTGGACTGATTACATTAAACCAGAGGTTATCAAACTGGGGGTCGGGAAGGAAAGTTAATCTAGCTAAAACGAGCTACCAGCGTTATTATCACACAAGCTGTGAAGACGTCTGTGCTCACCAGTGGAGCTCCGTATAATAAAAACATCAAAGCAGCAGCTTTATGTTTTTTGATTTTTCGCAGATCACACCATCATCGCAGCTTTAAACAGTGTCCTCGCATATCGCATGTTTCCTGATATGGTGCAGCCCTAGTCTACGTCACTATCTCCGTCTCTGTCTCAACCTCTGTCTGTGCTAATGTCTCCATCTCTACTTCTCTGTCTACATCGATGTCTGTCTATATTTAGGTCTCCACCTCTGTGTTTCTTTACGTCTCCATCTATGCCTCCATCTACGTGTAGCTCTATGGTCCATGTCTCCATCTCCAAGCAGCAGATATTTAACCAGATTTCCTTAAACAACTAAAGCCTGTTGACTGTCATCTGTTCTCTTCTTTCCTTTGTCCTCAGCTGTGAAGGAGGCAGCAGTCCAGAGAAGACACAACCTGTATAGGGACAGTATTGTCCTCAGCAGCAGTGACCCCAGCCTGCATCTGCTGGGAGAAAACCCGTCCATTGACTGGGCTGGGGAGTACGGAGGAGCCCCGGAGGAGGCTGAGGGGCCGAGGGGAGACGCTGAGGGGGGTGGGGAGGCCCAGAAGAAGAAGAGGATGAAGCAGGTGGTGTCCATGATCCAGGAGGAAGGCTCCAACATCATGCCTGGGGAGTCCTGCTTGGTGGAGTCCAGCAACAGTGCCATCTCGGAAGAGGTGGACGGAGACGGAGGGGACGGCTCACATGATGATCCTTCCGACCCAGAGGGATCTGTATGTCCCAAAGAGCTGGAGAACCCAGAAGACATGTTGAATGGTCGGGATCTAAATGAAGCCCAACCAGAGGAGCAGCGTGGAGAAGAGGTTGCATCAGCTGCAGGAGGAGCTCTGGTCCCTCAGGAGGAGGAGATGGTTGAGGGAGAAACATCCTCCAACCAGGAGGAGACATCACCAGCATCGCTTCCTATGAACAACCTTCCCTCTGAAGCTCCAGGAGATTCTCCAGGAGCTTCTCCAGGAACGTCTCCAGGAACGTCTCCAGGAGCTTCTCCAGGAACGTCTCCAGGAGCTTCTCCAGGAACGTCTCCAGGAGCTTCTCCAGGCATGCCAAATGGCTCCATGCTGAAGGAGGAAGCAGCTGAGCAAGAGGAGCAGCGTGAAGAATATGTCTTGCTGAAGGTTGAATCAGCTGCAGAGGGTGGTCCAGTCATTCAAGTGGAGCTGGTGGAGGGAGAACCATCTTCTAGCCAGGAGGAGGCATGTCCTGCACCTTCTCCTCTTGAGGAACTGCTCCCTGAAGCCAGAGAACTGGCAGTGGAGAACCATCCAGAGGGATCTCCTGACTCCTTCCAGCCTCCACATGATGACAGCGGTTTTCATTCTCCCACCAATGAGATGGTGGAGAAGGTGGCCTCCTCTACGTCTCTCTCTCCACCCTCAGAGGGGCATCCTGCGGAGGACAGGGAGGCATTGGAGGACCAGACTCAGAGCCCAGAACAGGTCTAAACCAGTGATGGAACCCTGACCTGAACCCACTCCTGTATGGTTTTAGTGTTAGAGGACTCTCCGTGCGCTTTTGTCCTCCTTTATCACTCGGATGTTTTTACACCTTCACAGGAGCATCACCTGCTTCCTCTTCACCTTCTAGAAATGTGAGCACGACGGCGGCTTTAACCGTGAGCCAGTTTCAGGGCCAGCCCTGCTGGAACTCCTTCCCTGATCTGCAGTGTGTGGTTTTTAGGAGCATATCTGCTGTAACCAGCCGAACGTACCGTTAGAAACTCAGTAATCAGCTTCTCCAGCCAGATGTGAAGATAAAACTGAGCATTTTCTTTTGTAGTTTTCCAGCAGAAAAGTCGAAAGTTTTTTTCCTCGTCCTTGCATGCAGTTAATCGATGTCAGTGAACCCACCTTTTCCTGGGAATTTTAGGACTTTTCTGTTTATATTCTGTATAAAGTTTATATGAAACCATGAACTAAACTGTCTGTTTTTTTTGTTTTTTACATTTTTTTAAATTCATTTTATAATTGAACTTACTGATTTCACATCCTGTTATTTATTTTACACCCATTTTCTGTTTGATCTGTTTACTTTTAAATGAACTTGTGTGATACACAACTAATTGATAATAAATCATTATTCATTAAATTTAATCAGTTGTTTACATGGAAAGTGACTTTTTACATGGATGATTCATCTTATTTTCACACAGAACAGCTTGAAAGTTTATAGAAAATGATGTTTTGCTTTAAATCAACTCATTAATTTGACTTTATATGCAGGAAATGTTTTTACACTCTGAGGACGATTTGTTATTTTTGTCCTGAGTGTAGCAGCAGACAGCCGGTCAGTAACACTGCGGAGCCTCTTATGATGAAACCTGGTGGAGTTGGGGAGAAAAGATCTCCATCCTTGCTGGAGGCTGCTCTGCTGACTGAACACATGCAGATATCATTTCCATCTGGGATGTTTTTCTCCAGCCGTCTGTGTTTGGGACCGGAGTAAATTCTTGGTCTTCCTGATCTTCAATTCCACTGATGAGCTCAGACATTTAATGACCTGATGTTTCACCTGTTTTACCCTTTTGGATTAAAACAAAGGTTGCAGGTAATTTAATCTATTAAGATGAGGTTAAAATGGACTTCATTGTCAACATTTATATTTGCAGCAGCTTGATGGAGATTTTGGTTATTGGATGGGATCAAATCTTGAAAATGAGTTGTTCAAAACGGAAATCCAGATTCTGAAATCCACATGGATCACGTAATCCAGGGGTGTCAAACTCCGGTCCTCAAGAGCCGGTATCCTGCAGGTTTTCATTGTTTCCCTGATCTAACACACCTGACTGAAATTAATGGGTTATTGTGAAGACGTTGAGAAGAAGCTGTTGGAACCATTTGATTTTATTCAGGTGTGTTAAATCAGGGAAACAATGAAAACCTGCAGGATACCGGCCCTCGAGGACTGGAGTTTCACACCCCTGACGTAATCCATTCCTGGTTGTTATCCGGATAAAACCCCCAGTTTGGGCTGTTCAGAACTTTTGAGCAGAATCCGGATAACTTTGATCCAAAGAAACAGGATTATCCTGAACCCAACAGAAGGCAGGATTACAAGGCGGATTTCAGGTAGAACCTAACAGCTGATCAAAAAGTAGAACTTTTTATTTGGTGCATATGCTTACATTTGTATTTTGCACCTGACCTGGGTTAACATTGGGACAGGCTCCTATTAAGCCTTTCAGCATAGTAAAAAAAAAGACATGACATCATGTCCCCAAAACAAATCCAATGAGAAACACAAAACATTACATTTTCCTGTCATTCATTACTACATAATCAGAAAAGAACCTGTAAAAAGCAGGCATTTCTAACTATTTAATCCCTCACCCACGTCTCGTTTATCCCTCATTCTGGCAGAATGACGGAGGTTGGGCCGGTACCTTCACACAGGGCTCAGGTGCGTCATTAAGGCAAGGCAGGTTATTTGTACAGCACATTTCATGTACAGGAAAATTACGAAGCAGTATAATGCAGCCACAAATAGCAAGAATCACAATAAAACAGTAAGGCGGATTACGTGATCTGCCATCCCAAATAAATGGATTACCAAATTTTTTGAACAACCGACCTGTTGAATGTTAATCAGTTCATTTCAGAGCCACCAGATGGCGCTAAAGCATCACATATTCTCCCTGATTTCCTCAGCGAGGTTCAACAAACTTTTCTCTGCTATTTATTAAACAGTTGGTGCTGCCCTCTGCTGGCCACACAGGTAAAATCTGTGTGAAGAAGACGGAAATTCTAGTAAAAACAAGTCAGCAGCAGACAGATGGATAGATTGACGGTCGCCTGGGCCACAGGAAATTTTCTTAGGCTGCCCCTTCAACCAGTATTCATCGCCCTGTTATCACAATATTATATAGGATACTTTTAAGAATATGTTATTTTATAAAGGTTTCTTTGCATTAAATTCCTCAAATGCAACTTAGATGTTGTCTTGTAGCTTTTTCTACTAGCTCTACTTCATTGTTTACTATTTTCCTTTAAACAGAAAACATTGAACGTTGAACATCGTTGTTAAACTAGTTGCTGAAGCATAATGACCCTTTACGATTACATTTCGATTACATACAGTTTAGTTTATAGAAGCAAAAATGGGAAACTTTGTCGTCCTTCGAAAATAATGGACTAACTTAAAAATTTGTAGAAAACGTGGAAAAATACTTGGTCATTATTTTCAGATAGTACTGAAAACATATAAACACTTCTTGGTGCCACCAGCTTTTGCTTGACAGCCTGTTGGCATGTCGACAATCCTCTCGGCTCCTTGCTGGTCCTCCTCTCTCCTCCTCCCCTCACCTTCAGTCAGCGTGAGGACGCGCAGCGTCCTGACGTCACAGTCTTACGTGGCTCCCCCAGCTCAGCTGCAGCGGAGGATGAGTCTAGATTAGCCTCCTCCCCCATCGGGCTGCGCATCTCCGTGGTCGGTCAGCTGAGCTCCGATTCCCGCTGCTGCCTCTTCATCGGCTCTGTTTTCTTCCTGTTTGCTGGTGTGTTTGTAACGTCTCTCCTCCCTGAGCACCAGGGGATGGGGGGATGATCAGGACCGACTCCCCTCCACCGCCGCTTCTTCCTCTACCTCCGCCGCCGGAGCTCAGTCAACGATGTGGGCTCCGCTGCTCGGCCAGGCTGCGCTGTTTGCGGCCCTGCTGGCGCTCAGCTCCTGCCTGACAGGTAAGCTGCAGTCTGTTATCGCCCTGTACTGGTGCCCAGGCCGGTATACTGATACCCAGATAAGCGGTTGTCGCCTGGCGCCGCCCCCTGGGGCCTCCCGCTGGGGCCCGATGCTCTGAGCCAGCTGGAGGCTCCTCCAGTGTTTTTATCCTCAGCTAATTCCTGAAGATGTTTCTCACTGTAATATTTACCTCCTGAGTTTATTCAGTAAATGGTAATGGTTTGTCATCAGACTGATTAGACCTGTGAATGAAGAAGGAACTTTTCTGTTTTAGATCATTGAAGTAATAAATCACTATTATTTATAGTCACTGACAGAATTATTGATGTATTTTTGAACAAAGACTGAAAAGCTGCAGATTTCCTGTGGATAACCTGGTGCTGGGTGAAGGAAAGCAGGAGTTGCATGGCAACTAATCCTCCCTGACTCTACTGATATTCCACTAATAGAATTAAATGAAAAGCCCAAAAGACGAGATTAAGCAGCAGATAAAGTCCTTAAAGTTTTAATAATCATAAACTTAATTTAAGTCATTTATCAACTTAATAATAAAATAATCTGAGTCTCTGATTGTTAGATGGAAAGCTGTAAACATGTGAAGGGGAGGACAGGAAATTATAGTCTGCTGTGTACCTGCAGGTCGTCATAGGAACATTTAGTTTTATAATAAAGAGTAACAACAGGAAGTGAGTGAATTGCCACGGTGACGGTTTCACTCGCTGACGTGAATGCTGGCATCTGGCAGGTTGAGCAGAAATCCTATTAGCAGGGAAACAGACGTGTTTTTTGGAGTGTGGACCTGCTGCTAGATGCCGTGGCCTCAGTTATCTGTGGCGAGGAAGAATTCCCTCCATCTGGCTGCTGTCAGGAACACATTCCTGTTGTCAGCCACCCCCACCCCCCATCACTGACGTGGGTCACTGTCCAGCATCACATTACACACACTTAGAGCCACATGAGGACATTTTCTGTGAGGACATCCTCAGTTTATAAGATGCTTGAACCTGTCCTGTTGTCAGTGGTGGATGTTCTGATGCAGGCACACATGGGGTCACAATGAGCTGCAGGACTCTGTGTTCATAGTGTTCTTGGACCTCCTTGTATAATCTTTACTCAGTGCTGGTTTAACCTCTGCAGGGATGTCCGCCATCTCCTGGGTCCATATGAAAGATCTGTGCTTTAAACTTTGAGGTTTTCATTCGGTTTTACAGTTTTGACACATCAGAGAGAATTATTGTCCACTGCAGAGCAATTTGTCTTTCCTTCTGGATGAATAAAGTTAATCTCATTGAAGATCAGGTGTGGACTTGTGATGTGGCTCCAGTACCTGATGGAAGGTTTTCAGTTAGACAGAACCAAGCTGGATTATGAACCAAACAGAGCAGGATTACATACGGTCCGTCCTGAATGAGATACACTTACTTACTAAAGTTGGCCTAGGGGTTGGTAAAAAGACGGATCGATCAGGATATTGATAATATTGATACCAACATTGGTATCTGTATCAGTCGATTCTACAGTGATAACATCGATTTGAAACTGTCAGAATCTTCATAAATAAAGTGCTTTTGGGTGGATTTGGGTCACCGCTGTGACAAGGCACCTACATGGGCAAAATCAGCGTCTCTCGCAGAGATAAGACCAAATCCAGATGTTTATGGAATGAGTAATAACTTTGTTGTTCATGTGTTAATGTGTAATAAAAAAATGAAAGCTTTTATTCTTCAGATCAATCTCTCAGCAATAACGCATCAACTTGACAGCTCTATTAAATAGTATCAGTATCGCCGATACTAGCCCTTTGTGTACTTGGTATCCCATCTGTATCAAATCTTGCAGTATTACCTACCGTGTTAGTAAAGTAGTCCTACGAATGAGTAAATTAATGTCTGACAAGGAACTGTGCTACACTAGGAGGTGAAAGTGAACCTGAGCTAAATTAATTGATCAATTATTTATGTTATTAGATTAAAAAACACACAATTCCATAATTTACCAGGTCTTAATTTGCTTCATGTTGATTTTACCAACAACTGACCGGACTGCGGTCAGTCAGCCGCCATGTTTGTTTGGTTAAATAAACTCAACCTGGAAAGGCAATCACATGGACATATTTATGTCAAGTCTTATTTTATTTAATTGTTTATCAGAATGGAAGAATGTATATTAACGAGCCTACAATATTGTCATAAATATACTTGATTTACCAGGTTGTTAATTTCCATCTGTAGTCTCATGAAGGAAACATATAACATCAGAAGAGAGCAGTTAAAACACTGCCACAGAAAGAAAGAAAGAAAGAAAGAAAGAAAGACAGACAGAAAGAAAGAAAGAAAGAAAGAAAATGTCTACAATTTTCTAAATCTCTGCTCTGCAACTACAGCCTGTACATTACGAAGAGGTGGAGTCATGCTTGAGATAACGAGGGATGAACTGAAGTGCTGCAGGCCGCTGACATTATGTGGGAAACCCTGAATATATCTGAAGTGCTGGTGGTTGACCAGGGAGGTTTAAAAGTTGAAATCAAATGCTGCTTCATATCAATCAATCAACAGATTGTCATTTTGGTTTTATTTCCACTGTGGCAGCAAAACTGGAGCCTTCAGAAACCCCTGCTGATTTAACGGGAAGAGCCAAGACCAAGACACAGTCCAGTTTAATTGTAATCCAACTCAATCAAATTGATTCAGCATGAATCTAGTTTATAATGTTTCTATATAAACCCATTCACAAAATAATTATCTAGCTAAGGAAAGCAACGGATTGGATCAAATCTCTTTGATTCAGTCATCCACCCTGAGCGCCACAAGGAGATGGTGGAGAGGAAAACCTCCATCAGATCCAGGAAGGAAAACCTCAATCTGGACCAGGAAGGATGGAAACCCTCCATTAGGACCTGAACGAGAAAGGACAGCCATTTACCTGGTAGGGGTTTAAGTTGCCACCACTGATGCTGATTCGATAAGCATCTGGACACACTGCCAGTGACACGATACATTAATGATACAGTGAAGCCTCTTCCCAATACAGTGTGATATGATTTACCCCTGTTCACAATGCGATTTATTAATTATTTACAGATTTGATTTTATACAATGCCATTCGATTCCATTCATGATGTGATTCAAAACTATTTAACACAATACAAAGAATTCACAAGCCAACATCTTGTTTCTCTGTAAGGGATGTATTTCATACTTGATTGTTTTCTATAAAGCAAACCAAAAAATCCAACTTAAAAAAAAGCAATATATGGACACTTTGGTACTAACATTCTACACTGACATCAAAACCACTTGTAGCTCAGTGTTCCAATAAACAGCAACTGTTATCACAGATAGAAATTGAAAGGATACGACATGCCAATGCTACGTCAAGGGGGAGCCAGGATGTTGAGTCAAAAGGGGGAGTTAACATCAACCCCCCCCCCCCCATTGTTGGGTACCAAGCCCAAGGATGAGCAAGTAATTGACCTAAGGGATAAGATCATGGCTAAGATGAGAGCCTGTTAACCCCGACACTGAATAGCAAGAATGGTACCACCAGAAAGTCTTCTAATTGATGTGAATGCAGCACTAAGAACAATCCCTACTAAAACTATAACCAATGATTTGATATACAGCACAGCAACAGTGATGCTGGAGATGCTTGACTAACAATATGAAGGGCAAGAAGGAGGCAAAATGGAGGAGGTTGGAAGCCAAAATCAAGGCAACTCAGAGAGAACTTTGTCAACTGTCAGAACTCCAGAAGGGTACAACCACAGAAGGGGTGCAGCCAGGTGTCCATACCTGAGGCTCTAGAAACTGCCAAGCTGTCAGGAACGAGGCCTGGAAGGTTGAGGTAAGGACCCAAATGCAGGCAGAGGAGGTGGGAGGAGGCAGGCCGGTACAGGAACAAGGTTTTAATAAAACAAATTAATAAAATAAATAAATAAACAAACAAACTAGACTACAAGGATGACAGAAGGCATCAAGAATTAAACGTGGCATGAATATAGCAATACATGAAGTGGACTGGCCTGGAAAAACTGAAACCAAGGGGTATAAATACAACGAGGAACTAATAGGAAACAGGTAAACAGGAAGATAATCTGCTAATTAAACCAGGTGAACTAACATAAGCAAAGACTCCGAGCTTTGGCTGAAAGACTGAGGAGGTCCACAAGAGAAACAGAGGCCAGGAAAATAAACTGGCTGTTCTCCACTAACCCAGCTAAAGTGTACTCCCAGTGGCAGGGTAATACTACACACACTAACCCACCAAAGCTGGAGACTGGAATACTGGAAAAACATATGGGAGAAGGAGGCATCACATAACAGTGAAGCACAGTGGAAAAGACCTAAGAGTGGGCCACAGCACCCTCCCTGAACAAAGTCCAGCAACCATCATGGTAGGGCTGCTTGATTATGAGAAAAATGTGTGACAGTGTGACATTTGAAGCTGTGGTAATACAGACGAGTTTCTTTCCACCAGGTCCACGTAGCTATTGTTTGTCTCAGACCAGCAGCTCTGTTCTGCTCTGCTCTGGAAAAAGTGAGTCTGGAGACAATTTGTTTTCACGTTGAAATCCGCATCATATACGGCTCCATGGTGCGGCTTGATCCGTAGCGGTGGCAAAACATTGGACTGTAGCCATGTCCTTCACAACACCCTCACCACCATCATCATCCAGGGCAGGAGAGACACTCCACTAACATGAAGACGAGATGGCAGTGATGTCGTTTGTCCAAAGTGGTGATGAGTACCTTAAATCCCGAGTTGTTCACTGTGTTAACTAAAAAAAATATTCTGTTTGTTTATAACGTTTGTCTCTCTGTGTCTCTGGGAGCTGGTGGATTATTTAGTCGTGATTCACAAAAATTTAACATTTTTCTGTTTTCTTGTGTCGTGTTGCAAGCCCCTGTGTGCACGTCTACGTGAACAAGCGCAACATTTCACATGCACGAATGTCACCTGTCGCTTGGCTGGAGGAGGGCAGCGATTTTCACCTCATCGCATAAGTTCCATAGAAAATGATGGAGAAGGAGCGACGTTGCCTCCGTGTGTCCAGCCCTTAACTGGCGAGGTGTTTGTAACTGGCACTGAATAAAACTAAAGCAGTTGGGGCTGTGGGAGGAGTCTGCAGCAGTGGGAGGAGTCTGCAGCAGTGGGAGGAGTCTGCAGCAGAGCGCTGCAATGCCAGTGGCTTTCAATTTGAAACTGAAAACAGCACAAGAGGAAACTGTGAAGGACAAAAATAATAAGATCATTTCATTTTTATGATCGTTGAAAACCCAGATCGTAATTGTGATTAAAATTCAATTAATCGCCTAGCCCCACATCACTGTACTAGACATCCAACAAAGACTCTCAGGAATGAAGAACTGGACAGCACCTGGCCCAGACATGATCCACACCTACTGGTTAAAGATGCTAACTTCACTCTATGAGCTCCTAGCGGCACAAATGAAACAACTGCTGAAGGATAGGACCCACACTGAACGGCTGACCAAGGGACATCAGTCCTGATACTGAAATATCCCCAGAAAAAACCTGACCTGGCTGATAACCTGTCTCTCCCCAACATGGAAGTTCTTGTCAGGCATCATAGAAGCTAAGATAAGTGGGCACTTGGATCAATACATGACAGAGATACAAAAAGGAATTGGTAGAAGTACCAGCTGCTGGGTGATAGAACTGTCACCTGAGACTGCATAAACAGACAAGGCAAACCGGTGCACTGCCTGGATTGATTATCAGAAAGCCTATGACTCAATGCCACATACATGGATCCTGGAATGCCTGAAGCTGTACAAGATCAACAACACTGTAATAGCCTTCAGTACAAACTCAATGAGGTAGTGACAGACCACCCTTGAGGCCAACTTCGAGCTAACTGCACAAGTCTCCATCAAATGTGGTATATACCGAGGAGATGCTCTGTCCCTGCTGCTGTTCTGCAAAGGCCTGAGCCTTCTTAGCCAGTTAAGAAACAAGACAGGCTATGGCTGCCGACTCAGGAATGGATCCACCATCAGTCACCTCCTCTGCATGGATGACATCAAGTTATACGCTAAGAGTGAGACATTGACTCACTGATCCACACCACCAGGATCTACAGCAGAGACATCAGAACTGAGACTGGAGAAATGTGGCCGAATGGTAACAAAGAGAGGGAAGGTGGTCCATACAGAGGGCAGAATAGCTGATGCTGAGGAGAGCTACAAATACCCGGCATATCACAAGCAAATGGCAACCATGAAGAAGCCACAAGAAAAGCTGCCACAGCCATATTTCTGCAACAAGTAAGTCCTGAGATGTCATCTCAATGGCAAGAACAAGATCCAGGCAATTAACAGCTCTTCCCTGCCAGTAATCAGATACCCTGCTGGCATAATAAGCTGACCAAAGGAGGAAGTTCAGACCACAGACGTTAAAAACAGAAGCTGTTCACAGTGCATGGAGGGTTCCACCCAAAAGCCAGTGTCCAGAGACTATACACCAAGAGCAAAGGAGGAGGGCGAGGACTAATGAGCATCAGGGCCACTATCCAAGATGAATCATCCAAACTCCATGAATACATCAGGAAGATGGCCCCAAGGGATGAAGCACTGAGTGAATGTCTCAGGCAATGGAACCTGGAGCAGAATGAAAAGGAGGAGGGAGGACAAACCCCTGCACAGGATGTACCACCGACAGATAGCGAAGTGGCAGATATGAACAAGTCCTACCAATAGCTAGAGAGGGGCTGGACTGAAGGACAGCACAGATGTGTGTATATATGTGTATATATATATATATATATACACATATATACATAGAAATGAAACTAGACCAGCACGAAATTGCAGAGGCTTTATTTACTTCGTCAAGCAAACAGTGGAAGGATCTTACTGAGTCCGTCACTAATTCTAATTGTTTGGTAAAAGAACTCAATATCATCTGTGATGCTGTTAACAAAATATTTTTGAAAATTTATTATAATTAAAATATTGTGATTTCTTTTGGCTGTATTGTCCACACCTAATCTAGATATTTACTATAAGATTTCTGCAACTGTTGAAGCTTTTCGGGAGCTTTTATGAACAGATCATTTTTCCTTTTTTACTTAAAGTCAGGACAACAGGTTGCTAGGAAACTGTGACATGATGAGAACGCACATATGATGCCGATAAAATGTTATTAGAGCTCAGAGTTGTTCTCTGTATCGAAATACAGCTGATTATCCATCTCTTAGCCTTTTCTCAAACAGCCTTGATAAAGCTGGTCTGCTGTATTTGAATGTATTGAAATCATTTGGTTCAGAGAGTGATATAAAGTTGACTTTCTTTTCTTTTCCTGCTTCCAGCTGAAAACACCTTCCAGCTATTTACCGATTATATGAGAGGAAGAAAAACATTCCAAAACCAAATGACAAGGTCAAATACGACGTTTGTCTCCAGGTTTACTCCTCTTTTGTCTGTTTTTTCTCAGAGTGGTGGTAGTAGAAGAGGTCTCTGTGCTTTCATTGGACTGAGATTGTTTGGATATTGTTCTGAATCTAATAGAAATTCAAGGCTTCATCTCAACCACAGTACCTCTGGTGTCCCTCTCTGTCTCAGAGAAACTGTTCTCTTCATGACCAGCTGTAAAGTTTTGCATAGATTAGCCAGTCATGTTGAAGCCCAGGTATGAGGCCACATTGTGTCCGATAGCTGCGCAGCTTCAGTTGTGTTCAAAATAAAACAGACATCATGGTTTCATGTTGAACAGCCACATCTCTGCATGACAAATCATAAATGAGCTTCTTCTTCCAGTCCTCTGCCTCTCTCTTAGACAAACCTCCTTCATCACCCCTGTATTCCTGCAGTGACTCACCCCCTCCAATGATGTCACTCCCCCTCTGTTGCCATGGCAGCTGTCATGGCAACCAGTGTCAAGGCTCCCGCAGAGACGGGAGATTATTATAAAAAGGAGGGTTAATACTGAAGGCTAGGTCAGCCTCATTGAGCTTGGTTCAACCTGGTTTGGTCTGGTTCTGTTTTTTTTTTCAGCCCGGTTCAGCTTGTTCAGCCTGGTCTGGTTCAGCCTTGTCTGGTTTGGCCTGGTTCAGGGTGATTTAGCCTGGTCTGATTTGGTCTGGTTAAGCCTGGTCTGGTTTGGCCTGGTTCAGCCTGGTCTGGTTTGGCCTTGTTCAGCCTGGGTCAGGCTCACATGTCTTTAAACAGAGGACAATCTGTTCTTATGGTTTTAGGTGATGAACCCCGTTTTCTGTTTCTATCTTGCTGGAGGAGAAGGATGAATTCAGATTAGATTTGAACTGAAAACTAGAGAAAACAAACTAGATTCATTTTGTTTACACTCGCAAGAACATGGTGGATGTGTTACTGCGGCATTACTGGAAGTAAATAATTCTGTTTCCATCTTTTTGCTCTGCAACACATCTTCAGTTTGAGAAAATAATGACGTCTTTAAAATCTAAAATAAATCTTTGGCTGCTCCTGATTGGATATTACTGTAAATGGTTAATTGACTGTACTTAAATAGCACCTTTCTAGTCACAAGTTGACTTCTCAAAGCACTTTTACACTACATGTCACATTCACACACTCATACAACACTTATATTGTTATATAGAAAGTGCTTTCTACACACACATTAATGCCCCGACAGGCACATCAGGAGGCAACGTGGGGTTTAGTGTCTTGTCCAAGGACACTTAGGCATGGAGTCAGGGGAAGCAGGAAATTGATCCACGACTTTCCAGTTGGACTGTCAGTTTAAGCTATCTGATTGTGGGGAAATGTGACAGAAAGTGGCCTCATCATAATATCCAGGTCTAAATGGAGGTCTCCTAGCAACATACTGTAGTACTGATAGTGATCTTTTTATGTTGCAAATGTGACAAATAATGGTGTTATCTTGGATCACTCATTGCTGATTTACCAGTCTTTGAATGTTTTGTTTTGTTAAAGAAAAGGTTATAACCACTGAGTAGATTCCTGCTCTTAAAGTAAGTCCAGATACCTAAATATCTTCAGTGTGTCCACTCACGAACCAGCATGGTGACAAGCAGGGGGCGTGTGCACAGCCCTCTGCAGACACCAGTATATATGCAAATACAAAACTAACATGAGTACAACAAGTAGGTTTTCATGTCCAGGTGGACCTCTGGGGTGTCTGAACTCTGGGTCTGAACAGCAATATTTAAAAAAGTTAGAAAGTTAAAATTAGCAAAGCCAAATTTTCTCATAGTTTACAGGAGTCTTCTGGTTTGGTTGCTTATTTCAGTCCAGGTTGGACTCATTGACTGTGACTCTGTTTTGTGATAGCACATAGATAACGTTTTAATCCACCACTCATTAGTGATTATTTTAATCCCACTGAGAGAAATAGCTTTAAAAACAGGTTTTAATGCCCCACCCAGAGGAAGAGGTGGAGAACTTTTCCTGGAATTGCAAACTTATATAATTTGGGTTGATGTGTTAATGCTGCTAAATGAAAGTGTGTAGGATACAGTGACAGAAACTGAACTGAAACTGACCTCTGAGCTACCGTAGTGATGGTAGGATGGACCTCAGCTCTCAGGTCTTGATCTGCTCTCCTCTGCAGGATCTCATCTCTGCCCTCGCAGTCTGGACTGCGCGCGAGCAGGACGACACTTCTGCCGGCCGGGAAGTTCCCACTGTGGTCCCTGTCTGAGCCCACTGGTGGAAAACTCCCATGGACACTGTGTCCTCAAGAAGAGACGTTCTCATCCTCAGTCCAGTAAAGGTAGGAGTCCATTCTCACGGTGGTCCTCATGCTCATCCCTATTATGATCCCCATGGTTTGTTTCTACCAAACACATGTAGCAACAACGCTATAAAAACACCAAGAGTTGTACTTCCAGGAGCAGAAACAAGGCAGGATTTTTCATGAAGGGTCTTAATCCAACTGCTTCCACCATCCACACACCAGGAACTTTTAGACTTCCAAGATTTTCCAAGTTTCCATCTGCATGGCCGTGTAGAAGCTGGTCTGAAGCAGCAGATGGTTCCAGATATCAGGAACAGAAATCTGTCCTGGATAACGTAGAAGGATCTGTGACATTACATAGATCTGCTTTTTAAAGAATCTAGAGCTGAACTCACATCTAAACTGTGGAAACATTCAGATGACGTCTCACATCTTCCTGAACATCAGCGCTGACTCTGCCTTGGTTGACCAACACTTTCTTTTTTTTTTTTTTAACCTGTCCTGTCCAGCATCATAGCAAGAAAAATGATAATCTGGTTGCTGTATCGTGCTGAACAAATTTGCTCTGCCAAGGGGAGGCCTATGGGTATAAGGCTCCTCTTGATAATCTGATCCATTTATTTATTTATTTGTTTTGATCATGGAATCTATGTAATCTTGCTGGACCTGACCGGAGGGGACAGAAAAAGAAGGAAGACAGCAAAAAGATGTAAAAGGGAAAGAAGAAAGGAGACAAAAACATCAGAAAGAAGGAAACAACCCTTCAATCCACACCATCACCAGACAACAAACTGATACACTTGTGAACACACCAGAAAATTTCCTACAACTTTTACAAAAAACAAAAAAAAAAAAAGAAAAACAGAGCTGCTAGTCATTAAGAGTTTTTAAATAATAACCAAATCAAAAAGACATATCATGAAAGTAGCATAGCAGCGACCAAATACTAACTCACAGGAAAAATAAAAAGAATTATCTCTTAGTATATAAACCCACTGGACAACTCAGTGACTGTGTCAGCATGCAAAGGATGAGGAATAAGGAGTGATCAGTGATGAAGAGTGGTGAGTGAGCAAATGCGACCACGCTTCTGTGTGGGAGGTCAGAGGCAGACCAGGGGCACCAACCCAAGCTACCCCACCACGAAGACGACTCCAGCCCCACCCGAAGGGTGGCAGAGGAGAGCCCCAGCAAGAGCCCCCCCACGGGTCCTGGGGCACAGGTCCCAGTGGGCCAAAATTTGGGCGGCCGCCGGCCCCAGGGCAGCCCAAGTGAAGGGCCCAGGGCCCCAGAGGCGGGCGCCCCAACCCCCCAAAGGCAGAGGGCCCGCACCATGCCTAGGAGAACTAGCCCCCCCCCCCCCAAACAACCACCCTGTGTAGGCCAGCACACACCCCAATGTTCCAGCTGTACACCCCGGGAACCATGGCGCCATCAACCCCCTCCCCCCACCCTCCACCTACTCCAATCTGCACCCAATATAACCCCACACTCACACTCTCCCCTGTGTCTTACCCACAAGCACTCACTATCACACAGTCACATCACACATAACCCACCCACCATGCCCCGTGGGGGACACCCCAGAAGACAGTGAGCCCCAAGCAATAGCACAGCATTCCCCCCCAGGACCCACACCTGACCACAGAGCCAGCAGCCCACTAGCGCAGTCACCCCGGGTCCCAGCCATTACCCTCTCCCTCCCCACTCCTGACTGTTTATGTAGTGGGTGTTGTTTGCAATTAAAATTGAGGGGCAGTGACTGCAATGTGCCAGGAGCCAGGCCACCTAAGTGGCCCCGCCCGACATGCACCGCATGACACGCCCCCCAGGTGTTGTTTGTGTGTTGTGTTGCTTGTGTTTTGGTGTCTAAGTGCAATTAAAACTGAGAGGCGAGTCGCCACAGGGGGCATCCGAGGAGACCACTGAATGGCCCCCTACGCTCCACCCCGCGTGACATGCATGCCTTCCAAATCCCTACGTGTGTGTGTGTGTGTGTGTGTGTGTGTGAGACAGCGAGAGTGGGAAATAAGAGGGGTCTGAGGATGTCAGAGGGAAGCAAACTCCCCTCTGGATGTTGAGACTCTAGTGGCATTGGGCACCTCGCTCCCCGGGACGTCTCCCAGGGCAAGACAGGCCAGGAGAGGCTGCCCCCCACGACTGGGCCATACAGGGACCGCAGCCAATGAGCCGCCACCAACCACAGAAGGTACCCACCCCCCACATGCCTAACAGGGAATGATTGGATGGAGAGGAGGACAGCGGCAGAGCCCAGACCCACGGCACACCATCCCCAGGCCCGCCCAGCCCCCTCCCCCCCATAAGTGCACACACAGAAATATATGCACACACCTATATCCTTGCACACTCCCGCTCATCCTAACACACACACACCTCCTCACCCCCACCCACACAGTATAAACACTCACACAGCATACAACCCTCCCAATATAACTCCCCAGCCCCCCCTCCCTCCTGCCATGCCCTGTGGGAGACATCCCCAGCGGACCAGAGAACAGCGAGCCCCAGATCCGGCCCCCACTGCCATCCCCAGCCACCCCCCATCACCTCCCACCCAGATGCGGCTGGCCGGGCATCCCCCAAGATCAGCAGCCCCCCATCAGCGCAGCCGCCCCGGTTTCCGGCCCCCAGGGCAACCACCTCCCCCTGCCCGCCCCCGGCGGCGCCCCGGGGAAGAGGGGAGTGAGGTGTTCCCATTGTCCTCCTCTTCCTCCCCGCTCATGACTGTTTGTGGTGAGTGTGTTTTTTGCAAGTAAAACTGGGGGGCAGTGACCATATTGTGCTGAGAGCAAGGTCGTGTTAGTAGTCCCGCCCTCCATGCACCATATGACACGCCCCCCAGAAGTTGTTTGTGTCTTGTGTTGGTGTTTTGATGTCTAAGTGCTTTGGGTATCATCCCAGGTACAGTAAAGCGCTATATAAATACGGACCATTTACCATTTACCATTAAAACTGAGAGGCGAGCTGCCACAGGGTGCAGCTAAGGAAGCCACATGGGTGCCCCCCCCGGCTACACCCCGCATGACGTGCACGCCTCCCAAATCCCTATGTGTGTGTGTATGTGTGTGTGTCTATGTGTGTATGTAAGAGAGATAGAGAGAGCGGGGAAGAAGAGGGGTCCGGGGATGTAAGTCCAAAGGGAAGAGAACCGCCCTCCGGATGGTGAGATGCTAGCAGCACAAGGCACCCCCGTTCCCCAGGAGGCCCCCCAGGGCAAGACAGGCCTGAGGTAGCCACCCCTCACGACCAGGCCATGCAGCGACTGCAGCCAACGAGCTGCCACCGACCTCAGAAGACACCCACCCACCAGACACCCAGGGGGGAAGGAGAGGAGCGGAAGAAGAATAGCGGAAGAGCCCAGATCCACGGCGCACCACCCCCAGGTCCCCCCCCCCACAGGGTCATGTCATCCCTCCCCACCCCACCTACTCACCTATGATCTTGCACACTCCCACTTATCCTAGCACATGCATACGCACACACACAAACATACCCCCACACCAACACAAACATCAATCAAAGCATAGACACACACAACATGCAAACATCCCCGAATCCCACTCAGCCCCCTTTCAAACCCCTACACCTCTCCTGCCCCCGGGCCATACACCCTGGGTCCCAGGGCAGCAACCAGAAACCAGGACATGCACCAACCCACACCATGGCAGCACATCCGGGCAGGCCCGGACCCCCGGCACATACAGACCCCACCACCTCGGAGGGAGGGGGGACCACCCCCAGGCACCAGAGCCCAGAACCCCTGCCCAGCCCGCCCAGGAATAGTCCAGCTGTTTGGCCCAGGACCGATGCCCACCGACCCAGGCACCACCAGTGGCCTCACACCCCGCCACAAGGCGACCCCAACCGCTGGCCCCCACAGCCCCCGACAGGGCCGGACCCAGAGCCACCCACCACCAACACTTTCTTGACAGGAAGTTGTGAACCCATAGAGGTCATGTGACTGAGTACCAACAGTAGGGTGGTGTGGTAAGTTATGATCTTACACCAAATGCTGAAGGACTAGCAGAACAATTTAGTTTTTCTCACCAATATGAAAAATAATTTCATGAATGAACCTTCCTCCTAGTGCTCTGCACTTGTTCATCTGTCTGGTGTGATGCTGCTAATGAGGTGTGTACAAAGAGTCCTTGAAGGAAAGTTTTTAGTTACAGGAATGATTCTGGTTGTGTTTTATTCCAGGTAAGGGGGCTAGTTACCCTGAGCTAGATGAGGAGATCGATTTCCTGTCCGCCATCATCAGCAAACAGAGAACCGGGGTATCAGGTATGAACAGGCCACCATGTGACCCACGTTGTCTGGAATGTCTCTGCTGACATAATACCTCCAAACTACTCCTCTTCATTCTAGCTCCACCCTCTCAGGATGTCATATCCAAGCAGCTTGAACCCAGCCCTGAATCTTTGACAGAGCACCCAGCCAGTACAGCTCCCCCAACCGCCAGTAACCACACCACTGCTCTGCTCAGAGATCCCATTATCCTCCCCTACCCCTCTAACGACCACGTGTTCATCAGTAAGTATGCCATCATCCACGACCTCAGACTGTTAATCAGAATAACATTAGTTACCATGGAAACACCAGAGTCCACACCAAGCGGGACATGGTGGGAACAGGGTGTCAGTATGAGGCTGATGAAGATCTATGTGACACAGTCCAGAAAAAGGATGCAGGAGGAATCAGGTTGATGTTCTTGTGGCAGGATTCTGGGAAGCACATTTCTAAAGTCAGAAATGTTCAGAATAAAGACGTCATTTATTGATAATTAGACAAAAACTGTCACAGACAGAAATGAATCTTATGAACATCTCTCTAAGGACTTTAAATGTGGAACATCTAGGTCAGATTAGTTAAATGATGGTCTTTGTGATCTGTGGATGCTGAAATCTCGGGACTGACCTGGAATTTACTTTGGGGAGGTTCACATAGAGCTTTTCTGTTGCTGTTGGTTTGTTCTGCTATACTCAATGTTGCTTTCAGTCTGATCGGTCCCAGCCTGATGAACTGGGATATCAGACGCAGTTTTCAGCCAGAGATGATGATGTTGTCATCTTACAAATGCAGACCTACACAGCGTTTACTCCTCCTCATCGTCCTCATGGTCTGTTTCTATATCTTCTCAGTCATGAGCAGTGTCTTCATCATGGTGGGTTCGCTGGTGTTGATGGTAGCAGGAGCCTGCTGGATCAGGTAAGATATTTCCTCCCTCTCCACACTCTATTTCTCTTCATTTTACAACCTGCAGTATTTTTATGTTGAACAATGACTGGATGATTGGACCACTGTCAGTTAGAGCCACATCGGTTTTTCTGTCTAATCTTACGGGCATTTCCTTGTGATCTGTAAAATTTTAGAAAAATATTGGGGCCTGAGGAAACATCTCCAAAACAGGAAAGATGAGACAATATGTATTTAGAACAAGGTTTCCTTTAACCACAGGATCCTCCACACCTGGTTTAAATCAGATGAATCCAACAGCTTGTCACATTCGGAACAATGACCCATTAATCTGATTCAGGTGCAGGAAAGATTTTAAAGCAGCAGGACCGTGGCCCTCAGAGACCAGAGTTTGAGATCCCTGCTATGGATATTATACTGTTTTATGAATAGTTGGACAGATTACATCAAATCAGAACTTTAGCCTGGGAGGAAAACCTTCATCAGGGCCAGAGCTAGGAAGGAAAACTGAGATATTCTAATGACCTAAATAATGATTTTTAGTTTTAAAACCTGTGTTGTTGAGTTTTCTGCAGGTTTTATCATTTTCTCCTTGTATTCCTTGTCTGCTATCTAAACATTAATAATCTGCTTTGGATTTCCTTCTTCTCATCGTCATGTTCATTTTAACCTTCTTATTTCTGTCAGATGTAAAAATGCTTTCTGCTTTCCTCTCTTTTTATTTTTTGTCTCAGACTGCAGAAAGGTGTCCATCTAACTCAGAAGGTGGACTACCCTGCATACGGACTGATGAGAGCCCAAAACCTCTGCAGTCCTGTAAGTGACTTTTATCAGACGAATGGCCAGTTTGTGCAAGTCTGCTCAGGGATAACATGTCACATAATATCTTTTGACAGCATTTACATGTGCACAGCTCCCAGTTGATTAGAGTTTTCATATCCTGTTGATGTTGTAGCGTTTCAGGCCTTCCACTATCCATGTGTGGGTCTCAGTGGTAATAGTATGTAATGCTGCTCAACAGACAGCTGCTGTGGCTTCTTCAGGAGCTATTTTATTCCTCAACCTTGGAAATACATCACAGATTTTTCTTGTACATGATCTTCCATCTCAAGCCAGCTGTTAGCTATCAGGGCTCAGTAACATCCTCAGATAATGATGCATCCTTCTTGCCACATCACTGCTGAACCTCATTGATCTCTAGTTGAAACAATCAGTGCTCTTAACAAACACCCACTAATCTCCAAATACAGCTTAAAATCCGGTTCAGTGGGTAGACACACAAACAACCAGCCACTTGGGAGGTTGATGAATTATTGATGCTTCTTTAAAATGAACGAGAAGAGTTGTCTTCTGTTAGGGAGAACCGAATCTTCAGCCTCTGCAGTTCAGGAGGCGGGTCTTTAGTTTGATGGAGACACATTAGAGAAAGGATCATATCATGATCATATCATGATGTCTTGAAATCTCTGATTCTGCTCACGTACCCCCTCCCTTTCTTCATGTGTTCCAGCCTGGGGACAGGAAGCTGGCCCACAGTGCCCAGATGTACCACTACCAGCACCAGAAGCAGCAGATGCTCTCCCTGGAGAAGTGAGTCACATCCTGGGTCAGATGCTTGTCCTGGTCTGTCTGTCTTGTTTCCTCGTCTCTTATGGCTTCTTGCTCCCCGCCTCATTCAATCTGTGTTATACTTGCTGATGGATGAATGACTCTGTCGGTGTGTTTGCAGACGCAGGGATGAGCCAAAAGTTCCAGACTCAGGAGCATCAACAGATGAGGAGAACGAGGATGGAGACTTCACCGTTTATGAGTGTCCTGGACTTGCTCCGGTGAGTAAACACAGGAGTATTATCAGATTATTCATGGAAAGTAAACAATGCCACAATGCTGCTGAACCAGAGGAATGACTGGAACCACACATCACTTGATATGCATGAAAACAAAGATTTTCATGATGTAGTGGCATTTGGCAGCTTCACACCTCCAATGGTCATGGAGAATGCAAACACCTCTCTGGTTGGTCTAGCTAGAGTTTGGTTTGTTCCTTTTGGGCTACTGTAGATTTTTTTACAGAAATGCAATTATTTAAATTGTTTTACTTGATTTTACTCAACAGCTTATAATAAGTTCCCAGAGGGTTGGGACTCTGTGTAAAATGAAATGAAACCAGAATACAATGATTTTATAAATCTCATCAACCCATATTTTATCCCCAGTAGAACATAAACAACATAACAGATGTTGAAACTGAGACATTTTACCATTTCATGTAAAATATTAGCTCATTTTGAGTCTGATGGCAGCGACACATCCAGGTTCAGCATGGTGTAGCATCCCCTCTTCTTCTAAGATGTCTGTAAACATCTGGGACGTGAGGAGACCAGTTGCTGGAGTTTTACGTGAGGAATGTTGTCCCATTCTGGTAAGATGCAGGATTTTAGCTTCTTAATAGTCCTGGACCTTTGTTGCTGGATTTTTGCTTTCCTGATGCCCCAAATGTTTTCTACTGGAACTTGTCAAGATGGCGGCGTGCATGGACGCAGCAGCCCCTCCTGAAGACAGCAAGAATGAAAGTTTTGAGCGTTTTGCTGTTCCCAGATGTTCATTTCGCAAAACTTACAGCCAAGAAACTTTGCTGAATATCAGGGCAATGAAGTCTGCGTTGGCAGCTGCCCAAGAGAGGAGGACGTGCAGGTGGTGCGACCGCAACTGAAGGAGGGGGAAGAGAGGCGGGATCCATGCTAGGCTTAAGGCCAACCCCCTAGACCAACAGTACCGTCGCGCCTACTGTCCTCCCTTTGACAACAAGCTAGATGAGCTACCTGTGATGAGAGAAACCCACAGAGAGTGGAAAGGCCGCTGTGCACTCGCTTTCATAGAAACATGGCTACACAACCACATCCCAGACATACAGCTGGAGGGAATGACATTTTTCCAGGCGGACAGAGAGGCGGCTAGCTACGGTCAGAGCCAAGGCGAGGGCCTGTGCATTTATATCAACGAAGCCTCCAAACACTGCTCTCAGTTGGCAGAGTTACTTATTGTGAAATGTTAGCCATTTTACCTGCAATCACTCCTAAAGGCCTTTAGGACAGGACACAGGACTGCTCTCCCTCAGCCAGGTCTGTGCTCTCAAAAAGGGGCCAAGGCAGCAAAACACCCCCACACAGTGAAAATCCAGGGACACCTCTGTGGCACAGGAAACACCAGACGGATGTGGCAGGAAGTCCAAGCGCTAACGGACTACAAGATTAAGCAGGGGGTTGATGATGCAACACTTCTCTTCCGGACAGGCTCAACAACTTCTTTGCAAGGTTTGATGCAACAAACCTGTTAGGAAAAAACCTCAATGAAAGACAGACTCTCAGATCGGGGAGAAGAAACAGCTATTTACTGCAATCGCAGGAGTTCACACAAAGTTTGGTAACTCAGATTGACAGACAGACTGGGTTGTAGCTCAGGTCACATGGTTTATATAGCCCAACCCCCCTGGGAACAGTTTCTCTCTTCCTCTGGTGCTGGACCCCTGGAATGAGGTTCACATTGACTGGCCACAGAAGAAGGCAATAGTCCTTAGATGTATTTTACAACTGTATTCACTCCCAGGGCACTAAAGATAGCAGTGTTCTGTGAAAACAGTTATGATCACAATCATTCTTCACTAGCTGTGTCTCTCACAGATCTATCACAATATCATCAATAATTACTCTACAAGATTTTTCCATCAGAACCTGACAATCAGAAAGATGGCTGGTCCTTCTCCTCCATCTGTCAGGCCAACTTAAGAGGCCCCTTACTAGGGTCAACCAACGCAAGCAGCACATCTGCACTACATCCCAGGTTGTGTTCTCAGGGACTGTGCTGGAGAGCTAGCAGATGTACTGACTGACATTTTCAACATCTGTCAGTCAGGCCAGGGACCCCAGATCCTTCAAAACATCCACCATTGTTCCAGTGAAAAAGCAGTCAGTTAAAGCCTGTCTGAATGACTATGCCCTGTCACTCTGACACCAATTGTGATGAAGTGTTTTGA
Organism: Melanotaenia boesemani; assembly: GCF_017639745.1. Taxonomy (NCBI): domain Eukaryota; kingdom Metazoa; phylum Chordata; class Actinopteri; order Atheriniformes; family Melanotaeniidae; genus Melanotaenia; species Melanotaenia boesemani. The sequence continues at coordinate 34,296,132 of NC_055692.1, read as the reverse complement.
ACGGCTTGTCAACACACACATCCAAGCCAGCCTCCCTGCATCGCTGGACCCCCTTCAATTTGCTAACCGTCCCAACCGCGCCACAGAAGATGCAATGTCCACCACACTGCACTCAGTCATCACCCACCTGGACAGTAAAGGCACCTACACTTGAATCTTGTATATTAGTTTCAGCTCCACGTTTAACACCAATGTCCCACAGAAACTAAAGGAGAAACTCCTACTACTTGGCCTAGACACCACCACATGTCTCTGGGTCCTGGACTTTCTGACCAAGAGACCCCGGTCAGTCCAGGTCAGAAAGAACATTTCCAACTTCATCACACTGAGCACTGGATCTCCTCAAGGCTGTGTGCTCAGTCCACTGTTGTTTACACTGCTAACACACAATTGCGCAGCCACACATGAGGGGATCCAGATTATCAAGTCCGCCAGTGACACCACAGTGGTGGGACTCATCCATGGAAACTATGACTCAATGTACAGGGACGGAGTTGAACATGTACAGGGCTGGTGCAGAGAGAACAACCTGCTACTCAATTTGGACAAAACAAAGGAGATCGACTTCTGGAGGTCACAACCTGAGCACACTCCCCTCAGCATCAGCTGCTGCACAGTGGAGAGAGTGGATAACATTAAATTCCTTTGACTGCAAATCTTGCAGGACCTGAACTGGAATAAGAACACCTCTGCAATAGTCAAACGATCCCAGCAGAGACTGTACTTCCTGAGGATCCTGAAACAAGCCACACAGATTTCACAGACTGTGGAGGCAACAGACCAGAGCAGCAAAAATGTTGCTTCAGGAGCAAAAAGACCAGGCAGAAAGACGAGGAAAATATCTGGTTTTATAGCAGAATGCAATGCATTTAGTTCACCTAGCTGTGCAGCCGCCCCATAAACGCAAACAGACCAGTTTTAATTCAGACACTTTCTTATCTACCTGCTGAGTAATAAAATACATGAGAGCCCAAACATGGTTAACAATAAAACAAAGTATTTTTCATTTTATTATTGGTTACAATGATGTCATGAGTTACCGATTTTGAGTGACCTGACTAGGTGAAACCTGCTGTGTAAGTAACCAGCTTGATGAAAACAAGCCCAAAACAAGCGACTTGGCTATATACAAAAAGTAGATATATGTAAAGGGAAAAAAATTCTTGAACTTTTAGGCTTTGATTAAAATATTCACGGTTTAAAAGTAAAATACATGACTCATCTCAAAAAGACCAAACAAAAACTGTTTTTAAAGAAACTAATGAGCCTCATGGATATATTTTATTTATATATATATATATATATATATATATATATATATATATATATATGTTGCTTAAAAGACAGTTACACTTGCTCATTTGTAGACTTTTCTAACACACACACACATTTCACATCAGAGCCACACTGGGTAGACAACATACGAGCCTCTAGCAAATAATAATCTAATAAAATCTTTGAGTCAGTAAAGTAATAAGTTATTATGCTACTGACTGGTTAATTGGACTAGCATGAAACATTCTTTAAAATGTTATAACTGCAGCTGATAGTGTAAATATAAATAAATACTTTTTACCAGTTTTTGTGCTGTTTGCCTTTAGGTATGATTATATTATTGGCAAGTTATTACATTATTGGTTGCTAAAGAGCTCCTTTTAGCAGGAATAAAAACTTGAGTAAGGTGAGTTGTTTCTGGAAGTCAGTACTGGGTTCATCAATCTTCAAAGATCTTCCACATCCTTAAATATTATCGTAATAATAAAGATTATGATACAGAATAACTGTATGTTGTTTTCAAAAAGACACCATGTCCTCCTGTCTAATAAATGTGTACTGTGTTGATTTTCAGACTGGGGAGATGGAGGTGAAGAACCCGCTGTTTGATGACTCTGCCCTCTACCTACAGAGATTCCACTAGTAAACCTAGACATTCACATGGTTCACACTCTGAATGCTGTGTGTGTTTCCACATCAGTTTACAGACACACACTCTACACACACATGGCTGTTCTCACTTCTTTGAGAGCAGCATTAAGAGGAGGAGGAAGAGGAGGAACGAGGCTTGCAGCAGGACTGAATCTGGGATGAGTGTCTCTCGTTCTGCAGCCACATTCTCTTCGGTTTTATTTTCCATCAGGACAGAGACGTAGAGCAGATCCAAAGCAGAGACCAAACGTGTCTGCTGTCCACTAAACATTGGTTTTATCCCAGTATTATTTTAGAACAAACGTTTTAATATTTCCTGAGCATGCCTCCATGCAGCACCTGATCTGCACCTGTACGTTCTGTAGCCTTTTAGTTCCCAGTGTTGTTCCTCTATGCATGAACTGAAGATGAGTGGATATGCATTCAAGGTAAAATATGATTTCAAGTCATCTGAAGCATGTTAACCCATCTTTGGTAAGTGAGACTAAAGGCTTGTTTCCATGGTTCTGCAGCAGATGTAGATCTTTCCTCGTTTTGTCCAAGCACTCAGCTGTGTTTCCTCATCTCCTACTGTGTCTTCAAGGTTCCTACCCAAGTGGAAAGAGCTGCATCAGACATGTGCTCCCCTCTAAGTCCAAACTTCTTTTCTTCAGATCTTATAACAGAATTGTAGTTTTGTAGGGAAAAGCAGAAAAAAACCAAAAGTTTTCATGTAACAGTTTTTTTTTCTGAGACTTCCCTGACAACATGTGAAGATCAGGAAGCTCAGTGGAGAAAAGAAAGTTTGGATCAGCAGAGACTTTACATCCAAAGTACTGTAAATACTGATCCAGAAATATCTTCACTACTACAGAAAAACCTTGATTATGGAATCTGACTCTTATAAAGTGAAACACGTGAAAGAGATCATAAAAAGATCTGGCCTACCTCTAGATCTTCAATTCACTGATTAAATAAACTCATCATCATCAGCTGCACCAGACCAGAAGTTTCTGTTAAGATGACGTCTAAGGATTTCCTCAGTTTAGATGTAAGTTCAGCTCTAGATACCTTAAGCTTTGAATCAGAGAAATCCCCATCAGTTCGGTTCCTGATATCTGGAACTATCTGGGTCTTCAGACCAGCTTCTACACGGCCAAGCAGATGGAAACATGGAAGTCTAGAACTTCCTGGTGTGTGGATGGTGAAATCAGTTGGATTAAAACCCTTCTTGAAAATTCCTGCATTGTTTCTGCTGGAAGTACGACTCTTGGTATTTTTGACTCGGCTCCTTCTGGTCCCAACCAAAGGTTCACAAGACACTTTTCTCTATGTCTTTTCATTAATCCTTGGATGGATCTCCCTTTTTATGACTTCAGGAGGAACCTTGAAGAAGCCCCTATCAGTTTCAGGATCTCATCCATTAGAAAAACCAGAACCAGTACAAACATCACCACACTCTGGTTTACAACCAGCTGGCTGACCACCACTTCCTGGCTGACCACCACTTCCTGGTATGGATAATTAATAAGGTGGATATGACATCACATGAACACAATCAGTCCAGTCTGTGGGTGATGCAATCTGGTTTCAGTAATCTGTTACTTCAGTGAATTTAACTAAATGTAGCTGTAAGTTATGGAAGACTTGGGAATGGAATGGAATGGGTTTTCTCTGCTTTTCCTGTCCTGAAGCAGTCATCCTCCCCAGAATGATATGTAGAAAACTAGACGTGCACAGCTGCTCTCCTCTGTATTATATCATACTCAGATACATAATTCATATCATGTAATACAAATGCAGGATGATCATTTGTCTCCATACTGGTAAACGTGCAGGTAATTGGCCCGACTGCATGGCCAGACTACCGGGCCAGACTGGAGATTCAGTGAATGTCTACAGCACCTACTGGGACTGTTAACAATATGAAGACTGTTTTATCTGAACTTGCTGAGCTTGTGGAACAAAATGATAGACAAAGGAAAATCAGAAAAGCTTCAGTTGTCATGTTGTTGTCCTTTTATTTGTTTGTTTTCTTTATTATTGCATTACTCTGCTTTCCTTTCATTCATGCTGCAGGCTAAACAAAGTCCCAGCTGGTTATTCTTCCTCTGATGATGATGAGTACGTAGCTTGGCTAGCGACCTTTGATACAAACTGTTTTCAGGCTATGTGTAATACGTCACCACCATGTTTAGCTTGCATGTGGATATAAAAAAGCTGGAATTAAATATTTATATGATCAGAGAAGAATGTGTTTTTTGTCTTTTTTTCTTGTAACCCCGCCCCCCTCCCCCCATTAACCCATGAAAGCATTAAATTCTACTCAGCCTGACTAGGAATAATAAATCTGTTAACAGTGTGTACTAATGGTTCTCTGGATGGTCCTTTCAGTCTCTCTCATGGTTGTGGATGTGCTCTGGTAGCTCTTCTGTTCAACATTGTTTCAGTTCACTGAGTTTTGCTCAGGTCTCCCAAAACAAGTCACAATCACCATTTCACTTATAATAAGCAGACCTGGCAACTAAAGGCTCCATAGTTGCCAGTTCTGGTCTAAAGCAGCAGTGTGTGTTGTAGGATGTGGTGGAAACTCCAGGACTTAGTACTGATGTACTCCACAAAGCCTCTTTCATTACTGATTATTACCATCTTGAGGTTAATGCGATGGGAATCTTGTTTACATGACTTCTTATAGCCCATGTAAACAAAGTCACATATAAAACAGTTTTCCAGCACTGCCTCCTTCCAGCTACACAATGTTCCCAAAATGAGGACCACCTTGTCTCAGAGTGAAGCAGAAAACTAGTCCATGTATTTGTTTATTCCAGGTTGGATAGCTGGAATTATTGTTCTTAACCAGAAATGTTCTGAAAAGTTTCCATCTGATCCAAGATGCTACAGCAGGGGTTCTGATGAGAATTATCCATAGAAATCACATTACTCCAGTTTTATCTTCTCTTCATCGGCTCCCTGTTAAATCCAGAGAAAATTCTTCTCCTCACATTTAGTGACCAAGCTTCTTTGAATCTTAAAGATCTCAGAGTTCCTGATTTTCCCAACAGAGCACTTTATTTCAGACTGCAGGGTTTACTTGTGGTTCTTAAAGTCTCTAAAAGAAGAACGGGAGGCCAAACCTTCGGTTATCAGACCCCTCTCTATGGAACCAGCTGCCAATGTGACTAATGACCTGGGGCCTCATTTAACAAACTGTGCGTAACAAAGCAAACTACAGGTGGTGTCTGCGGCACAAAAAGGAAATGCTGCACTTCTACTCAGATTTCCTGTTTCCGTTTATAAATCCCAATCAACTCTAAAGTGGGCGCACGTGAGGGAACGCCTTCCGACCCCCACACGGTAGCTATAAATAGTCAGATACATGGTGTGATACATATTCATCACATCATTTCCATGATGGCTCGGGAGGGAAAAAGAGTTCAGGGTGTGAGACAGAGATCCTGATGGACCACGTTGACAAAGATAAAAATGTTTCATTTGTGGGCATTACTGGTGTCAGAAAGTCAGAATAGTGGCAGCAGGTGGTAGATGCTGTCATCACAGAGTCAGAAGGCAACACATGCCAAAAGAGTCGGAAGAAAATGTCTAATGCTAAATGACAGTAATGATGCTGGTAATTTAGTCATTTGTTTTAAATTATAAAATAAATATGTACAGATACATCTGAAATTGTCAGCTGTTTATTTACTGTTAAATAATATTTCTTTCTAGTTGCTGGCGTTCCCACTGGGTGGGCGGTGCTCCTGCTGGGTGGGCGGTGTTACAGCTGGGTGGGCGGTGCTCCAGCTGGGTGGGCGGTGCAAAGGGACACAATCACCGCTATTAACCAGGTGGACAAGGAGTTGTGGGAAATAAAGACCGTCTTGACAGAAATTGGGACAACAGTTTAATAAAAGCATGGTGTAAGAATAAATAAATGAAAGAAAATCCTCCTCTTGAGTGTTTCATTAGCGTAGCATCACTTCTAGACCTCCAGCCTCCAGTCTGGTCCTGCTCAGCTGGAATGAAGGACCAAAGTTTCCACACTGACTGCTACATGCTGGCAGCAGACTGGCACCTTATTTATCTGGATGGGTTTTATAACATGAAAGTTTTGTTTCACAATGGCAGAAAACGTTTAAGTGGTTGAGCTTCTTCTTAATATTATCTCCCTTTTTCCTGAACATTCAGTTTTTTTCCTCAAGCGTGCGCTCTTAATATCAAATGTGTGTCTTTATTCATTTCTGCAAGCAGCTTTAATATCTAACATGGGGTGTGAAAGGTAATAATGGATTGTGTACAAATGTCTCACATTTGATATCATTTCCTTGATTTTATTCTCGACCGTTGGTGTCGCCGTTTCCCGTTTTTCTAGATTATTTCCGTACGCCAGGGTCAGAGTTGCCGTGAGGGTAGGAACATTTTCCCATCAAGTTTGGTTCCCAAAAACTGACTATATTTGGCGTACTCCAGGCTTGTTCCTACACAAGCTTGATAAATGAGGCTCCTGGGCTGGTTTTGTTTAAACTGGATTCCAAGCGGATTACAGTGAATTGGATAATATTTAGATTTCTCAAACTATTCAGACCTTATCGGGTTGTACTTTGACATGTCACACATTATGAACTGATGCTGTAGATTAGAAAAAAAGAACAGCATTTTATCAATGGTAAGGTCATAAAAAATTAATCTATTATAAAAAAAAAAATCCAACAAATGAACGCCAGGCTTCTTGACAGCTTGATATAATATGTAGACTTGAACCTCTGTGTCAAAATCTTGAGTCAATCATACTAACAGTGTAGATGCATGGCTACTCATAAGTCCTGATTTTCAGCCCTGTCAGGGTGAGAATCCCAAACAAAACTTTTCTGTGAGAAATAAACATAAACTATGCAGTGAGGAAATAGATTGGATGCTTTTTACATTTCAAGATAAAGGAGCGTAAACATTAAAAATACCACTAAACACCACTGCTTGTTGGATAAAGAAAATGGTGGTGAAGATGGCCCTCTGCTGGGACAACATGGAAATGTCAAGCCATGGATGATCGTCACTGTGATGTGTTCAACTTAACCAAATAAATGATCATAACTCATAAACTGAGGCAATTATTTATTTTCATAAATATCATCACCATCACAGCCACACATGAAACTAATTGCAATAAAAGGTAGATTTTCATTCTGACAGTAATGAACCATCCGGATTAAACAGAAAACTAAAGAGTAATAAGTTCTGAAAGTGAGTGTGGAAGCAGCTGAGATGAGCCTCAGTAGGACCACAAAAACCAGCAAATCCAGCTTCTGTCGACTACCTGAGAGACAGGCAATGACAGCAGATATTATTGAACTGACTTTTGCTGCATCTTCAAAAAGGTCTTAAAGACTCTAGAGCCAGATCTGTTACAGATTGTGAACTTGTCTTTAATTTCCGCCGTCTTCCCAGAACTTTTAAAAACAGCTGTAATCAAACCTCTGCTAAAAAGGGACAACCTAGACAAGACACAAATGAGCAACTACAGGCCGATCTCAAATCTTTCTTTTCTAAGTAAGATAATCGAAAAAGTTATTTTTCATCAGCTAAACGACTTTTTAACACAGAACTGCTACGATGTCTTTCAGTCAGGTTTTAGACAGCACCACAGCACTGAGATGCTCTGACCAAAGACATTAATGACATATGTTTGAACACAGACGATGGAAAAATGTCAGTCTTAGTCTTACTGGACCTCAGTGCTGAATTTGATACAGTTGACCACAATATATTACTTAAAAGACTGGAGAACTGGGTGGGCCTCTCTGGTACTACACTACACTGGTTTAAATCTTATTCAGAGAATAGAAAGTACTTTGTGTCAATAGGTAACTTTACATCTGAGCAGACAAGAATTACATGTGGAGTTCCCCAAGGTTCCATCCTGGGGCCTCTTCTGTTTAACATCTACATGCTCCAACTGGCACAGGTTATAAAGAAAAACAAAATTAGTTACCATAGCTACGCAGATGACACACAGGTATATATTACAATGTCACCAGGAGACCGAGGCCCCGTACAGGCTCTTGGTAAATGCATTGAGGAGATTAATGACTGGATGTGTCTGAACTTTCTTCAGTTAAACAAAAACAAAACTGAGGTGATGGTTTTTGGAGCCAAAGAGAAACGATTAAAGGTCACCACAGAACTTCAGTCTATACACCTAAAAACCACCAACCAGGCCAGAAATCTAGATGTAGCGATGGACTCAGACCTAAAAACCACCAACCAGGCCAGAAATCTGGGTGTATTGACTCAGACCTTAACTTTGAGAAACACATTAAGGAAATTACAAAATCAGACTACTATCACCTTAAGAACATATCAAGGGTAAAAGATCTGATGTCTCAGCAGGACCTGGAAAAACTAGTCAAGCTTTCATCTTTAGTTGGCTTGATTATTGTAACAGTGTTTTTACAGGTTCTACCTAAAGCATCAGTCAAACACCTGCAGCTGATTCAGAACTCTGCTGCTCGAGTCCTCACTAAGACCAAGAAAGTGGACCACATCAGTCCAGTTCTGAGGTCTTTACACTGGCTGCCTGTTCATCAGAAATAGACTTTAAAGTTCTGCTGCTGGTCTATAAAGCTCTGAATGGTTTAGGACCAAAATACATCACTGACCTCTTGACCCAGTATGAACCTAACAGAACCCTCAGGTCATCTGGATCCAGTTTTTTATCAGTTCCAGAGTCAGAACCAGACATGGAGAAGCTGCATTCAGCTTCTATGCTCCACATGTCTGGAACAAACTCCCAGAAAGCCTCAGATCAGCTGAAACACTCAGTTTATTTAAATCCAGGTTAAAGACCCACCTGTTCGCTGCTGGATTTCACTAGTTTTTAATTAGAAGTCAAAATCTACATCTGGTTCTTTTAAGCTGGAATCTTTAAACTTGTTCATGTTTTAATATTGTCTTTCCCCATACTGGAACTTTATTTCTTGCATTTGATCTTTATTTTAGCTTTTTCTTCCTGTTTTAATTTAATTTTACTTATTTTAATCTTTTTGTAATGTACTTGTTATTGCTTTCTGCACCCTACTGTGATGTTTTATGTAAAGCACTTTGAATAATCTTGTACATGAAATGTGCTTTACAAATAAATTTGACTTTGCCTTTTATTTTTTTATTATTGTTATTATTATTGTTATCATCATCATCATCATCATTATTATCATAATAGGGGGAAAAAAAGCTAAAACACAGAACCAGTGTGTGAAAAATGAAGCATGCATCCAAAGGAATTAATAGAAACAGAATGATCAGAAAGTATTACTTGTTTGGAAGGGTTGCAGGAGAAAGTCTCTTTTTTCTAAAAGAACATGGCAGCACAGCTCAGGTTGACAAAGCTGAACCTGAAAAAACCACAAGACTTCTGGAACAATGTTCTTTGGACGGACCAGAGCAAAGTGGAGATGTTTGGTCAGAATGCACAAAAAACCAAACACAGCATTTCAACACAAACACCTCATACCAGCTGTCAGCATGGTGGTGGAGGGATGATGATCTGGGCTTGTTCTGTATCTACAGGACCTGGACACCTTACACTCAGTGAGTGGACCATGAACTCCTCTGGATACCAAAGTATTCTAGTCAGACGTGAGTCCATCGGTCCAACAGCTAAAGCTTGGCTGAAATTGTCTAATACAGCAGGACAATGACCCCAAACACAGCAGCAGATCTATGATCCAAAGTCTGACACTATCTGGACCTGCAGCCGTGTTCAGGTTCAGTCTCTGCAGTCGCTTCTTCACCTGACTGCAGGAAACAAACAGGCTGGAGGGGGAGGCAGAGGAGGTCTCACTGTGGTCCAGTCAAAGTCCAGACTTCAACCTGATTGATTGCATCCTTTAAGGCCAGATGTGGCCCAACAACAACACTCTTTTCTGCTATGTATCTTAACAGTTAAGTTTCTGAGGACTAGTTTCAGCTGAACTGAGGAAAAATTCATATTTTTACTCTAGAATTAATTTACTGTCTCGTGTTCTTTACCAGAGGCTAAACAAACTAACTATACAGTTTTTTCACATTTATCCACCAAATTTGGCTTTTTAGAAGCACATAAGTCAAAACAAATAAAATGAGCTGGTAGCAGATGAAGGCTTATAAATGGTTTAAAACAACTTTCTATTTCTAGGTTTACTGTGCATCATGTGAAAATGAAATCAGCCATGACACCTCTTTTGTGGTGTGAACTTCCTCTTTTTTGGCACAACAAATGTGATCGTACTTATGGTTTTCACAGTCACTGAGCAACTCATCCTATTTATAGCACACCTGAAACCGTGATGAGATGAAGTATTATTTGTGAACCCAGCCCTCCAGGTCCTGGTAAACCTTTCTGGTTGGTAAACTGGAGTAGTTAACACAGATGTGGCACAGCCGCTCTCTCCAGTCAGTGTAGGTTTTGACTCTGTGAGTACGATGCCACTGGAAGTATTCCTCGTAGACTCGTCTGTCTGAGGCCACATGCTTTAGGTAAGCAGCCAGATCCGCTGTTCTCCTGAAATCAGATACATGAATGAAGGAATGGGGAGGGGTCAAGGCCTTGTAGGTGTCCCTGCTTGGACCGAGAACCACGGGGATGACCCTTGCTTGAAAGGCGTTCCTCCACAGCTTCTCACTGATGTAATCTTTGGCCTCTGAGTTCTCAAAGGAAAGGTAAAAAAGACAGTTTGAGATGGTGGAAAGCAGCCTCTTCTCTGGCAGAGGTTTGTTATTCCACCTTCCAAACACCTGAATGGGGATATACTTTCTCAGACTCTGGTAAACAACAGAACGAGCCTGGGTTGGCAGGTATTTGCTGACCACCCAGCTGACCAGGCAGGAGCGATTAGAAGGGGTCTGATAGAGCTGGTCTCCAGCTCCGAGTATCGTTTTTCCATAAGGGACCGAGATATCAGCATCACGTCGATAGCTCATCGTCCAGTTGAAGAGGCCGTTAAGCTGCTGGAGGTTTGCATTGTTGACGGGGGGCTCCAGGGACATCCACACCCAGCGCTGGGAGACCGGCCGATGGAGGTGGACAGGCAGAACCACCACACCTCTGCTCAGCTCCTGGTGGTGGAACACCACCACGTCGGCGGTGGAGAAGGTGGAGGTGTTATCCGTCAGGAAACAACTGCTGATGTTGTACATCTCCAGACATTTGTCCCCATCCAGGCTGTAAGAGCGTCCGAAAGGCCAGTGCCACAGCAGGATGCTGATATTTCTCCGAGGAGCAGGAGGCTGGTTCTGATGCTTAAAGAGCCTCCAGTCAAACCATCGGTGGTAGAATAGTAGAGAGAGGGAACTGAGGAGGAGGAGGAAGAAGATGAGTGCTCTGGATGCAGACGCGATCATGACTGCTTGTAATCAGGGTCAGTAAGGTTATGATCTCTGGTATGGAATGCCTGAAAGGAAGGAAGGGTAGATCAGAGAAATAATCATAGTTTCACATGCTGCTGTCGTGCGGAAACTTCTGTGGGCAAAGTCTGAACGACACATGAATTTAACATTAAGATAAAAATCACATCAGAGATTTAACTACCAGCTTACACACAAAGAAAATTCTGTCATTTTTAATGGGGCCTCATTTCTGTGGAAAATAAATATTTGTTTAACATGAGACTGAACATTTTCTGTCTGTGACTTTCTCTGATGCATCGATCTAATGGGTGTTGTTGTTCCCTAAACTTTCCCTATCACAGATGTTTCTACCACAGCTGTATCTGATCATTTTGCTGGCGTATGAAGTGCAGTGGATAAAACCAGAAGGCTGACGGAGGGGTGATCACTTACCTTGGAGAGATGGCGTCGGGTTGCTCGCTGCCAACAGAGAAGATGCCCTTTTCAACCTCTTAAAGGAAATCCTGTCCCCACAAATTTTTGAGTCATCACTTGCTTCACACACAGTAGAGTGTGACAGTTGATATTCAGTTTCAGCAAGTGGTCAGCAGCCATGCAGCAAGATGTTGAGATGCATTTTTCCGTTTACTTATATGTAGGGTTAAATCATCCAGGTCAACTCATACAGCTCAGTGGAGGTGTGTGTGTTCTCATATGTGGTTGGTGAGAGGTGGTAAATCACCACAGACACCTGCCACCATGCCTCACAGTTTCATTATTGCTCATTAATCTGTTAAACTGCTCAGCTCTGTGCAGAATTACTGCAACACCCTGTGGCACTCCCAAACATGAATATTACTGAATTCACAAGCAGGTCTTCCTCTTCCTGTTCATGCAGCTCTGCAGAGGAAGGGGGCACCGGGTTACACGGCTCCAGCAGGCACAAACCACATCACAACCGTTTCATTCAGCTGTTCCGGCCCAACGTTCCCACTACAGGGCAGAGAAAAGCCTGCATGCTTCTAAACGTACAGAAGATCAAACGCTGGGCCTTGGCCAGCAGCCCGTACATTCTCCTCTACTTTTACATTTATATTAGATGCACAATTAACACATATTTATTTAAATCACACACACTCAAAATCACATAAAATTACCTGCTGGCTTTTACTGCAAATAAGAAAACATAACTAGTATGTGATTTAAAAACTCCATAACTAACTGACTTCGATCGGCCAAAAACAACTAACTTTAATGGTAGTTTAAAGTTTTTTTTTCTCTTTGTGGTCTGGCGAGCGTCTGAGTCTGGTGGATATTTGTTGTCCAAAGTGTCGTGCGTCATCTTATGCACATTATATTCTTAGTTCATTGAGCAGATGGCGATGCCTTCAGCGACGTCCACCTCAACTTCTATTTATCCCCACATTAACAATCATTCAGTTAAACATCAGACAGAACAAATGAGACATTCTGATGTTATTCTCCATCTTATCTGTTAAACATTTTTCTTTGATTTTTATTTAAAAGCTTACAATGACAGTTTTATTTCAAGTAGTAAATAGTTTAATGACACCTGGTCTGACTAATGATTTACTGAACATGGAGAAGCTGCATTCAGCTTCTATGCTCCACATGTCTGGAACAAACTCCCAGAAAACCTCAGATCAGATGTAATCCAAGATAAAACCCACCTGTTCTCTGCTGCATTTCTACAGTTTTTATTTAGACGTCCAAATCTGCATCTGTTTCTTTTAAGCTGGATTTTTATACTTAATCATGGTTTTATAGTATTTTTATCCAATTTTTTACTTTGTTTTGTTTTTAATTTAGCTTCTTATTATCTGTGAAGCACATTGAATCCTCCTGTCGTTGAATTGTGATGTACACATAAACATGACTCGTTACCCAAATATAGTGTACATATAGTGTCAGTTCCAGCATCGATGCACCGTACCTGATGCCCGACGATTTGGAGAGCAAGGTCTTTTCTCTCACTTCTCATCTCCATTTTTGGAAATGCCAAATGTCATGTTTGGTAACACAGGGAAGTTCCCCCACTCAGCGCTTTAGCAAACTACACAAACATTGCCGTTACTGCTCTGTTCCTTTAAAAATGAGTTGTGTAATTAAATCGCGGTAAGATTACTGCATTATACACAGAAGACATCCACTCATGAGAACAGCTCCGCGTGTCCTAACAATTTTCTCTTTGTCACATAATAACTTGTTTTTAACTGAAATAATTTAATTTTATGTTAAATTAAATAAAAACACAGTGAAAAGTCATAAAACTGTACACTGCAGATAAGCACCAAACATTCATTTTTTTTAACTTTGACAACAATGACACCACAGCTGCACCCATCTTTTTGAAAAGTGTGGTTTAGTACTCCTCCTTTCCACTTCACATCAACCCACTGCGTTTTGCCATGGAGAGTCCTCATCCTGAAGTATTCCCCGAATAACGTTAAATATGGTTCTTTACTTCAATTGGTTTTCAAAATGGTTCATGCAGAAGTAAAACATCAGCACACAGATGTGATAAGAGGGCAGGACCAGTGTTTGTTAATCCTCAGAGTGGTGAGCTGCTAAACTTTAATACAAAGCTATTAAATGTTATGTTTGGGAACTGTCTGCCAATAGGGAGCGTTTGAGGTTGAGGCTACTGGTAGTTTTAGTCAGTTCAGTTATTGAACCAAGACCAATTTTTAAGCAGACAACATGATTATTTTGTTTCTTTTGCGCGGATGAGACTGAATGTGTGAATTGTTTTGTATAATTACTTCTTGTGCTCATCACAGGTTATGTTCACATTCTGTGTTCTTCAGTATCGACTCACCTTTGACTGTACATGAAGTCACTAATAATTTTTTTTCCTAATCTAATAGCCTGTGGCTTGTTGTTAAAACAGTTCTACAAGCCAAATATTTCTAAATAGCAGTTTCTCGTCGTAAATAAAGTAAGAGGTATCTTTTCAACATGGGAATTGCACTGTTGTCACAGTTGCTTTAATTTTTATTTTCTGTTGTGTGTTGACATGCTGTGTGATTTCATTTTGAGTAAAGGAAAAATTAAGTTGTCTGAATTATCTGTTATTGCATTGTATCTGATTTTTTTCTTTAAATACACAGATTTATTTTCAGAAACAAAAAATGCCTTACTGTATTCTAATAGCAGCGCTCTTCAAGTCCTCAAGCTCTGCTGATTTTAATGTAAAATACTCTGCTGGTCCCTGACAAAATAAAAAGATAACCGTTAGCCAGAAATACTTGTTTTGCTGCTGGTCAAGTTGTTTGTATGAAGAACAAATGACAGAAAATCAATAAACAAAAGTCATTAACAAAATACATACCAGCAAGATTTGTCAAAGTTTACCTAAAAGATTCAAATCTAAAGTCCATTAACAGTTCATTTAGCTCGTAAACTTCAAAATTCTAAACTATCTTCTGATATTAATCACACTGACATTAATAACACTTCATTGTGGTGTTTTAGAGACATTGACGACAATTATTCTAAATAATTTAGTCATTTTAGATTCACCAATAAAAAACCAGTAATGTCAGTTATAGTTCCAACATTAAATGGACTTTTGTTCATTTTCAGACAATTTTCTTCTTTATGTACAAACTGTGCACACAAACACACACACACGCACACACACACGCACGCTACCTTGTAGACTTTGACGAGGTTGTTCAGTTCTGCCAACGCCAGCTGTTTAATGGTTCATCAGAAAAAGGTTTTCAGTGACTGAGTATGGGCAGCAACATGAAACAGACCTTCTATAAGCTGTCAACAGAAAATGTCTCGAGTTAGACAAAGCAACTGTAAACTGTCGTCTCTCTCCAGCCTCTCAGTTACGGACCAAAGTGATGGTTCACACTGGACTAGCATTAGCCCCGCCCACTGAGTGTGATGGGCTAGGCTGACAGATAAAACAAATTCATGATGCTGCAACACAGAACCATAAAATAATTACACAGTGAAATAATTATGTTTTTACATACATTCATTTGTATTTTAATTCATTAATGATACATTTAATAACACATTTATGCATTTAAATATCATTTTAATTATTTAATGACACGTTTAAGTAATTATTTAATGATGTATTTAATTTAACTCCATAAAACGTAATATCCTCGGCATACTTAAATACAGTACAAGTCTCTTACATACCTTTCCTGTCAACCATCGATGAGGTTGAAGAGGTCATAGTTCTGCGTGGTGGATGTTGAAGTTGTGACCCTTAATGTGTGAGGCCAGTAACCTGTTACGTGGTTCAGATGGATATGGACCCCGGAGTGCAGACACAGACCAACCAGAATGCAGAGGTAAGATTAAACAGAAAAACAATTTAATGAAGGTTGAGTCGAAGCAGTAACAGGTCTGTAATCCGAGTTCAGGATCCGATGACCGCTGTGGGCCTCAGCAGAACAGACCAGGCGGGCAGGCAGAGCGTGGCCGGGGCTGGAGTGGAGGGAACAGATCTAACCCGGGGAAGACATCCAGAAGGTTAACGAGACAGACAGGGCTGGCAGGATCAGTATCACCAGAGGGGAATTGCATGAAACCAGAATAAAGAAATCCAGGATAATTAAACAAGCCCAGCTTGACCTAGCTTGCGCGGCCTATCCTGGCTTAATTGGTTGCACGTTTGATGAGCCAGGATGAGAAGGTGCGGCTAGGTTAAGCCAGGTGAAGATTGTTGGGATAAATGCGTGTGCACGGCATACTGAAGCAGACCTCGCGATCGCTCACAGAATCACCGATGGGGAAATGGATAAAAGTCGCGTGTCCTACGTCACGGCCGCTGAACAACAGCTCCTGACGGAGTTCTCTGACGAAGTTAAGGATATTATAAGGAAAAAAGGCAATACCAATGCCATAAGTAAAGAACGCGAGAGAGCCTGGCAGACAATAGCCGACCGGCTCAATGCGTAAGTAGTCAAAAACTGTACAATTAATAAACAGTGCTCCACTGGAACTGTCATAATTAGGCTACAATTAAAGGATTACTTTTCAAATCCACTAACTGTTGTATACTTTAAGAGTGACAAGCAGGTGCATGTTACTCAGGAAATGTAGAGCAAACAATTATCCACAATGTGTCATTTAATCTATTTTCCTCATGTAACGTTTTTATCTATTTTATCTTTCTGTCCTTCATAAAGGACAAACCTGTCTGGCCATAAAAGGACCTGGCAGCAAGAAAAAATTAAATATAAGAACATTTTGCAGGCTGGTAAGTGACTCCAAAGTAGATAACCGTGAACAAATGAGGTGAATAGATGAGGTGTCTGCTGACATGTTCAATGTCTGTATGATTGTAGCAGTAAAAAAAAAAGGCCTATAGAACTGGCACAGGGGGCGGCCCACCAAGCCAGGATGGGACTCCAGCAGAGGAACTGGCACTCCATTTAAATAAAGGGAGGCCAGTGATGGAGGGGATCCAGGGAGGGACAATAACTGACTCTGTCCCAGCCACAGAAACTGTCCGCTTCATACAAGGTACACAAAGTACTGCAATTCTACTGCACATGGAACACAATCAAATATAATATAGTGTCTGACTTTGGATAACCTTGCAGTGTCTGGGAACACAATTACGCTTTTGGAGCCACCAGAAGATGATACGGTTAGTACAGTGTCTCGAAATCACAGGCTTGGTATGTTCTGTGAAATCTTAATCCGAGTCCTCTCGCTGCATGTATACGGCAGGGGGAAGGCACATCTGCAGCTGCAGAATGCACGTCTGCAGATGAGGAGACTGTGTCAGTGGAGTCCAGAAGGCTTGAGGCATGTCAGTTTTATGGGATTGGCCTGCTTATTCATTCCATGAAGGATATGAAGTCAGTGATGTGGTACTAATAGAAAATGTGTAACAGGACCCGGATGCTGCACAGTCTCCTAAGCGGCCTGGTAACATTGTGAGTATTGGCTAAAGTACATCTACGTTATGCACAAATCCTGCTGTGCTAACTGACATTTCCTTTACAGACTTCACAAACTGTCAGAACACTTTATTCAGGGCACCTGGAGAGAGAGATAGAGCTGGCAGATGTTAAAAGCTGACTCAAAAAGAGCAAGCTCCAAGAAATAGAGCTGGATCTAGAGATTAAACGCCGGACACTCAGAAAACTGGACCTGGAAATCCAGTAACCGAAAATCTGTATCTCTCAATGACATAGTCATCTCCAAAGGCCAGGGGATGTGAGCTGTCCCTCAAGTTCACGTCTGAATGCTCTTCTGAGGATGCGGGCTTCCTCGTCCAGCACATCCTCCAAAAAGGGTAAGCCATTATGAAGAGGGAACAGGTGAAGGGGAGTTGGACCTGAATATTCTACATTGCCCTCGTCACGGATTTCTTTGAATACACATTTGTAACCTCATCCGCTGTGTTTTGTAATCTCAATTAATGCAATAAAACACATATTTATAAAACCTCTGACAGCAATTTGACGAGCAGTCTTCATTAGCATAGCAATATAACACTTGGCCTGAGTAATAATACTGCAACTCGAATCCATATGAAAAGGCTGTTGTAATTACAAACAGATTTAAATTAAATGTACAGTGACTGTATATGTAATATTTTAATACTGGATGATTAAAATGACGCGCCATACTTAGGAAGACCATGGACATGCTGTAAAACACATTAATTCCTCACAGAATTGACTTTGGACATGCAGGTGACTCGCTAGGATTAATCTTCCGGCAGTTAGCCTGGTCTGGAGCAGGCTAGCTTTGTTCACTTTGACCATCTGCTTTGTTGCATTGTTGTTTTCCTTTCCCGTTTTTGCTTGTATCAAGATTATTTTTCATTTTTAGATACGTTCTCTATTTAGAGGTCTTACCTAGGTTTATTTTTTGTCCTTTAATCACCTGCTGTGGCTCTTCAACACATGTATGGATGTGGTTTTTGCTACTGTCTGTGTCTTCTTCACCTGCTGGTGTGTCTGTTGGGTGCACACTGCAGACTGATTCTCCATCTATTTGAGTAATCTTTTCCAATCTGTCCCTCTTGCTGCCTGTACTCTAAACCAAAAATAAAGTCCAAACTATAATTTAAATATTTCAAAATATACATTTAAAAAAATATATTGGTAACACTACAAGCACTACTACTACACATACGACTACTACTACTACTACTACTAATAATAATGATAGTTATATCGTCACAAATAGAATTATGTACACTTTTAATATCTGGGGGAAAATACCTGCAAGCACGGCTGTCGTAACTCCTTCTCGGTCTTCACTCCAAACAATCTTCTACCACTTTAAATATTTTTTGGCTATAGTTTTAAACACAGCAAACGGAATAGCTGATCATTGGTCATTTTTAATATTAGCCTCTTTTAGACCGTGGGAAATAAAAGATTGAATGATGCATAAGTCGGGACTTTTGTTCCTTTGGCCTTTTTTGTAGCGTGCCATGTTCAAATGCGGCTGAGTCAAATAATGTGACGTAGTCGACCTGCACGCTTGTGTCAACGTACATACAGAAGAAAATGGCTGACTACATACAGGTCAAATGGCACTGCCTGTAAATATTTATTTATTTAAACCTAATGAGCGCTTACAGTCAAATGATTTAAGTCTTTTTGTCATTATACTGAACTCATCTTTATTTGCAAAGGACGTTAACATAACACATAAAAGAAAGCGCTGAATATGAAGCATATAAAATTACAAGAGTAAAAATAGAATGTTATGCTGTTATTAGTTACATATATATATGTATGTATATGTATATATATATATATATGGACGGCCTGAAGCACAAACACTTGCTGTCTAGTTTTATTTATTTATTTGTTTGTTTGTTTGTTTGTTTGTTTGTTTTATTGACTTATCAGAAAATACAATCAGAAATAGTAATAACAGCAAATACAGAAATCAACAAGACAATCTAATAACATACATAAAATAAAATAAAATAAAATAAAATAAAATAAAAGAACAAAAGAAATAAAGAAATAAATAGGAGAAAAGAAAGAAAAAACAATTAGATAACTAAGCAAGAAATTAAATAAGTGTGTCAGAGTGCATTTCGTGTAAACAAATTTAGAGATTTACATATATTGAGCGTTTTTAAAGCCTTTGTGTTTTTTTGATGATGATATTGCAAAAAAGACTATTATAGAACCCTGCTTAAAAACAACCAGAATAACATCAAGGGGTTTTGGATGGTGCTGAACAATATAATTAGAAATAAATCCAATTCAATTAACACAGAATATTTCATCAATAACAACAACAAAATAGCCAATATGGAAGATGTGGTCAATGAGTTCAATAATTGCTTTGGAAATATTGGACCTGAAAGCAAAAAATCTACTGACTGTAATATCCTAAATATGGATTTAATTAAAAACATAATACATGGAATTATACAACCAGTTACACATATATGTCATCGCTCCTTTTCACAAGCAGTTTCCAACCAGAATGAAAATCTCAAAAGTCATTCCAGTTTATAAAAACGGTGACGAACATTGCTCTGTAAATTACAGACCAGTCTGCAGTAACAGGTCTACAAGTCTGGCTTTGACTGATCTGGTTGAGGAGGTAAGTATAGAAGTAGAATATATAGAAGATTTCTTAATAGCAATTTTTACAGATTTAAAATAAGCCTTTGATACCATAGATAACAATATTCTACTCAAACAATTAGAAAAGATGGGTATTCGGGGAACACCTCTAAAATGGTAAACATCTTACTTCATAGTGAGACAGCAGTATGTTCATATGGGGGAGTACAAATCAACATTAAAAAATATCACCCGTGGCATCCTGCAGCGGTTATTTATAAATGATTTATGTTACATTTCAAATAAATTTAAAATGGTACTTTTTGCAGATGATACCACAGTTTTGTGTTCTGGTAAGGATATATAGCTGTTACTGGCCGAGATGGCGATAGAAATGAATAAATTTAAAAAATGGTTTGATGATAATAAATTGTCATTGTTACACCAGGTTAATCCACCATCCCCAGTGGAGGAGTGTGAGAGAGAGGAGATGGAAGAACAGGAGAGAAAGAGTGAAGATCAAGCGAGAGAGAAAGCCGGGGCATAGACTACTTTGCTCGTCCTGAGCCGCCATGTTACAGGCGTTCTTACATCACCACCCACAGCAGAACACCAGCAGGGCCGTTGAGGAGGCTAAGCTGCCGTATTTATATATTTGTTCCAGTGTAAAGACATTTTATTTGGTCATTTTATTTCTTTTGAATACCTGTCAGACCATATACTGTACTTATTATTACTTAAGATTTTTGTGTGTGTGTGTGCTTCTGCTACCACACCTGTACTGTTGCGGCAAAGCAATTTTCCCACTGAGGGACTAATAAAGGTTTCTTAATGTTACTTTTATTATCATTGTTATTGTTATTATTTTTACTTTAAGCTGTTTTCCTAAAATGAAATTTTTAATTATCAACATATGTCCAGGTTTCCGCTAAGTACTGTATAGAATGATGGGACAGGGAGGATGGTGTTGGTTTAAGTTTATGAGACAAGTACATATAAATAAACAAGGCAGTGTATAAGCAGTCTCATAAGAAAGTTATTATTTCATTCATAGGCGTGGTCGTATTTCCATCAATACCTGGTGGGCCAGTCTTGGCTCAAAATGCCCGGGCCGATTTTTTGTCCCAGTCCAGCCCTGCCCACATGTTTACAGTTGTTAAAAGAAGAGGGGATGCTACATGATGCTAAACATCACCCTGGAACTACTTTTTACAGACGTGTTGCTACCATCAGATTCACAATATGCTCATAGTTTCCATAAAAAGTCTCACATTCAACATCTGATATGCTGTTTATGTTCTATTGGGAATAGAATATGGGGTGATGAGATTTATAAATCATTGTACAGGTAAAACCTGTAGAATATTGTGCAAAACTTCATTCATGTCAGTAATTCAATTTAAAAGGGGAAACTAATATCTTATATAGACTCATTACAAGCAAAGTGAGATATTTGGAGCATTAATTTGTTATAATTTTGATGATTATGGCTTACAGTTTATGAAAACCAAAAATCATAATCTAAGAAAATTAGAATAGTACATGAAATCAATAAAAAATTATATTCAATACAGAAATGTGACCATCTGAAGAGTCTAGTCCTGCATATGAACTCAGTACTTGGTTTGAGCCCTTTGTGCATGAATTCCTGCCTCCATGCAGCGTGGCATGGATGTTATCAGCCTGCGGTCCTGCTGGGGTGGAATGAAGACCAGGATGCTTCAAAGCAGCCTTCAGCTCTTCTGCATCGCTCAGTCTCATGAGTCTCATCTTTCTCTTGGTAAAGGTCCATAGATTTTCTACGAGGTTCAGATCAGCAGAGTTTTGCTGGCCGATCAAACACAATAAGAACCAGGTTGTGGTTCTTGAGGCAGTGTGTGCAGGTGCCACGTCCTGCTGGAAATAAAGTCAGTATCTCCACAAAGCTTTTCTGCTGAAGGAAGCATGAAGAGCTCTAAAACCTCCTGGTAGACGCTGTGTGGACTCTGGACTTAATAAAGCCCAGTGGACCAGCACCAGATGACATGGCGCCCACATCACCACCCACTGTGGAAACTTCACGCTGCACACCAAAAACCCCAAAGTCCTTGGACTACTGTGGTTTTGTTCCTTTACAAAAAAAAAAAAAAAAAAAAAAAGATGAAAACATACAATAATCATGTCTTAATCTCTAACACCTGTCAGATATAGTGCATTTCCTCCGACCCCTGCAGTCTGCTCGACCCCCCCCCCCCCCCCCCCTCCTAGTGCCGTGATCATGCACATACACCAGCTGGTCTGGAGAGAAGGATGGAAACCTTTTCCACCACATATGCAATGCATAACCAAGTAAATCCGAAAGTATTTGTGGTTGGTTGGGAAATCATCTTAGTCTAAAACCATTCCTTTTAATTTTGCAAATATTGATGAAAACACCCAAACAACAAGCTCACAATGTGTTGCTATATGTTGAACTTATAGATCTGATATTTTCTTGTGTGACATTTTTGTATGACGAAGTAGGGCATCAATTCATGAAAAAAGATTAAATATAAAAATTAAAGGTTTCTACCCAACAGCAATTAAGTATAACACGGCAGCGTTGCATCCCTGTTGGTGGGAAAGTCAAGCAATACTTGTTCTAACCTGTCAACCTTGATTTCACTTTTATTACATATCGTTAACCTAAATTAATTTGTTTAAAGATTAATACTTTTTTTTTATTTGACTAAAACTAGACTAAAACCTGTTTGAGTTTTTGTCGACTAAAACAGGACTAAAACTATCAAACTTAGACATGACTAAACATTTTCATCCTGAAGATTAAGACTAAGATATTAAGATACTGAAGTTACAGTTTTCATTGTGTGTGTGTGTGTGTGTGTGTGTGTGAGGTCAGACTGACCACTTTCTTCCAGAGCTCTGATTTGGCAGAGTTGAGACTGGTTTTCCACCTGCTAGATAGCAATAGTTGTTTGGGATATCAGCTGTTGTAGTATGTGGGCTTTGTCTGAAAACTGGAAGAAAGTGGGGCCACTCAGTCTCTATTCCTCATTTATTATTTTGCTGTTTGACCTTCAGCTGGAGACCAGCTGAATAAAACTGTTTCTTTCTGATGAATCATCAGTCTCTCCCGACTTCATGCGATTTGGGACGATCACTCTCTTACTTGCAAGTAATTCTTTTTTCAATACTTCTCCTGTAAATAAACCTTATATACTTTTACTCATTCCAGACTCTTGGTAATTTTTCTACAACACTACATGTGTGAGAGATAATTTTTTTTTATGCTATGCTACTTTGATGTGTGATGGCTTGTTTTATTTAACATGCATAAACTGTTTTTATCATGTAAAGCACTTTGTGTTGCCTTTGGTAGTAAAAGTGCTTTACATGATAAAATAGATTTTTTAATCTTTTTTTTTTTTATGTCTGACACATTGCACTTTCAACATTGACTGGTGTCTGTTGTTGCAGGATCTGGTTTAGGACCCAAGGAGGAGAGCACACAGTTGGAAATAATGAGTGTTTATTTACAAAGCGATTGTGAGAAGTCAGGTGAGTTCCAGTGTGACTCGAGGCGAGGAGCAGGCAGGCAGAGGAGGAGGAGAGCGGGCAGACAGGAGTCCACGAGTTCGTTGTACAATCCAGGGCAGGGTGTTTGGGAGAGAATAATATGCAGGTAAGAACACAGATAGATAATTCTAGACTTAGATTTGTGCAAAGCCGGCTACCACTATTAGTTGTACGATCCAGCGAAGACTAGAGAAGATCCTGGAATCTTTATGCAGTCGTCTGATGAGCCCGATTCCCCTCAGCTGTGCAGCCTTGATTAGTGGAGCCGCCTCTCATCCGAATAAGGAAAGAGGCGGAAGAAGCACCAACAAGTGTAAACCCATGACAGTTGTGTGTTTCCATTTATTCTGTTCCTCTGAAACATGCGAATAGCTGGGAGAAGAATTTTCAAATCCTTTTTAAAGACGTCTTGCGGGTTTTCACCTCAACAAAATGCTGGTGCACATTGTTAGCAGTTACTCTATCACCAGTTTTAGCAACACTTAAGTTTCTGGTAATTATTGTGGTGAGCCACATATGTTGTGATAGTTGTCGCTCGAATATTGCAACAGGAATATGTCTTGACATCTGTGCAGGTGATTGTCCTCGAAATTTACTGGGTGCTAAAATAACGCGTACGTTAGAGCTGTTAACCTGGGACCAAATGACTGCTATTTATAATATTGCGAAGGACGAGTGTGACGTCAGATTGCCTTTGGTCGCGCTGACGTCATAAAAGCGAAAAGAATCTCTGATGATTAAGGCCACGTCCCATATTGGCTACGTGCACAATATGGCGCCTGGTTACGCTCTGACGTCAAGTGTGCGGGCGAGTACTTCCGGTTAGGTAGTTTGACAGCGACAGCGGAATACCGGCAACTTTCACTCTTTTATTCAGTCGTTCGTGTTTAACATACTGTCCACCATGAGTATGCTAACAGTCCAAGAAAGGCGACTGGTTTTTCAAAGAGTCAGAACGTCAGGTCTCCATTGTTGTGTAACTTTTTGGGGGGTTGAGACGGCTACAGAAGGGAGCAATACCTGTTCTCTTCAGCTGGAATGGGTATCAACTACCTGCACCCAGACCCGGTGTTTGGGAACGGCGTCCACGGCCCGAGAGCCCCGTTCCGGATTCTTGTTCTGAAGTGGAGATGGAAACTGAGGTATTTTCAGTCGACCATGATTACTTTGTGACTCCAGAGACGGGGGCGAGAGCGTCGAAGCTGGCCGATGAGAACGAAGCTTTGCTTCAGAAAATAGCGGAGCTACAGCATCAGGTGGAGATGCTACAGCTACGGCAGCGATTTGGGTTAGAGCGTCTGTCTGGTTCGGATGAGGACATTCGTTTCTACACCAGATTTGCATCCTACCAGCATTTCCTCGCATTTTGGAAATTGGTGGAGCCTGTTGTGAAAAGCAAGATAGTGAGGATTACTAGCGCTAAGACTGTGTCCGCCAGCAGAAGCACAGTCTCTCACCCAACAGTATGTATGACATTATTCATGATCCTCTTTTTAAGGAAACGTAGATCTCTTCACATTTGTGAGGACTGCTGTTGTTGTTGCTAATAATAATAATAATATGAATTAAAGCCGCAAGCGGCATCCATCGGGTCCGAGCGTCCTGGACCCTGCCACCCGATGCTAATATGTTGCCCTGACAACAGGTGGTGTAATGCGTTAAGGACCCAACCTGTATGAATCCTGTCAAGTTTGGTGCAGATCCCATGTGTTCCTATGGAGATATGAGCAAACCGTGTTTCGTGGCGAGAAGGTCATTTTCCGTCGGTTGCCACGGTAACACGCATTTTCCTATTAGAAAGATTTGAGGAGCGTTTGGTCCCCAACTTGTGAGGAAGGTCCCCACCAAGTTTGGAGTCAGTCGGACGAATCCCCTCAGAGTAGTTCGTTCAAATGGCAGTGAAATCCAAGATGGCGGGCTCCCCGTTGTCATGGTAACAGGTGTTTGATTGACTTCTTTGGTGGACTTGGGGTGTTACACGTATGAATACTGTCAAGTTTGATGGAGATCCCATGTATTTCTATGGAGATATGAGCAAACCGTGTTTCATGGCGAGAAGGCGTTTTTCCGTCTGTTGCCACGGTAACATGCTTTCTGCTATTAGAAAGATTTGAGGAGCGTTTGGTCCCCAACTTGTCAGGAAGCTTCCCACCAAGTTTGGAGTCAATCGCACGAATCCCCTCAGACTAGTTTGTTCAAATACGATGTGTGTAAAGTGCAAAAAATGGCAAAAAAATGGCCCCACACGCCAAGATGGCGGGCACACCGTTGCCATGGCAACAGGTGTTCAATTGACTTTTTTGGTCAGCTTGGGGTGGTACACGTGTGTGCCGAGTTTCGTGTGCCGAGTTTCGTGTTCCTACGTCGAAGTAGACGTACCCGGACCCCATTCATTGGGGTATTTTTTTGACTTCTAGGTGGCGCTGTTGAGCCACTTTTGCATTGAAGTGTATGCAGACCTTACAATATTGCGATTTTCACCGGGCTTGACGTGTGTGCCAAGTTTCACAACTTTTCATGGGTGTTTAGGGGGTCAAATTTGGCCTCGAAGCGCTTAGGAGAAGTATAATAATAAACATTTGGAAAACAATAGGGTCCTTCCATACTTCGTATGGCTCGGACCCTAATAAAAAGGAACATGAAATATGATCTATGTTTCTTTTGCCAGAAACTGCAAGGAACTAACAAAAATATGTTAAAGGGTTAAAATGAACTAATCAGTCATGATCCATTTTAATTAAATGAAAAATTAGGGTGGGTGTTGGTTTCTCATCAACTTCTCATAACTGGAATTGTACCCCACAGGCCTGTAGTGGAGGTGAAATAAAGTTATTTCAGATTTAACATCATGAACTTGAACATAAAATTCACATGTAATAATTTTGGGGTACATAGACTTTAAAAATAAAACAAACACACTCCAAAGTACATAATAAAATACACAATTTAATAATCAAACAGTGCACATAAAACCCACTGGACATTTTATAGAGTTGCAGTGTAACTATGTACATCTGGATGAATTCACTAATGTGACTGATTTAAAAAAAAACACACACACAGCCAAAAGATTTCATTTCTTTTCAAAGAACTGTGAAACAGAACAATAAAACATCAATGTCATTTTTAACTAAGTTTAAGTTTAGATTCAGTTCATGTTTTCTGATTGACCCTGAGCTAACCAAATGAGCCATTTTAAAGAGGATTAGCCCAAGAAAAAGTAAAAAAAACAAATAGTCTCCCTTCTCCCTTATAACCTTTGCCACCTCAGCATCCCTATGGATACGCTGTACAAGAATGTCCTCCTCTGCAAAACCTACCAAATCACACCACTCCATCCCAGTGAGTAACAGCTGACCTTGGATCTGCCAGTAGTAACTGTGGCTCTGCTTCAGTTTTAATGTGCCATTCTGCATTTGCAGGTAGCTGCAGTCAACATAGCTTTTGGCATTGGGGCGCTTGACTTCAACCAGTCCAAATAGTGGACTCTCAGCTGAGTCAAAGACAACACCATCAGGAGAGGTTCCTAGCCATGGAGCATCTGGATGTACTACAAAGCCACATGGCCAGTAGCTCACATTGTTTTATCCTGCTGTACTCTTGGAGGGCTCCAGTGCTAGTCTCCTTTTCATTAATGCTGTCTGAGCCACATCTTTCCTAATTCTTCCTGCTAGGTTTTCAGCAGAACTGTGCCCTCTCACATAACACACCTCCCAGAATCTAGAGGAAGTGAGCCTCATCTTCCTGACTTTATGCCACTCTACGCTGTCACTTTGGTCTCTTGTGGCCATCTCTATTTTCCTCACCATTTCCAAGGTTACAGCAAGTGACATGAACTGGAGATGCTGCTGATGACTACACAAAAAATGACAAGTAGATGGCTCCAGCTTTTAGCCATCTATGGGCAGAGGTGGTGGAGAGGGGGCATCTGGGTGGCGAACTAGTACTCGGCTACTGGGCACAGGGTGCTGGTAAGAGATGGGGCTACCATACTGTACAGGGCCAAACACAGAATCCACCAGCGGAACATCCTTGTTTATATCCATGGTGGTGATCAGTGGCACGATGTCTGCAGCAAAAGCCTTGTATGCCTCAGCCACTTCTAAAACATCTGGGTCCGGCAGGTCCCCACGAACTGCTTTGTATCGCTTACTCCTATTAAGAAGTTATATTATTATCATTAGGAGTTGATGAGAATAAAGAGTAATGCACAACAATTACAGTGAGAAACAGGCGGAAAAAGAGAGAAAATAAAACAAAGAATCTGACAAATACATCAGGATACATTACCTCACACCAGCAGCAACTGTGTACTGTCTGGTTTTTGGTTTGGTAGAAAGTACCGTCATCTCACCAACTCTGCCTGGTTTTACACCCTATTAAGCACAAAAAAATATTTAAACAATTATTAAAACGTAATAACTGGGATTTTTCCCTCACAGGGCTGTAGTAAATGCTGCAGTTAACATACTGGGTTAAACTGTGTGGAATTCATCAAGATTTAACATATGTATGCCCAATAATACTCTTATGAATAATTTTTATTACCATTGTGATTGTTATAAAAACACTGGACCACAACCTCCACCATCATCAAATATGTTTTGGACATTTTCATAGTTTACCCACCTCTCTTAATACAACCATAACTGAATAATAATTTCCAGTCCTTTGTTGTTCACTAATTACAAAGTAAAAAGTTACAAAGTTCACTTTGGATTATGTGTAATGATTAATAATTGTTACACTGATTTTATTAACAATATCAGTTGTTAGCAAGGTTACTAAACTGGAAATTTTTATATTTCAACAGAAACTTCCACCCATTGATGAGCTGCTGCTGTTCCTGATCCACCTCTCAGTGGGGTTACAACTCAGGGACCTTGCTGACAGGTTTAATATTCATCGCAGCACTGCCAGTCGAATTGTCCACTTGGACACAATTCCTGTACTGTCTGCTTGGAAGCAAGCGTCTGTGGCTCCCACCGGAAGTAGTGAAAGCTCATCTGCCACCTGAGTTTGCTGCTTTCTCCGACACACAGGTGGTACTTGATTGCACAGAGATCTTCTGCCAGACACCATCCTTTCTCCTTCTGTAGAGTGAAGCCTTCTCCACCCAAACAAAAAATTATTTGACTCTTATAGGTTGTTTTCTTGTTTCAGCAAGTTACACATTTTCTTTAAGTAACATGTTAGATGATATATTATGTTAGAAAACTAAGATTACCTTTTAAACTGTAGCCCAAAACAGTCCACGTGTGAGGAGGGATTTTTCAGTTTCCAACTTGCTAGTAGCAGGATGAGTGAGAAGTTCTAAGCCAAAAAATAGAGTGCCCTCTAGTGGATGTTTTAAGCATTACATACTTCAACCAAGTTGTAGAGATGACCCAAACAGGTTGAGTTGAGTTCAGCGCATTTTCCATTAAGATATTGTAACTCAAAATGTGCTCTGCAAAATGGTTGAGCAGGACATTAAAGGGTTAACAAGGCTCGATCCTAAGCACCAAGTAGATGTTTCAGTTTAGTGTAGCAGAGGGAATATGTTGTGTGTGCATTATAAGGTCCATACAACCTCACCAGGACCAGATGAGATATTTTAGCTTTACTTTTGTCCTGTAGGATGATGTAATCCAAAATCTTTTCTCACATTCTTGACGTGTAAAAGGGGCCGTGACACTTTTTAACTGTGCTACATGCTAATTTCACTGATGCCAGTGGGATTTATTTTACATTGTTTTATTTCAGAATCTGTATAAAAATGGAAAGGGAAGCTTTTCTGACTAAATGACACCTCAACCATGAACGTTGTGTGATATTGTTTTTTTTTTCACTGGTGTCTCACTGAGGATCAGATATCATCTCTGTTTTTATAAAGGTCTTTCTAGTTCCTTTGGCCTGCTTTGTGAGAGATTTGTGAGGTCAGTTAGCATATTTTTACTATTTATTAATCCATACACAACCCAAGAAAAGACTTCCTAAAATCCTCTGGATTGGTGCCGGATCCCATCATAGTTGGCACAGAATCAGATCAGCTGGGTCCACATACTACAGAGCACCGTCATAGCATTTCATTTTGCTCATAATTGTAAGAAAAAATTATGTGATGAGAGAAGTCCGATGTCCTAGTAATTGTGATTTTAATGTTGTTTTCTCTGAGGTCTGAGTGTTTGTCTTGAGGTTTTATAGTTATGGTCTCACAGTGGGTACGGTGTATGGATGGATGCCACGTCAAGCTTAAGTACATCAGAGTCCGACACACAGGTGGTACTTCATTGCACAGAAATCTTCTGCCAGAC
Source organism: Melanotaenia boesemani (assembly GCF_017639745.1). Classification (NCBI taxonomy): domain Eukaryota; kingdom Metazoa; phylum Chordata; class Actinopteri; order Atheriniformes; family Melanotaeniidae; genus Melanotaenia; species Melanotaenia boesemani. Next base: position 34,266,470 of record NC_055692.1, on the reverse strand, counting down.
ACCATCCTTTCTCCCTCTGCAGAGTGAAGTCTTCTCCACCTATAAGTCCCATTCCACATTCAAGGCGATGATTGGTATGGCCCCATGGTGCCATTACCTTTGTGTCTGGACTATATGCTGGATCCATGAACGATCGTGAAATTCCATTGAGCCGTGCATCGAGCCAATTGTCCTGCTTTACTCCTTTTTTAGGCAAAATACTTTTTTGTTTTTGTTTTTGACTGACAGTTTGACATCTACGAAAACTGATTAGTAGAAATTCCAGGCTGCTTCCAATAACAATCAAGCACACTAGGAATTTTTACAATACATAAATACACACATACATATAATAATAAAAACTTTGAGGACTCTTACTGATTTATTTAATTACTTACTCCAGCTTGTGTGAAAGTTTGAAAGGACAACATAGAAACCGGTGCGGAATTCAGATGAAGTGTTACAGGAAGTTGCGCATGACAACTATTCATGGTACAATGGCGCCTCTAGATTTGGATAAATACGCGGAGATTGCTAAACAGTGTAAATATCTCCCAGAAAATGACCCCAAGGTAAATGTGACATTTGAGAAGTATTTTAGCTAAAGATGTATCCTTAGCTTATAATTGTAAAACTAGCTCTGTACTGTTTTGTATTGTAACAGCCTAACTAGGGAACGTTAGCTTCTGCTAGCTACTGATGCTAGCCTGCTGTCTTAGGAAGTCAAAACAGTCCAGCAAATATTTTATGTGATCTTCTATAAACACAGTCCGAACCAAATATCCCCAAAGATTTATGAAAGCAAGGATGAGACTGATCTGTTCGGCTACGTTATTTTCCAGTAATAATCTTAATAGCTATAAGATATAGCTAACGTTAATAGTGACTTGATGACGCTAACTATTTGGGTTTTAGATGCTTGTGAAGGACAACTTGAGAGGCTCATATGGAATATACCCAGCAGCCCTCGTGCCTTGATTTTATTTTAGGAGCTCATAATGCCATAACATTATCTTAAGCTTTAAACGATTGAATTTAAGCATTTTTTGTCACACTTTAACAAGTTAAGCATATTTTCTTGCAGACGGCTTTCTGGTTTCATTAACCTTTTGTCTAGGGTGCTTTTTTCCTCACAACGTGAAACAGAATAAATAAGATAGACACTGGTGTAACCTTGGAGTCAGACAGTCAGTGTGAGCCACCGACTGATCAAAGTTTAAAACAAAATGTCATGTGCTGAGCTGCTCTGTTGGGCCACTATGAATGACTACAGATGTACCAGATTATCAGATCACAGTGGCTCTGTTGCTGCCCCCGCTTGGCATCTCCATGTCTTTGTGGTCATATAAAAAGGGTAGAATCTGTGACTGTTAAAACTTAACTCCTTTCTTTACTAATTTTTATAGACTTGATCCTAAACTTTTTATTAGATTAATCCCTTCTGGCTTGTCAGATGAGCACCACCCTTCATATTCGATATGCAAAGGAAATATTACACATTTCATTCAGTGAAACAGTATTAGTTTATTCTTCCCAAACTCTGAACTTTAATGAGTTCGTCCAAAACAGTTTCTACTCCTGTAACGGTGTGTGGAGACATTCATGGACAGGTAAAAATGTCTTCAAACATCTTAATATTTCCTCTTTTGATGTGATGGGTTTTACATTGTACAAGATCTTTACCTGCTTCTGTGTTTTTCTTTTTTTTTTTACTGTATTGTACAAATTCAGTATAATTTCCACACTGAATTGTGATGTGTTTTTTCACAGTTTTGTGATCTTTGCAAGCTCTTCCGAACTGGCGGCCAGGTCAAATTACATCTTCAGGGTTTGTTTTTTTTTCAGTTTGAACTTACGTAGGACTCTGCTTTCCAGGATGGTATTTTGGGACAGCATCTTTAACAAGCCTCTGCTGTCTGTAGGGTGACTTTGTAGATGGAGGATATTACAGCTTGGAGACATTCACCTATCTGCTGGTACTGAAAGCCAAATGGCCTGAGCGCATCTCTCTTCTATGTGGAAACCACGAGAGTTTGATATGTTCACCGTTGCAGCTGTAAGTAAAAATTAATACAATATGCTCTTGATATGTTTTTGTTTAAGTTGTTGTATCCTGATAAATAATCCGTGCTAATGCATTGAAATTCTGGTACTAGAAGCATGTCTTGTTATTTTCAATTATTGCATGGGCTGTATTCAAGATGTCTTAATGTTCTCTCCAAGACAAAAACATTGTAAAATTTTCTTTTGTGTACTTTTTATGTTATTAGGTCACTATTAACAAAAATAAAAATAAACATTTTTGATAAACCCTCCTGTTTTTTAAATATAGGTCTCTACCAAATGGTTGAGATGTAGCTTTATGGTAAAGCTAACTTAAACATTATTATAAATGTATAATAGTCATTATATGATCTTTTAATACCTACAAATATTATTATACTATTTATAAATATCTGTAATGCCTTTGTTTTATGTAAAGCACTTTGAATTGTCCTGTTCATGAAATGTGCTGTACAAATAAACTGCTAACTAAGTTGAAACGAGATCCAGGGTGCCAGTAGTCCTCCATGGCCGGGAAGTCGAAAACACCCATCAAAAGTAGCATAGCCAGGAAGTCTTCAGTCTCATTAGAGTTAGTCTTGATTGGCTCCCCCAACTCCTGGGCAGAGTACAGATTGGTTTGATGAGCAATATGTTGAATCATCTCATCATTGAAGAGCATTTTGAAATACTGAAAGGGTGTCTTGACAGCATCAAGGGGTGCAAAACTGGAATCAGGAACCTGGAATTCCTCAATATCTACATGCTTCCAGATTCTCCTGGCGTCTTTTTCTTTCTTTTCTGACATTTTCTTCTTCTTTGAACCTGGGGTTGACCTAGGCGTGTCATCCAGCTCTTCCATGACTATTTTTAGGGTATTTTTACCTTTTTTCTTCCTCTTAGCAGATGTGCTCGTGGAGGGCATCTCTTCCTCATCTATAGATTTAGTGGAAAGATCCCCAACCACCTCTGCTTGTTTGGGCAGATAATCAGGATCCCCAATCATGTCATCATCATTATCACTCAAATCAGCCTCAGAGTCTGAGGATCTTTTGGTACAAGGGCCAGGAAATTCCATGGCCTTGAACCATAAAATGATTTAGTATCCATCTTTTATTTGTAAAACACAAAATAAGAAAAAGGGGGAAGAGATACACCATTATATATAAATGTCAGCATGTTTGTTAGATAAATGCAACAATCATACTCGGGCGGCTGTAGCTCAGGAGGAAGAGCAGTCGTCTTTCAACCGGAAGGTAGGCGGCTCGATTCCAGGCTTCCACTAACTACATGTCGAAATGTCCTTGGACAAGATACTTAACCCCATGTTGCCTCCCGATGTTCCTATCGGGGGTGTGTGTGTGTGTGTGTGAATGTGATAAATAATGTAAAGCACTTTGAGTGGTTAAACTGACTGGAAAAGCGCTATATAATTACAAGTCCATTTACCATATTAAAAAGTTTACGTGTAATAAATCTATAATTGTAACATAACGTGTATAAAAAGAAGTGTTTTTATTCCATAGAAAATAGTTAATTTTATTGAAATTAGCATAATTTCACTAAACTGTTACCAAACGGTTGAGTTGTCACTCCACGCCAAAGTTTACCATAAAGTGACAACTCAACCGTCTGGTCGAGCACATTTTAAAAAAATTATTTGACTCTTATAGGTTGTTTTCTTGTTGCAGCAAGTTACACATTTTCTTTAAGTAACATGTTAGATGATATATTATGTTAGAAAACTAAGATTACCTTTTAAACTGTAGCCCAAAACAGTCTACGTGTCAGGAGGGATTTTTCAGTTTCCAACTTGCTAGTAGCAGGATGAGTGAGAAGTTCTAAGCCAAAAAATAGAGTGCCCTCTAGTGGATGTTTTAAGCATTACATACCTCAACCAAGTTGTAGAGATGACCCAAACAGGTTGAGTTGAGTTCAGCGCATTTTCCATTAAGATATTGTAACTCAAAATGTGCTCTGCAAAATGGTTGAGCAGGACATTAAAGGGTTAACAAGGCTCGATCCTAAGCACCAAGTAGATGTTTCAGTTTAGTGTAGCAGAGGGAATATGTTGTGTGTGCATTATAAGGTCCATACAACCTCACCAGGACCAGATGAGATATTTTAGCTTTACTTTTGCCCTCTAGGATGATGTAATCCAAAATCTTTTCTCACATTCTTGACGTGTAAAAGGGGCCGTGACACTTTTTAACTGTGCTACATGCTAATTTCACTGATGCCAGTGGGATTTATTTTACATTGTTTTATTTCAGAATCTGTATAAAAATGGAAAGGGAAGCTTTTCTGACTAAATGACACCTCAACCATGAACGTTGTGTGATATTGTTTTTTTTTTTCACTGGTGTCTCACTGAGGATCAGATATCATCTCTGTTTTTATAAATGTCTTTCTAGTTCCTTTGGCCTACTTTGTGAGAGATTTGTGAGGTCAGTTAGCATATTTTTACTATTTATTAATCCATACACAACCCAAGAAAAGACTTCCTAAAATCCTCTGGGTTGGTGCCGGATCCCATCATAGTTGGCACAGAATCAGATCAGCTGGGTCCACATACTACAGAGCACCGTCATAGCATTTCATTTTGCTCATAATTGTAAGAAATAATTATGTGATGAGAGAAGTCCGATGTCCTAGTAATTGTGATTTTAATGTTGTTTTCTATCAGCTGATGGACGGGCAGATCCTGTGCATCCACGGCGGCCTTTCTCCAGACATAAAAACTCTTGACCTAATTCGAACCATCAAGCGGAACCAGGAGATCCCCCATAAAGGAGCTTTTTGTGACCTGGTGTGGTCAGACCCTGAGGACGTGGACACTTGGGCCATCAGTCCCAGAGGAGCTGGCTGGCTTTTTGGTGCAAAGGTCACAAATGAGGTAAGCTGCAAGAATTACGTGCAGTTTGAATATAAGTGCTTGTATAAAAATTACAGGACATCGACAGCTGGATTTCTGAGGTCTGAGTGTTTGTCTTGAGGTTTTATAGTTATGGTCTCACAGTGGGTACGGTGTATGGATGGATGCCACGTCAAGCTGAAGTACATCAGAGTTGCACAGGCTTCAAATAATAGTTGTTTGTTTTTTTATCTGCAGTTTGTTTACATCAACAACCTGAAGCTGATCTGCAGGGCACATCAGCTCGTCCATGAAGGCTACAAGTTCATGTTTGATGAGAAGCTGGTAACAGTGTGGTCGGCTCCCAACTACTGCTACCGCTGCGGCAACATTGCATCCATCGTGGTCTTCAAAGACGCTAGCACAAGAGAGCCAAAGCTCTTCAGAGCAGTGCCTGATTCTGAAAGAGTCATCCCACCCCGAACAACAACACCTTACTTCCTGTAAACACATTAAGCTGTAGTAGCTAACATTTGGTCAGTGCACAGATACTGACTGGGACAGAGGCATTTGTCAACCCTTATCAATTTTGTCCATTGCATTTAGAGTATTTACAGTGTGTATTGTGGTGCCAACTGTCAGTTGTTATTCCTGCTCTGTGCATTTAATGCCATTATGCTGCAGCTTTAGTCACACTGACACATAACAGCAAAGTAAGGTTGCCGAGCACCACCACTGTTGTATTAAAAGGACTGAAATCAGATGACCCTTTTAAATGATCATATTTATAAATCTTCATCCTGCCAGACAGTTAAAGTTCACCACAAAGCAAAATTCACACACAGTGTTGTATAGACTGATCTATTTTATATTGTAAGATTACGTGAAGAGGTGGATATAAGATGAAAACACTTCACAAGTTAGAAATTCTTAAATCTGACAAGTCCCAGTTAAACAGTCATTGTTATCTTATAAATATATAAACCTGAAAGTTGATGTGTAAAAATGTTCTCTTCTTTTCTTTTTTGTTGTTAGACTATTCAGTTTCATACATCCTACGGTGGTGTGGTGGTTAGCATCGCAGCAAGAAGGTCGCTGGTTCGAATCTCGGCTGGGGGGGGGTTCGAACCTTGAGGGTGGTGGCCTTTCTGTGTGGAGTTTGCATGTTCTCCCCGTGTATGCGTGGGTTCTCTCCAGGTACTCCGGCTTCCTCCCACCGTCCAAAGACATGCATGATAGGTTAATTGATGACTCTAAATTCTCCCTAGGAGTGAGTGAGTGTGTGTGTGAATGGTTGTTTGTCTCCTATGTGTCGGCCCTGCGATGGACTGGTGACCTGTCCAGGGTGTACCCTGCCTTTCACCTGTTAATGCTGGGATAGGCTCCAGCTCACCCGCGACCCGTAATGGAATAAGCGGTACAGAGAATGATGAATGAACATCCTGTGGTACCTTAAAGATTGTCTTTAATGTCCAGCGTTGGAAGCACTTCTTCTGAGCATTATTTTTCTGTGTATCTTTGTTTGTAAATATTTTATAAACATTCTTATTCATTTACTCATTTACATTTTATCCTTAGATTTTAGTAACATTCATTAGGCTCTGCTTTTAATTAATAGAGCTACATTATTATAGTGCTGCTAAGGTGAAACAGATTAACAACACAGCTGACAGACTCATACAGGGTTACGCGAGTCCAACATTTAACAATACTGGGAAAATATCAAGGGACCTTGAAACTGTTCTGGGTGTCCAGCAAGGGAGTTTTTTTATACTTAAAAAATCCTCCGGATGTTGAGTGGAGATTAGCAGAAGTTGGAAGAACTCAACCAGGTTCTCCACCTCAGAAAAAGGTGGAAGACTGTCTGATGGCATGGGTGACTTGTAGATGTGGTATAAGTACAGAGTAGTAAGTGACCATTACTAACAGTTTGTTTTTGAAATTTTCATGCTGAAGACTGATCTAAAAGTAGTAGTTGGGATGTAGCCAGATCTTTGATGACTGGTAGCATGCAGAGGCATTTTTTTGTCCAGTGAAGTGTACAAATATGGTGCTTTACCCAATACAAGGCTATCCCAGTTCTCAAACTATTAAATAAAGTATGTATGTATTTATACATTCTTTATAGGAAGGTTGATCAGTGTTTCCATGCCTCAAGCAAATTTTTCTGAGTGTGATGTTGCATCAAATTATACTGAAGGAACTGGTAAAAAAAATACTAAATCACTTTCTCAAGCTTGTTACTGAACTTTTCTAAAAGCAAAATCAAGATGCTCGTTAACACACAGCCCTTCTTTGATATCCCCTTAACGCTCTCATCCAGTGAACTTGAAAGTTTATGGATATTTTCTGTCCCAGGTCTCATTGAGGAGACCATAAACACCTCCCAGTTACTGTTTCGAGGTTACTGCCCCCCACCCTCATAGATCTCCCTTGTAAGGATGTTCCACAGATTCTCAATAGGACTGAGCACTGAGGTCAGGGGATGATGGTGGCTCCACCATGAGTTCTTCTCTCTTTACACCAATAGCAGCCAAAGAGTCAATTCATTCTGCATCATGGGATGGACAGAAACAACTGCAGAAGGAACAGTTCTTCCTTTTACACCATGGCAGGAAATAGACAGAAAATGCACATATTTAGCAGAGGTCATTTTGACACCCTCAGGCATCCTAAAGAGGCCAACCATCACACTCCCCATTACTCCAGCCCAAAACATCCCTCCACCACCACTTTGCTGACGTGACTTGTTGGGACTCCACCTGGAGTGTAGCACAGCATTCAAATGTGAATAAAAGTGTTTAAAATTAGTCTTCATGTATTTCTGAGCCCACAGCAAACATTTCTCTAGAGCAGAGGTCCCCAACCCCGGTCCTCAAGCCCCACTATCCTGCAGGTCTTAGATGTCTTCCTGTTGCAACACACCTGTTTCAAATTCAATAAAAAAAAAAAAGTCCATAAATAATGAAGCCTCATAGTGGCTCGGTCTCGTCTGACAAGCTAGTTCCTACAGCTGTGGTGAGCTACACGTAATCAGCCCAACAGGTGACTGCAACGTCACCACGATCCTCTCCTCATTGGACAAAAGAGCTGAGAGGCGTGGAAGTGGATGTAGTGATGTGCGCCGCCTACAGGCACATAAGTGCTGCTTTTTCAATGTAAATATCAAACTAAAAAAGTTCCCAGCATTAAACAAACATGTATGGGATACAGACATATTTACTGATCACAATACCCCAACAGCAAAAAATATGGGACACTGTGTAAAATGTAAATAAAAACCAAATACAATGATTTAAAAATAACAATTACGTATTTTCCCGACCCTAAATTGGAACAGCTGTACAGAAAATGAATAAATGAATAATCTCATATTTTATTCTCAACACAACATATCAAATGTAGAAACTGAGACATTTTACTATTTTATGGAAAATACTTGCTCATTTTGAATTAAATGGCAGCAACACATTTCTAAAAAGCTGTAAATAGTGATGTTTAACGCTGTGTAGCATCTCTTCTTTTAACAACTGTCTGTAAACATCTGGGATGTGAGGAGATCAGGTGTGTTGCAGCAGGGAGCATCTAAGACCTTCAGGATAGTGGGGCTTGAGGACCAGGGTTGGGGACCTCTGCTCTAGAGCATCCTGCATGAAGAGGTTCACCAGCAGCTTCAAATACCTGCTTGCTCCGCATCAGTGGATTTTTAGCAGCTGATTTCTTAACACAACACATTTCCAGAAAGATTCTTCTTTTTGCCCACACTGCATGGAAACTAAGATTTGCTTAATAACGTGGAACCTCCCATAATAGTTTCCCTTTAAATAAACTCACCTGGAAATTTATTGATCAAACCTGTCTGAGATTGTTTTCAGAGATCTAAGCAGACAGGAGAAAGAACACAAACTAAACCTAACAGAAAAACAGAAACCTGAATGTTTGATTAATTAAAACTGCGTTCTAATCATTTAGAAACAGTGAAGAGTGAGTATATTTGGTAACATTTGATCCACAGTACATAGTTGTTTTTGTGGCTTAAATAGGTTTAAGAAGATTAAGACAAAATATGATAACATTTCTGATAAAACATGGAATTATTTTAGCCCCATTACCAAGATAGAAACAGCTGACTTTTCCTTTTTTTCTTTATTTACAAACAAAGATACACAGAAAAATAATGCTCAGAAGAAGTGCTTCCAAACCTGGACATTAAAGACAATCTTTAAGGTACCACAGGATGTATGAAACTGAATAGTCTAACAACAAAAAAGAAAAGAAGAGAACATTTTTACACATCAACTTTCAGGTTTATATATTTATAAGATAACAATGACTGTTTAACTGGGACTTGTCAGATTTAAGAATTTCTACCTTGTGAAGTGTTTTCATCTTATATCCACCTCTTCATGTAATCTTACAATATAAAATAGATCAGTCTATACAACACTACGTGCGAATTTTGCTTTGTGGTGAACTTTAACTGTCTGTCAGGATGAAGATTTATAAATATGATCATTTAAAAGGGTCATCTGATTTCAGTCCTTTTAATACAACAGCACAGTGGTGGTGCTCGGCAACCTTACTTTGCTGTTATGTGTCAGTGTGACTAAAGCTGCAGCATAATGGCATTAAATGCACAGAGCAGAAATAACAACTGACAGTTGGCACCACAATACACACTGTAAATACTCTAAATGCAATGGACAAAATTGATAAGGGTTGACAAATGCCTCTGTCCCAGTCAGTATCTGTGCACTGACCAAATGTTAGCTACTACAGCTTAATGTGTTTACAGGAAGTAAGGTGTTGTTGTTCGGGGTGGGATGACTCTTTCAGAATCAGGCACTGCTCTGAAGAGCTTTGGCTCTCTTGTGCTAGCGTCTTTGAAGACCACGATGGATGCAATGTTGCCACAGCGGTAGCAGTAGTTGGGAGCCGACCACACTGTTACCAGCTTCTCATCAAACATGAACTTGTAGCCTTCATGGACGAGCTGATGTGCCCTGCAGATCAGCTTCAGGTTGTTGATGTGAACAAACTGCAGATAAAAAAAAAAAACAACTATTATTTGAAGCCTGTGCAACTCTGATGTACTTCAGCTTGACGTGGCATCCATCCATACACCGTACCCACTGTGAGACCATAACTATAAAACCTCAAGACAAACACTCAGACCTCAGAAATCCAGCTGTCGATGTCCTGTAATTTTTATACAAGCACTTATATTCAAACTGCACGTAATTCTTGCAGCTTACCTCATTTGTGACCTTTGCACCAAAAAGCCAGCCAGCTCCTCTGGGACTGATGGCCCAAGTGTCCACGTCCTCAGGGTCTGACCACACCAGGTCACAAAAAGCTCCTTTATGGGGGATCTCCTGGTTCCGCTCGATGGTTCGAATTAGGTCAAGAGTTTTTATGTCTGGAGAAAGGCCGCCGTGGACGCACAGGATCTGCTCGTCCATCAGCTGATAGAAAACAACATTAAAATCACAATTACTAGGACATCGGACTTCTCTCATCACATAATTATTTCTTACAATTATGAGCAAAATGAAATGCTATGACGGTGCTCTGTAGTATGTGGACCCAGCTGATCTGATTCTGTGCCAACTATGATGGGATCCGGCACCAATCCAGAGGATTTTAGGAAGTCTTTTCTTGGGTTGTGTATGGATTAATTAATAGTAAAAATATGCTAACTGACCTCACAAATCTCTCACAAAGTAGGCCAAAGGAACTAGAAAGACATTTATAAAAACAGAGATGATATCTGATCCTCAGTGAGACACCAGTAAAAAAAAAAAAATATCACACAACGTTCATGGTTGAGGTGTCATTTAGTCAGAAAAGCTTCCCTTTCCATTTTTATACAGATTCTGAAATACAATAATGTAAAATAAATCCCACTGGCATCAGTGAAATTAGCATGTAGCACAGTTAAAAAGTGTCACGGCCCCTTTTACACGTCAAGAATGTGAGAAAAGATTTTGGATTACATCATCCTACACGGCAAAAGTAAAGCTAAAATATCTCATCTGGTCCTGGTGAGGTTGTATGCACCTTATAATGCACACACAACATATTCCCTCTGCTACACTAAACTGAAACACCTACGTGGTGCTTAGGATCGAGCCTTGTTAATCAGACATCTTAAATACAGCCCACATGCAATAATTGAAAATAACAGGACATGCTTCTAGTACCAGAATTTCAATGCATTAGCACGGATTATTTATCAGGATACAACAACTTAAACAAAAACATATCAAGAGCATATTGTATTAATTTTTACTTACAGCTGCAACGGTGAACATATCAAACACTTTGGTGCAATAACGCCAGGCATTCGCATTCCCCTACTTGGTCTGGCACTCATCTGTAAGGTAAAAAATATTCCAATTAAGATGAAGATTTCTGAAGCTGCAAATCGCCATCTTTAATAGATCAAACCTCACCATAAAAACCATAAACTTGGGTGATCTGCCTGCTCTCGTGGTTTCCACGTAGAAGAGAGATGCGCTCAGGCCATTTGGCTTTCAGTACCAGCAGATAGGTGAATGTCTCCAAGCTGTAATATCCTCCATCTACAAAGTCACCCTACAGACAGCAGAGGCTTGTTAAAGATGCTGTCCCAAAATACCATCCTGGAAAGCAGAGTCCTACGTAAGTTCAAACTGAAAAAAAAACAAACCCTGAAGATGTAATTTGACCTGGCCGCCAGTTCGGAAGAGCTTGCAAAGATCACAAAACTGTGAAAAAACACATCACAATTCAGTGTGGAAATTATACTGAATTTGTACAATACAGTAAAAAAAAAAGAAAAACACAGAAGCAGGTAAAGATCTTGTACAATGTAAAACCCATCACATCAAAAGAGGAAATATTAAGATGTTTGAAGACATTTTTACCTGTCCATGAATGTCTCCACACACCGTTACAGGAGTAGAAACTGGCTGAACATTAGATTCTTCCAGCAGAAGATCACACACATAGTCGCATAACCTCTGTGTAGCAAACAAGTGTCAACAAGACAAACAGAAAGGGGTCAGGTCAGATTTATAATAGAAATAAACTTTTAAATAAATATTAACAAATACATTTGCAATTTCAGAATTGGAAAAAAAAACCTTATTTTTCTTCTATTTAGTTTGTTTTGGGCGAACTCATTAAAGTTCAGAGTTTGGGAAGAATAAACTAATACTGTTTCACTGAATGAAATGTGTAATATTTCCTTTGCATATCGAATATGAAGGGTGGTGCTCATCTGACAAGCCTGAAGGGATTAATCTAATAAAAAGTTTAGGATCAAGTCTATAAAAATTAGTAAAGAAAGGAGTTAAGTTTTAACAGTCACAGATTCTACCCTTTTTATATGACCACAAAGACATGGAGATGCCAAGCGGGGGCAGCAACAGAGCCACTGTGATCTGATAATCTGGTACATCTGTAGTCATTCATAGTGGCCCAACAGAGCAGCTCAGCACATGACATTTTGTTTTAAACTTTGATCAGTCGGTGGCTCACACTGACTGTCTGACTCCAAGGTTACACCAGTGTCTATCTTATTTATTCTGTTTCACGTTGTGAGGAAAAAAGCACCCTAGACAAAAGGTTAATGAAACCAGAAAGCCGTCTGCAAGAAAATATGCTTAACTTGTTAAAGTATGACTAAAACATGCTTAAATTCAATCGTTTAAAGCTTAAGATAATGTTATGGCATTATGAGCTCCTAAAATAAAATCAAGGCACGAGGGCTGCTGGGTATATTCCATATGAGCTTCTCAAGTTGTCCTTCACAAGCATCTAAGACCCAAATAGTTAGCGTCATCAAGTCACTATTAACGTTAGCTATATCTTATAGCTATTAAGATTATTACTGGAAAATAACGTAGCCGAACAGATCAGTCTCATCCTTGCTTTCATAAATCTTTGGGGATATTTGGTTCGGACTGTGTTTATAGAAGATCACATAAAATATTTGCTGGACTGTTTTGACTTCCTAAGACAGCAGGCTAGCATCAGTAGCTAGCAGAAGCTAACGTTCCCTAGTTAGGCTGTTACAATACAAAACAGTACAGAGCTAGTTTTACAATTATAAGCTAAGGATACATCTTTAGCTAAAATACTTCTCAAATGTCACATTTACTTTGAGGTCATTTTCTGGGAGATATTTACACTGTTTAGCAATCTCCGCGTATTTATCCAAATCTAGAGGCGCCATTGTACCATGAATAGTTGTCATGCGCAACTTCCTGTAACACTTCATCTGAATTCCGCACCGGTTTCTATGTTGTCCTTTCAAACTTTCACACAAGCTGGAGTAAGTAATTAAATAAATCAGTAAGAGTCCTCAGAGTTTTTATTTTATTTTATTTTATTTTTCTTTTTGTAAAAATTCCTAGTGTGCTTGATTGTTATTGGAAGCAGCCTGGAATTTCTACTAATCAGTTTTCGTAGATGTCAAACTGTCAGTTAAAAAAACAACAAAAGTAAATAAGTATTTTGCCTGCAAAGTTACTTAGGATTAATATGGGGCCTGACCTTAATCATCAGAGATTTTTTTCGCTTTTATGACGTCAATGCGACCAAAGGCAATCAGACGTCACGCGCGTCCTTCTTCGAATTGTCAGATTAATACGCAGTCATTTAGTCCGAGGTTAGCGGCTCAAACGTACGTGTGATTTTTGCACCCAGCAACTTTAGAGGACAATTTTGGAAATATTTAAATTTCGAAAATGGAAAACGAATTACTTAAAGACGTTTCTTTCGATCTACAAGTTGATCAAGAAGATGATCTACAAGGTCGTGTTGTGTGCAGTAAGACGAGTTCATACCTTGTTGAATGTTTTATTGGTGAAGGAACTTTTGGAAAAGTAGCCAAATGCAAAAACGTGTACACAAATGAAGAAGTGGCAATCAAATTTGTGAAAAAACATCGTTACAAAGCAGGACAAAGGGAATGTAAGGTGTTACACCATGTCAAACAGCTGGATCCAGAGAAAAACAACTTAACCAAGTTCCATGAGAGCTTCACATATAATGGCCATGTTTGTATGGCTTTTGAGATGCTTCATATAAACTTATATAAGTTTATGAGACAAAGACGTTGGATACCACTCCATGTATCTGAAATCCAAAGTATTGCTCAGCAGTTACTTGTGGCTTTGAATGCACTTAATAGCATTGGTTTTTCACATTGTGATATCAAAGCAGACAATATATTGTTGGTAAACCCTCAATTACAGCCTTTGAAAGTGAAGCTAGCAGATTTTGGACTAGCTACTAAATCAAGTAAATTGTGTAAATACGATACCTTTCAACACTGTAGTCACCGAGCCCCTGAGATTTTCTTGGGTCTGAAGGTCAATGGAGCAGTTGACACGTGGTCTTTGGGATGCACTTTGGCATTCCTGTACCTTGGTAAAAGCCTGTTTCCAGTAAATACTAATTATCAAGTTATGAGAGCCATTTTGATGATTATAGGTATTCCTAATGATTTACTGAATGAAGGAAGCAAAACAGAAACTTATTTTAAACGGGTGGAGTTGGCTTCTAGAACCGTGTGGAAATGGAAAGGTCCGGCTGAATATACAGGAGATGTAGGTTTCCCACTTGATACAACTTATATTGACAAGGAAATCTGGTCTCTGGATGATCTCCCAAAACTGCATAGAGCACCTGAGAAGCCCACTGAAAATGAGGACACCGAAGGATTCATTAGTCTTCTCAAACATATGCTGCAAGTGGATCCAGAAAAACGGACCAGCCCTGATGAAGCACTCCGTCACCATTTCATAACTCAAGAACACTTTTCCGGGGCAAATAATAACCATTCAGCAACTCTAGCACAGAAAAATATGACAGAGACTGATCTCAGTGCTTGCCAAACACAAACAGCATCCAGCGTCAGGGAGAAGCTCACCCCCTTCTCAGATGGTATTGTCGTGGCCTCAAACAAGCAAGTTAAAGATGAAGCTGGTGACTCCGAAGACGTCTTTTCCAGCAACAAGCAAGTTAAAGATGAAGCTGGTGACTCCGAAGACATCTTTTCCAGCAACAAGCAAGTTGAAGATAAATCTAAGGACACAGAAGAAGGCATAAACTATAATTCAGAGATGAAGGAGGTGCATCTAAGAAAACAGGCCATGTTGAGTGAAAGTCAACCTTTCAAAGCTCAGACATTAAATCAGAAAGATATGACAGAGATTCAACTAAATGAGAAAGAAGATGGGAAAGCTGTTACATCCAGTGCTGACAAAACATCATCAGCCAACAAGGACAGGTCCACATCTTGTGTGACCAACACTAACAGAGTTGATGGTGCAACTTATGTAAAAGTCTATGTTGGACGCAAGCGAGTGAAATGTGGAAACTCACCTGCAACGATGTCAAGACATATTCCTGTCGCAATATTCGAGCGAGAACGACCACAAAATATGTGGCTCACCACAATAATTACCAAAAAATCCAGTGTTGCTAAAACTGGTGATGGAGTAACTGCTAACAATGTGCACCAGCCACACGCAGCAAATAAAGAAACAGAAAATCTTGCTGATTTTCAACAAACTCCAACCAGCTTGAAACAAACTTCTGTCAACTGCTCAGGTGGCATATCTGCTACTGAGAATAAAAACAAACCAGCATCAAAAAACGTCCACAAATCTAAGGACACAGAAGAAGGCATAAACTATAATCCAGAGATGAAGGAGGTGCATCTAAGAAAACAGGTCGTGTTGGGTGAAAGATTTAGTCAACCTTTCAAAGCTCAGAGATACATTACTGTGACCAAAAAAAATCCTTCTATGACATTAAATCAGAAAAGAATGACAGAGAGTCAACTAAATGAGAAAGAAGATGAGAAAGTTGTTACATCCAGTGCTGACAAAACATCATCAGCCAACAAGGACAGGTCCACATCTTGTGTGACCAACACTAACAGAGTTGATGGTGCAACTTATGTAAAAGTCTATGTTGGACGCAAGCGAGTGAAATGTGGAAAATCACCTGCACCGATGTCAAGACATATTCCTGTCGCAATATTCGAGCGAGAACGACCACAAAATATGTGGCTCACCACAATAATTACCAAAAAATCCAGTGTTGCTAAAACTGGTGATGGAGTAACTGCTAACAATGTGCACCAGCCACACGCAGCAAATAAAGAAACAGAAAATCTTGCTGATTTTCAACAAACTCCAACCAGCTTGAAACAAACTTCTGTCAACTGCTCAGGTGGCATATCTGCTACTGAGAATAAAAACAAACCAGCAGCAAAAAACGTCCACAAGACCACGGCAGCTAGCAGAAACATGCCATCCTCCGATATGTCCAACACAGCTGCAGCCAGTCCATGTAGAGAAGACCTTTCGCATTTTGTTGAGGTGAAAACCCGCAAGACGTCTTTAAAAAGGATTAAAAAATCCTTCTCCCAGCTATTCGCATGTTTCAGAGGAACAGAATAAATGGAAACACACAACAGACACCAGTCAACATTCAAAGTGCAATGTGTCAGACATAAATTAAAAACATAAATAAAAAAAAAAATCTATTTTATCATGTAAAGCACTTTTCCTACCAAAAACACACACAAAGTGCTTTACATGATAAAAACAGTTTATGCATGTTAAATAAAACAAACCATCACACATCAAAGTAGCATAGCATTAAAAAAAATTATTGTTATCTCTGTAGTAGAAAAAAAATTACCAAGAGTCTGGTATGAGTAAAAGTATATACCGTTTTATTACAGGAGAAGTACAGAATACAGAATTACTTTCAAGTTGAGAGCTATCGTCCGACTCCGGGAAGTCAGCAGGGAACTCTGACTTGCTGAATCAAAGAAAAACAGATTTATTCAACTCAACTCTAGCTGAAGGCCAACCATAGAAACTGATAAAGCCAGTGGAGGGAGACTGGATGGCGCCACTGTCTTCCAGTTCCCAGAAAGGATTCACGCACAAACAGGCTGGTATTACTAAACAACTGTTTCTATCTAGCAGGTGCAACCAGTCTCAACATTTCCAAGGCCTGGAAGAGTGGTCAGCCTGACTTCACACAAGCCTGCACAATAACCCAGCAGAAAAGCAATAACTTCAATATTCTGTAAAAGGAAAACACACATTATGAAAATGTAATGTAATAAATCAATAATTGTAATAAATGAATAAAGAACAATGATTATACATGTGGTTATTACATGAGTAAATATGAGTGATTACCATATGCATTAAAATTACTTTCACATCTCTCACACATGTAGTCACACAGACATCCACACATGTAGACAGAACAGTTAACCCCCCCCCCCATTCTAGGAAAGGAAAAAATAAATACATAAATAATAATAATTAACTTCCAGATCTGTTAATTTCTTCTAAGAAGCTGCGCCGGCAAGTCATCCCTGGAGCCACTGCCATCAGAAGCCTTGACACACACACACACACACACTATCAAATAACAATCACTAAACAGAAAATAAATAAAAGTCTTTAACTTACATTTACAGTCTCCACTTAAGCAGTAGGGTCAGAAATATTTGCACGTGGTTCTACCTTTAAAAAGGTCAATATTTGTTGTTTTACATCTTATAAGAAAAATGTTATTGCAGTCAATTAACATGTGTAAATATATATATACTTCACCTTACACAAGTTAGGGCTTAATCATCAAGAAAATTAAACAAAAATGAGAGTTAAATCTTTTCATATCTAATGTCAGAGCAGGAATAGATCACTCTTCTTTCAGCCACTAAACTGAAGGCTGATTAATTTTAAAGATGGACTTTCATAAGACTGCACCACTACCTTAAATGATTCCATGGCACTGATATCTTCTGTATAATCTGTTATATTTACATGCATAGAAAACAGATGGAAGAAAAAACAAGGTGCTAACGTTATGCTAACAAGTCGGACAGCTTGATTTTCACTGTACCAAAAACACAATCTGAAATGTTAACCCAACCTTCTGCTTCTCAATCAGTTATTTAGCTAAGTGCAACTGAGACGATCCGTGTCCTCGAAACTGGTCTCCCAACATTTTCACCAACACAAGGAACATGAGTTTCATCCCATGCAACAGCTGGTGAGACACATACGATGGCTGGCGGGAGCAGTGGTGGTTTGTTAGGCTCCACACCTGCTCTTTCATTCCTACTTTTGTGCAAGTTCTTTTGGCTAATCCTGGCTGCGTTTGTCCATACTGTTGTACAGCATTGCTCCTATGAGAAAGAAATCAACAACTGGATAAATAATCCAGAAATCTCAACTCCAGACCATAGCACAGAAGACAATGGATACACCTGCACATGGCTAATTTGTTTGCAGCTTCTCCAGTCTTTCATGGATTATTACTTTAACCTACTACTGTTTAACTCATCATCATTGTCTCAGAGATAACAATATGAGTGACTGTTGTAACTGGTGAATTTTTGCACTGACTGGATCAACCTTGCACAGTTAAACTCCTCATCTTGTGTCACTGAAAACAACTGTCACTACTAATCTTTGCACTGGACTATATTATTTGCTGGCTATTCTCACTTCTTACTGTGTATAGCTAAATACCTCCTTGTATAAGTCTTGTAGATATTGAAATTTTTATACTGTTTTTTATTTTTTTGCTACCTTAAGAAGCACAACTGCTAAATGACTGTACAGCTGCAACACCTAAATTTCCCAGCTTGGGATGAATAAAGTACTTCTATCTATCTATCTATCTATCTATCTATCTATCTATCTATCTATCTATCTATCTATCTATCTATCTATCTATCTATCTATCTATCTATCTATCTATCTATCTATCTATCCATCCATCCATCCATCCATCCATCCATCCATCCATCCATCCATCCATCCATCCATCCATCCATCCATCCATCCATCCATCTATCTATCTATCTATCTATCTATTGGACCATGCCTGACTGTGATGAAGCACCAAGTAGTCTCATAAGCACCTCTCCCATGATTGTAATACCAACCCTGAACTTTTTTGGACATGGATATCATGTTGTTTATTTAACTTGCTGACAACAAAATCAAGTACATCAAGCTACAAGCAAGATTAAACAACATACAAAAAGCAGGAAGAAAGTACGGTCATTACTACTACTTCTGCTCCTGTTAGGTGGTGACATGCAGCTAAATCCTGGCCCTGGTCCAAGTAACAACAGTTTGGGTCAGTCTGATGGTCTACAGACTGAGGCGTGTCTGCAGCGGCTACCAGTGGCCTCACATGGAACTGAAGTGCTAAGGACTTCTACTACCCCTGCACGGGATGGAGATTTCTCATTCAACTTGAATCTTCACACATTTCCTACTGCTGCAGCACAGGTTGGAAATATTGAATTCTCTACTATAAAACAGGATACAATGAGGAGTAACTCACAAAAACATTACTGCAGCTCTGCTCCTCACTTTAAAGGATCTGCAACATCAAATCACTCAAAAAACATCACTGGACCTGCAGCACAAAAGCAACGAGAACTCAAATATTTTCAGACAGTAAATCATGCAAAGGTGATTTGGGGACTCAAGGGTTAAAACAAAAGGTATATTTGGAGGCCAGCTTAATATTAGAAGTATTTATCAAAGAGCGATGAAGTTAAACACTTACTGAGTGATTCTAATTTAGATTTTTTAGGTCTGAGTGAAACATGGCTTAATGGTAACATTCCAACAAACATGACTGACGTCCCTGGTTACACATGTTACAGAAGGGATCGACAGGGTGGAAAGGGAGGGGGTCTTGATTTATATCCGAGACATTTTTAAATGTTCTGTTATTGAATTGGATGCTTGTGGTTTAGAATGTCTGTTTTTAAATGTTGTGCTATCACCTACAATGAAATTTAATATAATGGTTTTTTATAAGCCACCCTCTCATAAAGTTTTATTTTATGGTGATTTTGATAATTTGTTGAAGTCATTTAATGCACAAACTGAAACCATTTTAATGGGAGATTTTAACATAAATTGGATGGACAATAATAAAAAGGAAAAACTCAAAGTGATTGCAGCAAAACATAAATTGCATCAGATCATAACTAATCCAACAAGAATCACCAGAACTAATAAAACACTACAGATTTAGTTTTCGCAAACAAACCAGAACGCATGATTAAAATTTACAACCTTTTAACGGGTCTGTTTGATCATAATATGACCTTAATTGTCAGAAAACTGACCAAAAAATGACTACGGACAGGTTTTTTTGGACCAACAATAAAATTTCAACAAAATGGAATCCCTAAACAGAAAATGCTCCAATTTAAAAATGAGCTCAAAAACATAAATTGGGAGAATCTATTACAAATTGAAAATGTAAATCCGTGTTGTGATTTTCTAATGGAGACACTATCGAATACAGTTCAGAAGTTTACATGTTCATTTAAAAATAATAGGAAAAAAACTAATTTACCCTGGATAAACAATGATAATAATAAACATATGAAAAAGAGGAATTTTGGCATTGAAAAAATCAGCCCAAACAAAATTACAAACAGATATGCTTGTCTTTAAAGGACTAAGGAATAAAGTGGTCAGTGAGCTGACGAAAGCAAAGTCATCTTATTTTATGAAACTGTTTGCTGAATCACGGGGTAACAGCTCACTTATCTGGAAACACATCAACAAGCTAACCATTAGAAAGCCTATTCAAACTAAATCTATAACCAAACTAAATATTAATGGAAAAGTTAGTACTGATGATGTGGAAATTGCAAACGTATTAAATAATTTTTTGTTAAATCTGTGGAAGAGCGTGTCGCAAATTTTAATACCTGCCTTGTGTCATGTGAAGAGGTGACAGATTCTCCCTCATCTTTTTACATCACACAGGTAGATCAGGACAAGATCAATACAATTATCAACCAGCTAAACAATTCAAAAGCTAAAGATATATTTGACTTAGATACTTCGCTAATCAAAATGCATAAAGCAATACTGACAAGACCAATAACACATTTAGCAAATCTATCTCTTAAAAAATGTAAATTTCCTCAAAATTTCAAAACAGCTGTTGTGACCCCAACTTTTAAATCAGGAGCACACGATGATGCATGTAATTATCGACTCATTTCAACTGCACCAGTAATCTCATAAGTTATTGAAAAGCTAGTAGCTAAACGATTGATGAGCTTCTTGGACAACAATCTCCTCCTAAGCCCTAAACAATGTGGATTTCGACCAAAATATTCAACAGAAATGGCCATATGTCATTTTACAGAAGCCATTAAAAGTAGTTTGGATCAAAGTAAAGTCGTTGGAGCAGTGTTCTTAGACTTTAAAAAAGCCTTCGATACTGTCAACCACGAAGTACTTATGTTAAAACTGAAAGAACTAAATTTCTCCCAGTAAGCGTTAAATTGGTTCAAATCTTATCTTAAATCTAGAAAGCAATGCATTAAAATAAATATCAAACCTGCTATACAAAAATGTAACCTAGGTGTACCACAAGGGTCGATACTGGGGCCTCTGCACTTCTGCTTGTATGTAAATGATTTATCTAACATCTGCAAAGATGCTACCTGCCAACTGTATGTAGATGATACTATCATTTGAGTAACAGCAGACACTCCTCAACAGGCTGCAGAATTACTAACTAAGCAGTTGGTTGGAATATCTCAATGGCTGCAGGAAAACTGCCTAACTTTAAACTATACAAAAACCGTTTCAATGTGTTTTTCTTTAAAGATAAAAACACAGAAAGAGTTTAAAGTATATATAGACCAAAGGGAAATTAAGGAAGTTTCTGAGTTCAAATATCTTGGGGTAATTCTAGATTCTAAACTTAGGTTTGATGCTCATGTTAGGTAAATGTCCAAAACTATCAAGACTAATATAAACTGTTTCCCTATGATAAGGCCCTATATATCTACCAAAGTAGCTCAAATGTATATGCATGCAATGATATTATCACATATGTCGTACTGCTCTATCATCTGGAGCCAGGCTTCAAAATCTGCCATGAAGCCTTTAATGTCATTATATAAGCAAACTCTAAAAGTATTTGATCAGAAACCAGCAAAGTGGTATTATTGCCAAATTCTTAAAAAATACCACATACTGAGTTTTGAAAATTTTCTTAATTTTTCTTTCGTGAAAACAATATTTAAGTGTATGAATGGTCTTGCCCCTGATGTGATTTGTCAGTTAATACACAAATATAATGAAGGCATGAGAACAAGAGCTGGAGTGAGTGGGAACTGTAGAGTCAAAAGGTGCAGAACCACTCTGGGACAATCATCGTTCTCAGTCAAAGGATCACAGTTATGGGACGCTTTACCACAGGATCTAAAGTCACTGTCAGACATGAGGCTCTTTTCTATAAAACTGAAGCATTGGCTGAAACAACAACAACACTGTGAACACTGAAAACTTGATCTGGACGTTTTTCCTATCCATGTATTTTACTTTAAATGTAACTTGTAACTGGACTGTACTTCTACCTTTGTCGTTAACTTCTAACTCTGTTTATCTAGATCAAAAAGCCTAACCAGGGATGGGGGCAGTAAATTAGCCTTTGGCTAGAAGCCTTGTGTACACTGCATCTGTTACCTAATGGGTGATAATGTAAAATTGTACTGTCCCTGCAAAAACAAACAAACAAGCAAACAAACAAACAAACAAATAAATAAATAAAAAGTCTGGCTTTCCCAGCCAGACACGAGGCCAGCATGTTTGTCCCAGTGAATGAAGTTTTAGGACAAAATGGGATCTCCTTACAAGCTATAACAACAACGTTTATGTCCTAAACTACATAAAAACATAAATCCAAAAACACCTGTCGCTAACTGAGTGTGTTTCTACTGTAATAATGGGTAGAAAAATAAAATGAGTTCCATTTTATACTCACTAGTTTTAAGACCAGGTAATACAATGTCTAACTAACATGCCACCCAAAGGAGTACCAGTCACACCCACGCCCTGCTACCTGGACCTGCCTGACTGTCTGGATTTAGAAATAATCACCAGAGTTTAAGCACTAATGTGACACAATGATATTTAAAACATTTTAGTAAACAGGATGCGTAACCTTCACATCTCTGCTACGGTACAATAAAAAGAAAAATCTAACTTGCTGATTAAAAACCACATTATGAGCGACTTAACTGCCGTTCCACTAAAAACTTGCTCTAATCTTAATTAAGATATCATGTTTTACAAATAAAACTACTGCTGCTTTATTCTGTTTTAATTCTGTTTCCACAATCCACAAGTGAGTTTAAAAAAAATAATCATCT
The DNA here is from genome assembly GCF_017639745.1 of Melanotaenia boesemani. Classification (NCBI taxonomy): domain Eukaryota; kingdom Metazoa; phylum Chordata; class Actinopteri; order Atheriniformes; family Melanotaeniidae; genus Melanotaenia; species Melanotaenia boesemani. Next base: position 34,243,347 of record NC_055692.1, on the reverse strand, counting down.
GCTTTTCTGAAGCATCACCAGCAGAAGGATGTGGCACTGATTGCATGTATTGGCAGTCTTGGAGAGAGCTGGTAAAAGGCTCTTATCTGGCCACATTGGGGATTATTAATGCAGCTGGTCTGCAGCCATAAGCATCATTAGGAAAATGAATCCCAAAGAATTTCTAATAAAAAGACAAATGGCCTAAATATCCCAGCCTTGGCTGGGGAGGGGGGCTTTGCATTTACATCTTCATGATCTAAGAAGGCCTCAAACACTCAGACATGTCTGTAACTCAAAGAACTTATCAAACACACACTCATTTCTCTGATGATTAGCTTCGCTTCAAGGATGATAAATCCTAACTTGGATATCATTTAGAACTTTTAAGCTTAAAAGTTCCAAAATCTTCTCCAGTGTAAGGAAAATCATTTGGTCTTCAGCACAACCTCAGTTTGAAATAATGGACAGTCTCCATTAAATACAAGAGCAGGGACAGCTAAGACATGGTCTTAAAGATATGTGCAGAGGAAGTGAGCTGGAAAGAGTTGCATCATGGGAAAACTAGGAAAACTAGAACTTCAGGATAACTCAGCAACACCACTGTAACCAAACCTAACCTTTGTTTAAATCCAACACTGAGCTCTGCGCTGACTGAATTTAATAGCAGCGCAACAGAAAACATGAACCTGATCTCTTTTTAATGACATGCAGCAAGTTCAAATAAGTGGCTTCAGTGATAACTTGGGACTGATGGCTCAGCCACACTAATGTCCACAGATTCAGTGATCAATTAGATTATGCAACTCTTCCCATTTGACACAGCTGAAATATATTGATATTATATTAATATATACAGCAAAATCGACCCTTTAACAATCACAAAATCAGAGACAAGAAAACATCTAACCCATGCAATACAAGCTGATTGCTGTTTTTGTGGTGCTGTTCATAATAACACAGATTCCAGATGTACTAGTGTAGCTTTTTTAAACAAAGGTGAGTTGTACTCCCTACATGCCAGCCAAAATAGTCATCACAACTACCTGCACTAAAGAAAACGATCATTTCTGTAAAACAAACAGAAAATCCAGTTTGAACTGAGCAGCTCTACTTGATGAAGGTGCCATTTTCTACAGGGTTTCCATAGTTTGGATCAGGCTTTAAATAGATTAATCAACCAATCAGGATTGCTTTATTGAATGTGCTATGATTGGCTGGTTTAGTGCACATTTAAGATGATAACCAAGCGGAGCAAGCGTTTGATAGAATTGAGCGCTGACAGTACTAAACGGTCAATGTGTGCAGAGGCGGGAGAGAAAAGTGTTTTCATGGAAAGTAGTAAACAAATAGGAATTTAATGTGCACAGAATTTATTTTTTATTTTTTAAAATTCAAGTTACTCTGATTTTTTTCTGCTGAAAATATAGCAAATGTCATGGCTCACACTTCCTGCTGACCTTATTTGGACTTTGAAGCATCCCTGCAATCAGGACGGCGCAGCTGGAAGTCTTCAGACTGATTATCCTCGCACGCATAAGAACTCCAAGCAGACCTTCAGTCTTCGCTGGATTATACTACAATCTGTGGTAACCAGTCGCGATCTCAGTCTTGTCTCTGTCTCATAGCATGACATTAACCACTGTGTGTTTTCTCCTCACAAGAACCTGACCTGGACTTCACCCGTGCCTCTGAGGAATCCTGTCTGCCCGCTTCTGCCCGCTCCTGCCCGTCCTTCCAGCGTTTTCATCTCCGTCCACCAATCAGTCACAATAAAACCTCTGTTAACTCTTTCTGGTGCTCCCTTTTCCTTGGATCCTCACACCCTCCGTGACAGCAAAATAGATTTGCAAAAGTAATTTTGTTGCCAGGAATAATATGCAAGGTCCAATTCATGCAACCATGTGGTTAGCTGCACAAAAGCTTTCCATATAATCAGTCTACATCAAGGATCACCAACTCCAGACCTACTGCAGGTTTTCAATGTGTCCTTGCTGCAAAACACCTGGTTAAAATTAAACAGTTTCCCAGCAGCTAGTTGTCAAGGTCTGCACCAGCCTCTTAACGGCCCATTATTTGAGGAAGGTGTGTTGCAGCAAGGACCTGCAGGACACTGGCTAAAGAGGTGTGGAGGTGGTGATCCCAGGTCTACATCACAGAGATGCAAACAATGGCAATTCTATGCAATGTCTCTCCTCAAAATAGATTCTCCATGTTGGCCCTCTGGTTTCTCTACTTCAGCCTGCTAAATTTACCATATAGGCTTGCGTTAATAAATTGACTTTATAAAGTAGGACTTGTTCCAGTAAGTTTGTCTGTCACAATTACTAACTCGAGCTAATGATTATGGCATTTCTTGAAGTAAATACAGGTAGCTTAAACTTGAGCAAGATATTTTTTAAGGTAGATAAGGGTTTGCTTACTTTCAGGGATAACCAAGAAACAAGTCATTTTTAATTCCTTCTTAAATAGCAATGTCTTGCTTTTAAAGCTGTTTTTGTTTTTTATTTTTTATTTTTTTATTTTTTATTGTTTTTCATTTTTAATTCCTTCTTAAATAAGGAAAAGTGTCTATTCATCATTTTTATTTTTCACATGAACTGACTTTCAGATAACTTGCAGATATTATTATTTATTTATTTATTTATTTTTACTTCTTTTATTTATTTATTTATTTAGCTTTATCGCTTTCTAAAATGTCAGTTTCCCAGTTGGCTTTATAAGATGAGGAAAAAAAAAGGCACTATAATAAATTATTGAATCGGTAGCTGATTATGCACAAAAACCATGGCATTTTGAAACAGTAGGCTAGAGACCAGAGATGGTGTCAGAGTACTTACAACGTCATCCCCCGAGTCTGCCCCCACTGAGGTGATAGATTCCTTGCTAATGGTACGGGGTATTCGCACACCAGTCCGGGGTGCTGGCAAACATATCTTTCCCTTCAGTGTCTCTTTTTGAGCGCAGTTTGCAGTTTGTTGAGTTAGTGCCTCCACCTGAAACATGGATTTTACAGCTCCATGTTTTGTGGGCTGGAGCAAAGGTTCAACAAGGTTTGTTGTGCTGTTTCCATTCTGCTACATCTAAAAAAAAAGAAAGGAAGGATATGTTTTTAAAAGCAGACATTGCTATTCAACAGTGCATATCTGTATACATTAGTCCAAATTGTTGCCATAAGATCAATACCCACTTATTTTGACCTCCATAATTATTAAATTGTGACCATTTGAATATTTTGACATAAATTACTGGCATCTGCTTCCAAAATTTGGTTGTGGCCCGTTTTTAACATATTAAATTATTTTTGTCAAACTGGCATGCCACGATGGGCTGGGAGACCTTTTTTCCCCCAACAGTTGTCCAATGATGTTATTAAGTCCACTCGGATGACAGTCTTTGAACGCCTCTAAGAGTGAGCCCTGTGAGTGTGAACTACACAGCACCTTTAAATGCTTGGGGTCACAACCATACGTGCACTTTTCCTAAAACTCAGAAAACCTCATACTAATTCAGTAGGGCAAAAGATAAGTATACCGTCCAGTAAATCGATGTTTTTGTTAAGATTTCCGAGTTTTAGACTATTTTGATTCCATAGCTGGGTCCAGTTTATCCTGACAATTCAGTGTCGATCCGTTAGCTGACAAACTACTGAAAAGCAAAAGCTACATGTGTCTAATAAATATTAATCTAGTTATAAAAGTACAATTACACTTTCAGAAAAATATTTTTCCAGGTATCTCCTCAAGTCATAACAATGAGACTTAACATTACCACCCGGTGGCGTTAGCTGTCGTTAGCTTGCTCGTTCACTGATGTCGCCTTCCTCTTACCATTTTAGTTTTGATTAAATATTCTTCCATAGCGTTTTCAAGTGTTTAAAAATTCTTCTGTTTCTCCGCTGGGATTCAAAGAATAGTTCTAAACGTGACAGTCTATAAATAATGAAGCCTCATAGCGACTGTTTATTTGTTGGGATACTGGCGTGTACAAGGCTGGCCTAAGTCTTCGGTCAGAAAAACTGCAGCTTTCCAGGAGCTTAATTAACAGTTATTTATTGAATCCAACAGGTGCCTTCATGTGCAGTTCTCTCTGTGGGTCTGGACGTGTGTGTATGTGTGTGGTTAACTGAAAGGATAAACAATACAATTTCTGGTTAGGTTAGATGCAGTTCCTCTTGATAATTATGAATATGTAAGAGATAACAACTCTGACAGTACAGATCAGTAAGGTAAATACTCAAATTGCCCACTAGAGGTCTCTGTTAACCATGACATGGGTGGTAACAAGTACTTGAAACAGAAACCTAAGGAAATCAACGTTTTATGATTATAAAGTGGGGTCACAGCAACATAGTGACTCAGTAGTTGTACACAGTGTTACCCCAAGACGAACGTGAGAACTACTAAAGGGCCAGACCCAGAACTATATATCTCAATTACTACAAACCATTTAAACCGAACTACACAAATTAGCAACAGGGCTTTTTGTGAACAAGCATAATGATCAGCTTCAAAAGATAAATAAAGCAGCACTTACATTTTCATTCACGCACACTTAACAGAAGTCACATACTTTACTCGGAGTCCCGAGCATGCGCAGTACTCAGCAGTTGTTTGGGTGCGTTCCATTACTACATCTAGAAAGCCAGAGGAGTACGGGCGGGGACATTTGCACAGCTGCCAATTTGTGAAGAAACAAATGTCCCTGCAAATGATGATTGTAGTCTTTAGTTCTCTGGCATTTTTGGGAGTGAGATGAGCTTAGCCACAGGACAAATGTATGTTGTTCCCCTTATGTTCACTTCAGCTGAGCGAACCTGGCCATCATCACTGGGTGTGACCCGTGTTATGCGTCAAGCTGGCCAAAGTGCTCTTTGGAGCTGATGGTCAATTATCATGACCACTTGGTCTTCTTTGAGTTGTGAAGTAGATACATGCCATTTTCGACAAAGCTGTAGATTGGGGAGATAGTTCCTGATGAACTTAGCCCAGAAATTGTCAGACAGAATGACTGTGTTTCCAGCGACGCAGAGCTAAAATAGTGCTAGGGCCGTACACTACTTGGGGCAGAGATGCATCACGTCGCCCCATAAGCAGAAGGTTGGGTGTAATGGGATCTGGACCTGCAATGTCAGATGAGGCATAACCAAGTGGCTTTGAGTTCAAGATCCCCTCAACTTCCAATAATACTGTCATGAGGACCTCTTCTGGAACAGTTTGGTCTTTCAGGACCACCCGCAGGCAAGCTTTGACTGACTTGATCTCCCTCTCCCATGTACCACCAAAGTGAGGAGCGAGTGGGGAATTAAATCTGAAGTTAATGCTTTGCTCAGCCAGCTGTTTCTTTAAGGAGGGCTTGAGCTTGGCAAAGGCTTCTTGCACCTCTTTGTCTCCACTCCAGAAGTTACTGCCGCGGTCACAAAGAATCTTATATGGTTTCCCTCTTCTTGCCACAAAGCGTTGCAGAGCAAGCAAAAAGGAATCTGTATCCAGACTGCATAAAAGGTCCAAATGCACACACCGAGTCGTCAGGCATTTGAAAATTATGCTCCATCTTTTCTCATGTCTGTGCCCTATTTTTATGGAATAGGGACCAAAGCAATAAACCCCAGTTGACCAATATGGTGGCCGGTTGATGTGCAGTCGTGCAGCTGGTAGGTCAGCCATTCGAAGAATGACAGGTTTAGTGCGCCATCTGCAGCAATAGATACATTTATGTTGGTGTTTGCGGACTGCTTGACGTCCGCGTAGTATCCAGTATGTCCTCCGTATCTCAGCAAAAACACAGTCAGGACCTGCATGTAAAAGCTGGTTGTCATAGTCCTGTATAAGCAACTTTGTTACTGGATGGTCTGGTGACAGAACTATGGGGTGTATAGTGTCCTCTTTCAACTCTTCTGCTTTCCTGAGTCGACCTCCAACTCTAATTAATCCCACAGTGTTGTCATAAGTGGGTGAGAGTGAGAGTAAACGGCTGTTAGAGCTGACAGGTTTACCTGACTGTAATGCTGACACCTCCGCAGGAAAACTCTCTTGCTGTGATCTCCCCAGGAGGGCAACCTCAGTCTCTTGCCGGCTAGAGGAAGTCATGGAGGGGCAGCCGCCCCATATAAGGACTGATATGCAGCATGTACCAGTTCTGACCAGGATTTAGATTGGGTTAGGTCCAGGGCCGTTGGACTGGTGATGTTACTACTGAAGGCAGTGTTGCTGGTCCCCTCACTTCGTTCAGGTTTTGCAGTAGGACTGACCGGCCAGCAGGCTGAAGATTGATGAAGGAATGCTGGACCAGATGTCCAGCGGCTTGGCTTTTCTAAATCTGATAGTGATTTTCCCAGAGTGATGTCATCTGCAGGGTTTTCTCCAGAGGGGACATATCTCCAGTTATCTGCCCCAACAAGTTCCTGGATCTCTGCAATTCATGTCACTACGAACACTTTGTACTGCTGGGATTCAGATTGTATCCAGTGGAGGACAGTGGTAGAATCAGGCCACAGGGTTATCTGCAGTATAGGCATTGTGAGCTCTGCTTGCAGAACTTTGGCCAACTGTGCTCCTGCCAGGGCAGCACAAAGCTCAAGTCGGGGTATTGAGAGTTGCTTTTTAGGTGCTACACGAGACCTCGCCATCACAAAGGACACTTGGATGTCATCATCCTTCTCAACCCGCAGGTATGCAACAGCACCATATGCCCTTTCTGAGGCGTCAGAGAATATGTGCAGGTCAACAGGGGTGCTGGGAGAAATGCTTGATGTGTAATAGCGTGGAAGTGAGATGTTCTGCAGTTGGGATAATTCTCTTTCCCATACTTGCCATTCTGATAGAAGCTCATCCCAACTAATGGGTTCATCCATTCTCTCTCCTCCTTCCATAGTGCCAATACCTTGACTCGTGCTGTGTAAGGAATGATGTAGCCTAGAGGATCATACTGACTTGCCAGTACACAGTACACGTACCTCATGGTTGGTTCAGAAGGTGAGATGGCACGATGCTTATATCCCAGTGTGTCAGAACTGCAGTGCCACAGAAGGCCCAGTGAGGATTCTTGTGGATCTGTTTTGTTAGCTGCCAGCCAAAGTTGGCAATCTGTAGACATTGCCTCTTCAGGCAGATGAGAAATGACGTCAGGCATGTTACTGGCCTATTGTCATATTTCAAAGCCTCTGCTGGCGAACAGGGCTCTCATCTTGTTTATGAGGTGTCTGGCTTGTTCCTGTGAAGGCAGAGACTGTCGACAGTTATCTACATAGATAACTGTGTAGATGCAGTACAGATTCAACTACCTATTCATTGGCCTCACTGTGGTCCTTTACATGGCGCTGGAGTGCATATGTAGCATAGCATGGGCTACAGGTTTTCCCAAAAGGTAGTACATGCCACTCATAAACATCTGGGCAGCGTTCTTTCTCCCCGTTATGCCACAGGAAGCGAAGCAGTGGCTGGTCTTTGGAGAGGAGAATCACTTAGTGTGGAACATGGCATGCATATCTCCACTAATAGCCACAGCATGCTCCCGGAATCTCAGTAAAACTTGTTGGCTTGTTGGTAGTTAAAAGAGCAGTTGAAAACATCTCTAGCCTTATGATATACAATGTGGTGAGGGATGAACCATGATTCCTCAGAGTTGTTCACTTCATCAGTGCTGATCTTCACTGCATATCCAGCTTCTTCCAAATTGTTTGTTTCCTCATTGTACTTATGTAATTGCTCAGGTTTGTCAGACAGACGGCGCTTTGTAGCTCTGAGAAGTGACATCATAGCAGTAGGAGGTGCTTTTAGGCAAGGTGCATTACCTCTACGAAGGAGTGGTATGGCATACCGGGATGCCCCATCAACTGTAACTCGGACAGTATTTTGCTCCAGCTGCTCTATAGCTGCTTTGTCTTCTCTGGAGCGGACTGCTTCTTTGCTGGTTTGGAAGGGCAGTGTATCCAGCTGCCAAAGTCTTTGGACATGTTGCTGTAACTCCTCTGGGGAAGGAAGGCAGGATAAATGAAGACAGCTGCGCTGATCTGAAGATTGATGGAGGAAGGTGGTTGGTCCCTGTATGGTCCATCCAAGTGCCGTGCACACAGCTACAGGGCCACCAATGGGGCCTGTACGGATTGGGCATGTTGGTACTATGAGGTGTGGATGATCAGAACCAATGAGTATCATGCGATGAACCTTTTTAAAGGATTGCAGTGGGATGCCGCTCAGGTGTTTATATCTTTGTGCCAAGTATTCAGCTGCACATGACTGCTCTGCTAGTGTCAGTCTTGCTGCTGTGAAAGCATGATGTATGTCAAGTTTTTCTCCTTTCTTAGTCATGGCCGACACTTGGAATGATGCTGTAGCCCCATTCAGTTGTAGCATTTCCTGTCGAATTGTCCTCAGGGACAACACCTTAGCCTTTCCTGCAAGTCCAAGATGTTGAGCAGCATCAGGTAGTATAATTGTTCTTTTGGAGCCGTCATCCAGAACAGCATATGTGTCCAGTGTTTTCTTACCATTCTGAAGACGAACAGGAACCACTTTGAACATTACCTTTCCGGATTGGCTGGCTTGCCCTATGAGAACAACACTGGGGGAAGTGTTAGTAGTCGAAACTGTCTCTGTCATGGCCACATCATGCAGTATCGGCAGGTGTTGTTCTCCGCATGTATCACAAAGCTTCTTTAAGGTGCAGTTTTCAGGTGAATGTCCTCTCCCACACCTCCAGCATTTCTTCTTCTCCTTTATCCAGCAAGCTTTAGCACTATTAGTTAGCTCGGTAAATTTATAACAAGCATTGAGGTAGTGCTCCTGATTGTTGCAGTAGGGACAGTAAGGTTTAAAGCGATCACGTTTCTTAGACAGTGACACAGTGCTGGAACCAGGTGATGCATTACTGCTCTGTGTTACCTGCTGGTTACCAAGCAGAACAGAAGCAGTCTTGACTCTTTGTGGTCTAACTAATTTGTGTTCTTTATAATCATTGGGTTCTCATTGGCATGTTGCTGCTACTCAGCAAGATACCTGCAGGGTGTGGACCTTCTTCTCTAGCCATTCAGCTAAGTCTGGAAGAGTGTATGTACTGGTACTGCCACCCTGAAGTATACCCCTGTTAAATCAATGCTCAGCAAATGAATCTCTGTAGTTAGGAGGTAGTTTGGTAAGTTGTGTATCAACATGGGAAGAAAGTGTTTCTTTTGAAGAACTTTGATATTCCAATTTCAATTTTATTCAGAGGTCAAAAGGTCACTGGGGACAAATTTACTATCCTTACGGGTCATCGGAGTACAAAAAAGTCCCGTCTTAAAAAACTGCTATTAAAAGATTACAGAATAATATTTTTTTACCACTTTGTTTTGCTCAGATGTTTTAATCATCTTCAGACCTAATCAAAAATACCAAATATTAGTCATTCGAATTATTTTTAACCCTTTAAATGCCAATTTTCCAACACAAAGTCACTGTTTTTCATGAAACTAAAAGCAGAATAATTTTTTTTCCATATAATAGGTTTTTAGTGGTTGGGAACCTATTGTAAATGTGGTGAGAGACCTCAGGTGACAGCAATCAGGGTAGTTCCCGTTAATTGGGCCATGAGCTGCACCATATAAGGGCAGTGACGACACTGGGTGACAGAAGACTGAGCACATGCAGCTGGGTGTAGAGACGTTGCGTCTTTCCTTTCGTAAGATTGCTGCAGCAGGGATCATTGTCGGCCTGGTGCTGTTTGAGTGGATCAGTTTTGGTATGTGTTTAAACATTCCATGGTCATCTGTTGCATTTTGTGATGCTAAGTGGGCATTTCATATCAGGTGCACGCCGTTGAAGGAAAAGCGTCAAGCTCCCTTCGTGTAGGCGACCGATTGTCTGTCGATCGGTAAGTAGTTGTTGATTCTGCACGATGTTAATAGATAAATTACTGACATCGTGCTCCATGCATCACAGGGATTAACTGAAGGCTCATAGGAGCCCCAAACTTGATTGATCGTGTTGCAGTGGATTAAAGGTGGGCCACGGAGCGTCGCCGCCGCTGCTGCTTTGCCCGGAGAGGAAGTTCTTGGGTGTCCGCTGCTACGCTGTCAAGGGGGCGTGACTTCCCAACTGAGACGGACATACTGGTTGCAGGCGGACTTTTCCGCCATTACCCTGCATTCTTGTTTTGGAGGATTATTTGTTTTTCTATTTACAATTTAATTTCGTTTTAGCTTCTGTCTTGTTCCACTGGGGGAGGAGCTTAGCAACCATTGATCCCAGTGTGATTGTTTTATCCTTTTCTGTTTTATTTCTTTCTCTGTTTAATTTGTGTTTTTTTGCTTTGCAGGCCAGAGCTCACGGTGGAGGTGGTGTGGATTTGGTGGTGTCTCGTTGTGGTTTGCCGTGCTGTGTCTGGCACCATCGGGTTGAGGTAGCACGTGTGTATGGATGTGTCTGTGTGGAGGGTGACTTCGCATGTGAGTGGGGCGAATTTGACGCCCCATCTTACCTGCCGCTTCTCACTGTGAGTCTGGCTGCTGCATTGTTAATTAACTGGATTTTATTCTTTTCTTTTCTTTCATTTTAGTCATTTATTGATTTTATAATAAAAACATTTTGACAAACTTGGAACAAGCTCCCCTTTTTCTGGTCACGCACCTAGGTGCCTTGTTTGACTAAATTATTCTATTCCCGGGGTGAAATTCCCCGGGTGGCGTTGTCGAAACTTTAAACTTGTATACGTGTGCTGCCACATAAAGATCAGTCTTAGCTATACTAAAATGCAATAACAAAATCGATTTTGCTGCATTTTTAGTGTTTTTTCGACATAGTCGGATTTACTATCCTTTCGGGTCGTCAGAGGACAAAAAAGTCCCGTTTCAAAAACTGCTATTAACACACCTCCCAGAATCTAGAGGCAGTGAGCCTCATCTTCCTGACTTTATGTCACTACGCTGTCACTTTGGTCTCTTGTGGCCATCTCTATTTTCCTCGCCATTTCCAAGGTTACAGCAAGTGACATGAACTGGAGATGCTGCTGATGACTACACAAAAAATGACAAGTAGATGGCTCCAGCTTTTAGCCATCTATGGGCAGAGGTGGTGGAGAGGGGGCATCTGGGTGGCGAACCAGTACTCGGCTACTGGGCACAGGGTGCTGGTAAGAGATGGGGCTACCATACTGTACAGGGCCAAACACAGAATCCACCAACGGAACATCCTTGTTTATATCCATGGTGGTGATCAGTGGCACGATGTCTGCAGCAAAATCCTTGTATGCCTCAGCCACTTCTAAGACATCTGGGTCCAGCAGGTCCCCACGAACTGCTTTGTATCGCTTACTCCTATTAAGAAGTTATATTATTATCATTAGGAGTTGATGAGAATAAAGAGTAATGCACAACAATTACAGTGAGAAACAGGCGGAAAAAGAGAGAAAATAAAACAAAGAATCTGACAAATACATCAGGATACATTACCTCACACCATCAGCAACTGTGTACTGTCTGGTTTTTGGTTTGGTAGAAAGTACCGTCATCTCACCAACTCTGCCTGGTTTTACACCCTATTAAGCACAAAAAAATATTTAAACAATTAAAACGTAATAACTGGGATTTTTCCCTCACAGGGCTGTAGTAAATGCTGCAGTTAACATACTGGGTTAAACTGTGTGGAATTCATCAAGATTTAACATATGTATGCCCAATAATACTCTTATGAATAATTTTTATTACCATTGTGATTGTTATAAAAACATTGGACCATAACCTCCACCATCATCAAATATGTTTTGGATATTTTCATAGTTTACCCACCTCTCTTAATACAACCATAACTGAATAATAATTTCCAGTCCTTTGTTGTTCACTAATTACAAAGTAAAAAGTTACAAAGTTCACTTTGAATTATGTGTAATGATTAATAATTGTTACACTGATTTTAAGGTTACTAAACTGGAAATTTTTATATTTCAACAGAAACTTCCACCCATTGATGAGCTGCTGCTGTTCCTGATCCACCTCTCAGTGGGGTTACAACTCAAGGACCTTGCTGACAGGTTTAATATTCATCGCAGCACTGCCAGTCGAATTGTCCACTTGGACACAATTCCTGTACTGTCTGCTTGGAAGCAAGCGTCTGTGGCTCCCACCGGAAGTAGTGAAAGCTCATCTGCCACCTAAGTTTGCCGCTTTCTCCGACACACAGGTGGTACTTGATTGCACAGAGATCTTCTGCCAGACACCATCCTTTCTCCTTCTGCAGAGTGAAGCCTTCTCCACCTATAAGTCCCATTCCACATTCAAGGCGATGATTGGTATGGCCCCATGGTGCCATTACCTTTGTGTCTGGACTATATGCTGGATCCATGAGCGATCGTGAAATCTTCAAGCTTTCAGGGATCACAAAGCTGCTGCTGCCAGACATGAGGTGCCAATCATGGTGGACAAAGTTTTGTTGTTGACAACATTGCTCCCTGCAAAGTGTACCGGCCTGCCTTTCTCTTAAAGAAACAACAAATGAGTGGGGAAAATGTCAGGCAGACGCAGTCAATTGCACGTCTGAGAGTGCATGTGGAGAGGTGCATCAGGAGAGTGAAAGAAAACAAACTGTTTGACAAGGTGATACCACTGTCTGTGTGTGGCAACATTGAGGAGTTGTTCAGTGTCGCCTGCTTCCTGGTCAATTACCAGAATGGACCTCTAGTTAAGGCGTGGGCAGCTGGAGAGTGAATGTTGTTGTTGATGTGGAAGTAATGGTGTTATACTCTTCAAAACATTACAATTTAGAAAATCTGTAACATTTTATGCATGTTATTAAGTTCTTACCTTAGTTCTTGGTTTGTGCCAGCACTGTGCAGTTTCTGTGCAGCTCAGCACAGGCGGCACTGCCTTCAGATTTAGTGTGGAGTAATGTGCCGTTTGGAAAAGAAGAGCAACGTTGTGATTGCAGAGTGCTTTCCCAGCAACACAACTGCACTCGGCCACAGCTATGGTAACAGGTGTGCTGTTTTCAAATGTAATCTATGAATTAAAACAAAAATGACTTTAACATGACATTGTCAATGTCATTATATCACAGATATAAAAGAACACCAAAAGAGAGAAAGATGAGAGCAGGCTTTGCGTCCAAGCAAATAGTAGTGTGGACAGTACAGACATTTTATATCTATATCTATATATATAGATAAAGATATACACATACATACATACATACATATATATATATATATATATATATATATATATATATATATATATATATATATATATATATATATGTATATATATATATATATATATATATATATATATATATATATGTATATGTATATATATATATATATATATATATATATATATATATATATGTGCATATATACTGTAAATATGCCACTCTCAGTGATCCCTTCAATGGTTTTCTCATTTTACAATAGTTTCTACAACAATACTGAACATTAAACAGATTCCTGTAGCCTAGAACCAGGGTACAAAATCAGCTCTTACCTCTCACTGACCGATGTACCCCAACACGGCCACTTAAACCTGTGGTCCAAAGAACAGAAGCAAAAAAAAGAACAAACAAACAAAAAAAAAAACACTTTCTGGGGTGCTTATGAAAGCTACGTTTGGTGGTATATAACGTTTTTTAGTGCATACCACTAGCTCTAGCTACATAAACACCACAGATCCTGGCTTGAACCGATGGATTGAACATGTTTTAATCCTCCCTACTCTGAGGTCGTGAGGCTTTTCATGCTTCCTCACAGACCTGTGGCAGATAGCCCTGATGCTCACTCTCCCTGCTGGATCTTTGTTTGAAACTGTGTAGAAGAAATTACAATCATTAACATTATAATAAAAATAAAAAACTGTAATCGTAAATATTTCTAACACTGTATGGTGTCTAGATAATCCAGCTTAAACACATGTTGCAGACCTGGCTGTTCCGCGAAGAGACTGTAGGTGGAGCCAGCGCACCGTGGATGTAAACACATCGGCCAGGGGGGGACAAGTAGAAGAAGAAGCACAGAAGTGAAGAAGAAACCGTCATTCTTGAGCAAAATGAAAGAGAGGGGACAAGAAGCTACCTTGAACCAGAGCTATAAGACGGCTAAGTTGGAAATAAGAGACTCTGTTTTCAGACCACACCCAGGTTGTACCTTTACTGTGTTCGGGACTGTTGAAACAATAAACCTGTTGAGACGGAAGAACGCCTACATCTTTGGACTCGAGGTACTAGCACACGAGCCTAACTGCATTAAAGCCGGCGTTCCGTACCACGGTTAGGAGCGGTGAGTCGGAAGTTAACACTGGGGGCTCGTTCGACTTTTGGAGGCTTTCCCCGCAGAGAAACGGACAATAATAAACCCTGCCGGCCCCGAACGCGAGGAAATGGCGGAGGGTATAAATGACAGTGCAAACGAGGTGCAAAACAGCCGGCCGGCGGCAACACACCAGAGAGCGCCGCTTGGAGAAAAAGGAGAGATGGGGGGCAGTGTATGAGTCTCAGTGGAAACCCATTCGTGACCAGCATGGAGTTAACGCTGGCCACCGACTGCCGTGGAGAAGGAGAGGCTGCTTTGCCCCAGCTAGAGGAACAGAAATGGTTGTTAACTCCCCCACCATCGTCTAGTAGGGACCTCCATGCCAAATTAACAAAATGGCCCAGCAGGGTTTCAAACAAGCCAATAAACCTCCACAAACCGTGCTGTGGTGGGGGTGGAGCTGTCCCGTCCCACGTCGCCTCTCCAACCTACTACCAGAGTCTGGATTGTACAAGAGGGGGGGCCGCGATGGACACGCCGGGGCATTCCCCCTCAGCGCGGTGAAATCCCACCGTTGCACTCCACGAGTCTTCCCCGTGATTGGCCGACAGAACATAACCTGCTGATGTTTAACCATCTAACGACCTCACCCACGGCTGCCGCTCCACAACACCAAAGCCCCAAATACAAGCCTAGTGGAGGCTGGCAGCCTGGGCCGCACGGAACCCCGAAACCCCACTGTCACTGCAGCAAAGAATGCTATGAGAGAAATGCTTACGAGCATCAACCTAAAGAGGAGAGGATCCCCATCCTTCAACCTGGACTTTTTAATGGCGCTGGCTCCTGGAAAGATTTCCTCTACCAGTTTGAGAGCTGCGCCGCAGCAAACCATTGGACTGAGCATACGATGGCTACCCAGCTCCGGTTTAGTCTGACCGGAGCGGCGGGTGCCATCGTGCACAAGAACCCGAGATTAGCTTGCTGGGACTACCGGTGTATTGTGGAGGAGGTGGAGGCGGCATACGGATTGGGTTCTGAGCATGCTGCTACTGTCGGCATTGAATTACGGCAGCGTGTTCGGAGACCGGGGGAGGCGCTACATTCCCTTCGGGACGATATATATGAGAAAGCCTCCATTGTTTATGCAGACTGTACAGAAGAAGAGCAGGACCGCATCAGTGTGGAGGTGTTCACTAATGCTCTGGTGGATGCAGAGACCATCAAAAAACTTTTGGAAGAGCGCCCCAGCACTCTAATCAGAGCCTACGACATCGCACGTTGTCACGAGACCACTCGATGCACCGCCTGGGCCGTGACCCCGCTGATGCGGTCAGGGGCGCGGGGAGCGGCCATACAGAATCCCAGGATGGCCACCGTGAGGGACGGAGATGAATCGCCCCCATGCCAACCATGGACAGAGACGCCGAGAACCAGCCAGCAGAGAAGGGAACGGTGTAATAGAGGTGGCAAAGGACCTTCCCCTACTGTTATCTGCCATAATTGCCAGGGGAGAGGACACTTACAGAGAGAGTGCCCCTCCCCCCGTCACCCGAAGCCAGGGTGGGCGGGGGAGGCACATCACCAGCCCTGGATCCAAACACCGTGATCATCTGTCCGGGGGCTCCAGAGGAGGAAATGTGCATCCAAATAGGGGTGCATGGACTAAGCATGCGCGCACTGTTGGATTCGGGGGCACGGAGAAATGTGTTACCACTACAACAGTTCAACTCGATCGCCCCCGACGTCCGACCAGCAGTGCAGGCGTCACAAGCGGGGGTTCTTCAGGGTATAGCCCCAGAAGGTCTCGCAGTTCTTGGGGAAGTTGTGCTGCTGGTGGTGATATGGGACCGAGTGACGCATGTTAACTTCATAATGGCAGACACCCTTGGGGGTACGGCGGTTATACTGGGGCACCCCTTTCTGCAGCAGTCGGGCGCCCGTCTGGACTACGGTCGAAGGGAGATCATTTTATTCGGAGCAAACCCCCCAGTGAGGACACAGGTTGTCAGAGTGGCGCGTACTGTGGTGCTGGAACCAGGACGTGAGTATGTCGTGCCCGGCCTCACCCGCTCCTGCCGGACATTTAAGGGGGACGTAATGCTGAGCCCAGCTGCAGCTTTCGTTAGAAGACACCACCTCTTAGTTGCCCATGTGGTGGTCCGGCCTCAGCAGGCAACCCACACCCCCATCCACGTGTTCAACCCTGGCACTGCACCCGTCAAGTTAAAAAGGGGTGTGGTGGCTGGGGTTCTCCAGCAGGCACAGGTGGTTGAGCCGACTGAGACGCCCCCAACGTCCGCCCGAGACTTAACCCACCCCGATGGTCTAACCCCAGCCTCTGTCCCCCCCCACTTAAAAGGTCTGTACGTGGAAACCTGCCAGAATCTACCCGAGGAGGATCACCAGAGACTTGCACAGCTCCTGAGCTCCTACAGCGATGTCTTCTCGACCGGGCCCACTGACCTAGGCCGCACTAGCGTGGTACAGCATGACATCATGACCACGCCCGGGCCACCTGTAAAACAGCCAGCTCGGGATAAGCAAGAGGCGGCGGATCAGCAGGTGCAGCAGAGTCTGGAAGCGGGTCTGGCTCGACCCAGCAACAGCAGCTGGGCCGAGCCGATCGTAATGGTGAAAAAGAAAGACCAAAGCTCCCGTCTGTGTGTGGACTACAGGCCCCTAAATGAAAGGACTATTAAGGATGCTTATCCCCTGCCACGCACACAGGACACCCTGGACACTTTGTCCACAACCCAATACTTCAGTACGCTGGATCTGACCTCCGGGTACTGGCAGGTGGAGATGTCCTCTAGGGCCCGAAAAGCAGCTGCATTTTGCACACGGCAGGGACTATTCGAGTGGAATGTATGCCCTTTGGGCTCTGTAATGCCCCAGCCACCTTCCAGCGGCTGATGGACCGTGTGCTAGCCGAGCTTCAATGGGAAACTTGTCTTGTGTACCTCGATGACATCATCGTCATAGGCCGGGATGGTTCTCAGATGTTGGAACGGCTGGGGCAGGTATTCAGCCGTTTGCGGGCGGCTAACTTAAAGCTCAAACCGACTAAATGCTGCCTGTTCCGGGAGAAGGTTGTTTACTTGGGGCACCTGGTCTCAGCTGGAGGCATTGCTACAGACCCACGGTAAGTACAACAGGTGGAGGAGTGGCCTACCCCCCGAGATGTCAAGGAGGTGCGGCAGTTCATTGGACTGGCTTCTTACTACCGCCGCTTCGTCCGGGATTTTGCCACCCTGGCCCGGCCCCTCCATGACCTGACAAAAAAATATGCACGCTTTGTATGGACTGACGAGTGTCAACAGGCATTTGAACAGCTAAAAGGACACCTGGTTTCGGCACCAGTCCTGGGCTATCCCCTGGACACGGGGAACTGCTGTTGGACACAGATGCCAGTGACTCTGGGATTGGGGTGGTCCTGTCCCAGGTCCAGAGGGGTCAAGAAAGTGTCTTGGCATATGGTAGCTGGAGATTGTCGGCCACGGAACAAAACTATTGCACCACCCGGCGAGAGCTACTGGCGGTGGTGGAGTTCACGTTGCACTTCCGACAATACTTGCTGGGATGCCCGTTCACTGTACGGACTGACCATAGCAGCCTGCGCTGGCTAACGAGGTTAAGAGAACCTGAGGGCCAGCTGGCCTGTTGGTTGGAAAAACTGGCTGAGTACGATTTTCAGGTGCTGCACCGGCCTGGTAAAGACCATCAGAACGCGGATGCCCTCTCCCGGAGACCCTGCCGGATCGCCTGCCCCTGTAAGACCCCAGATCCAGAATCGGTCAGTGGCCGATACCAACATCAGGGGGTGCAATGCAACCTGGAAAACGACCCCTCAGACTTAGACGCTGATCTGGACCCCTCCGGGCCAACTCTAGTGGGGGTAATGGACACCCCAACGGTGCTGGGTGGTGTTGCCCCCCCGGCATCCACCGGGTAAGAGAACCTTTACCGGGCCTGTTCTGTGGGTGGAGCTGGGAGCAGCTGGTTGCAAAACAGGAAGCGGGCCCGTACTGAAATGGATGAAAAAGGGGGATGACCGGCCGCCATGGACTGACATAGCAGCAGAGAGCCCTGCTGTCAAGGCCCTGTGGTCCCAATGGGGAAGGCTATATCAGAAAGACGGAGCACTTATGAGGAAGTTCTATTGCACTGAAGGAAAGACCTTTAACCCCCAGATTGTATTGCCGCGGAAATATCGCTCGTTGGTGATGAAACAGTTTCATGATGGGCCGGTAGGGGGCCATTTCGGAGGGGAAAAGACCGTGGCGCGCCTGCGGAGCCGGTACTTTTGGTACAGCATGAAAGGGGATATCCTGCTGTGGTGCCGCACGTGTACCAGCTGTGCCGCGAAATCCTGCCCCCAAAAGAGCCCCCTGGCGGCCATTGGGACTGTGCGCGTTGGGGCCCCCATGGAGAGAGTGGCTGTTGATCTGATGGGGCCGCTGAATGAGACTGACAGGCACAACCGGTATATTCTGGTTGTGCAGGATTACTTCAGTAAGTGGGTGGAAGCTTATCCCCTACCAGATGAGCAAGCTAAAACCGTGGCTGATAAGCTGGTTTCGGAGTGGGTGTGCCGATACGGGGCCCCACACTCCCTACACAGTGACCAGGGAACCAATTTCGAGACCACTGTCTTTCAGAAGATGTGCGAGCTGTTGGGGGTGGAAAAAACACGCACCACCCCTTTCCGGCCACAGTCGGATGGGCAGGTGGAACGTTTCAATGCTACCCTGCAGAAGATCCTGGCTACCACAGCGGAGCGCTGCCATTGGGACTGGGATGTTATGATCCCGTATGCGGTGATGGCATACCGGGCAACGAGGCACAGCTCCACAGGAATTACGCCCAACATGATGCTTTTAGGACGAGAGATCACCAAGCCAGCGGATTTGGTCACCTGACCCCCACCGGAGGGGGATGAAACAAGCAGCCTACCACAATATGTCTTGGAGTTACGCCAGAGGCTGGAGCTCTGTCATCGGTGGGCTCGGGAAATGCTGGGCAAGTCCACCAGGAGGGCGAAGAAGCAGTACGACAAGAACTCACATCAGGTGCAGTACCGGGTCGGAGCAGCGGTGTGGCATCTGATCAAGGGCACCAAGAGGGTGAAGAATCGGGTACGGAAATTCCTGAAAAACAGTTTGACTGAACTTCAAACGAGGCTGTTATTAATCTTGATTAATCGTATAACAATATTTGTGTGAGAAGACCGAGCTTCTTGTCATTTCGTTAGGACGGGAAGGGGCTTACGCATCAGCTGCTGCTGTTCACGGAGAAGAATAAACTATAGCAGGGCTACTCAGTTCGGTCCTACACAATGACTCATTAATTTGACTCAGGTGTGTTGGTACAGGGATACATGGAAAACCTGCTGGATTGCGGCCCTCGTAGGACCGAATTGAGTAGCCCTGAACTATAGCCTATTTGCTTTCACGTTAGTCACCAAAAGTCTCCAGTATCATCAGCAAAAGATGTTAAGTTTTTCAACAGTCCTTTTCTATTTAAATAGAGTCGGTAATTGGTCTGAAAATGACTAAATCTAGCACCAAATTTTCTAAGTTATTAGCGGAAGTCTACCGTGTGCATCAGTACAATCGATGTACCAGGAAATTATGCATTGACAAACGTTCCGCGATTGGTCGGAGTTGTTTATTCCGCTTACAGTATACCATCGTCCCACACAGTAAGCATTTTATAACAAATTTATTTATGTTTACAAAAAATGCTAAATATTCTTAACTAAAGTAACTTTTTTATGTTTGCCTCGAAGTACTTTTCATGCTAAACAACCATTGTAAAGAGAAATGTAATGCATGATTATTTTGTCAAAAACCAACTGATCTAAACCAGTTGATGAACGCGTCGCCCAATACACATGAATGGAAAAAGTGACGTCATTTGGCCTAGTAAAAATTTAACTTGATATCTGATATTACATGACATTGTGAATGTCTGAAATGTTATTTTTGAATAGGAGGATTTGAATTGCAGATATCTGCAATACATACTTAGCCTAGCTATTAAATGTTAAAAAGGCTTGCCACAACTGTTAGGAAGAACGGCAGTTATGGATATCCACAACTTAAGTGTTCCTAGTAGAAATCCCATGGTGGAAATCTATAATGACATTTTTACTAGTCAAATATATTTTTTATATTAGCAGTTATTATGTAGCTCTCTGGAATGTTTTTTTTTTTTTCAATTTTACTATCTGAATATCTGATATCAAAAACTCAGGTTTTCCTAGTAAGAATTTTATTTCAGATATCCAAAATGTTTATTTTAGATAGGAGGAATGCCATTTAGGATATCTGGAAGTAAGAATGCAATACACATGAATGGGGAATGTGACATCATTAGTTCAAGAAAGAATGTCATTTTAGATATCTGAAGTGTTATTTGGAAGAATTGAATGAAGATATCAGAAATACTTATCCAGTATATGTTAACAATGGCCAACTAAAATTTGTAAAGATTTGTGGATTCCAGAAATTTGATTCTTACTAGTACGTTTGTAATTCTGGATATCTTGAAATTCAGTTTCTTGAAGCAAAAATGTGATTGAGGATATTTTTAATTAGAATTCTGACTAGTAAGAATGTAATTTTGACTAGGAAGAATTTTATGTGTAAATCGCGCTTTGAATAAATGTAAAAGGGGCTTGCCATAGCATCACTGGCGTTTAGAAGTGTGCACAGCCTTCGATATTACTCAGGCTCTGAAAGTGGGTGTACGCAAGGCTGACTGAAAAAAAAAAAAAGTGGGTAGGCCGATACGCCGTATACCCACGAATACCCTGGACTGCACCACTGTGTGGGGGCATTTTGCATGATGGGTAGAGATTTGCACACACATACTTTCAAATCTGTGTTACAGATTGTTTTCTTATTGTGTTGGTATGTATTATGTTTGTTACAATGATGTTAACATGTCTGGAATAAACAAATAAAATTAATTTAAATAAAAAAATTTATTTGGCATAACAGTTACTACAGAAAATCAACAAGTAAACAAAATATATCTGATAATCCTTAGTGGCAATTACATTTAATATACAGAGAGAAACATGAAGGAATTACCATTACATGATGTCATAAACTGATAATATACCAGAGTTCCATGAACTTTTGACATTTTTCATAAATTTGAATAACCCTAACTTTTTGTGAGTAGTGAATATATAAAACAAAACCTCAGCAGCCTTAAATCTGCCACACATTTAAGGTGAGGTTATAAAATTTAAAGCTCAAGGTAAGAAAAATAAAAAACAAAAAAGCTGTAAAAGTGTGAATTTAATTTTTTGTAGTAAAAAGGCCATATTTAAGTAAACTGATCAACTTTCAGATTTCCTGCACCAACTATTATCTTTCTGATGATTCTCAAACTGTGACGACAGGAGTTCATCTCTGAATGAAAGAAGACAGAAGGAAGAGAAAGTCCAGCTGCGTCCTCCTTGCCTCTGAAGTTACATGATTTTTACCAGCAGTGTTGTGAAATCACCTTGTAGGATTATAAAAACTGGTCATGTGTTCATTTCAGATGATAAAAATATATAAAAACAACCTGCACCAAATACGTTTAGTGTCAGTGTGGTAAAATATTACCAGTTCACTTCCCATCAACAAAATTCACAAATAATTCATCTATGATTTATCCTCTCGCATGACGGCGGAAGAAAAGTCTCCATCATGAGGAACCAGCTGATGTGTGCGGATGATGATAACATGAGGAAGACGACAAGCGGCAGAGATGCACGATGAAGATTAACGGAAGCTTCAGATTTTTAAGTTACCTGCACTTTCTCACAGGCATTTTCTGGAGCTGGTCGGTATTTTTCCTTTCAGATTCTGTCCATGTTTGAAGGGAATTGCATCCAGCTGGTGTTGAAGACATTTATCTACCTGTGTGTAAATCTCTCAGAATGACATAATATGATAAAAACAAGATCACCAACACCAACGGAATCAGGGAATATTTCCACATCCTTCTCTTCCGTTGATGCTCTTCCTGGAGCTTTCTGTGGCTTGACTTCTCCTCCTCCAGGCTCTGTTTTACCTCCTGATACACTCTTTCCCACATGTTGTTCCTTTCTTTGTCCAAAGCCTCTCGATCTCTCTTCATCTCCCGTCTACACTGCTCCAACTTCTTCTCTGCGTTTTCCCGCTGTCGTCTTTCTGACTGAAGCTCTTTGTCAAATGTTTCCTGTCTTCTTTTCCACTCTTGTCGTTGAGTTTCTTCTTGTTTTTTACGTTTTCGTTCTTCCTCCTCATGTTCTTTCCTTCTCTTCTCACGCTCCATGTTAATGGATTTTTCTTTTTCCTTTAGCTGCTGAACTCTCAGATTTCTCTCCTCTTCGGTTTTTCTTCTCTCTTCTTTGATTTTCATTTCCAAGGCTTTCAAATCTTCTTTGTGTTGTCTCTTGAGGTTCTCCTCCTTTTTCTTCATGTCTTCCTCTTTTTCCTTTAAAAGTGTCTCCATCTGTATTTGTGTTTCTTCCATCGCGTCGTCCATCATCTCAGTGGTGTAGCAGCCGCCATCATTTTCTTTCACCACCCTCTCGATCTTTGTCAGCAGCTCGCTGACTTGCGTACGGTTCTCCGGCTCCTTATTATTAAACACCTGGTATCTCCCTCCGCAGTCTTGTATGAGCCTTTTCACGAAGTCCGGGCAGTCATTGAGATAAGTCTCAAATGTCACACCCTCCAGCACATCTCCTCTGGTGAATATAATCAAGGTGAAATCTTTTGACTTCTTCCCAAAGTAATTCTTCATCAGCTCCACAGAGTCTTTTTCTTCAAGTTTGAAGCTCTCGATCGGAAGCACCAGAAGGAACACATGAGGTCCTGGAGCCAACAGGCTGATGCATTTTTTCATTTCTTTCTGAAACGCCTTATCAGACATAGCTGAGCCAAACAGCGATGGGGTGTTGACCACAGCAACTGGTCGTCCATCCGCCTCTCCAGTAGCTTTCTCACAAATGACGTTTGGTTTCTTTGGGGTGATGCTGGTTTTAAAATATGTTTTACCCAAAATGGTGTTAGCTGTTGCAGACCTCCCAGAGCCGACCTTCCCAATCAGCACAATCCTGAGAGGCTCTCTAGGTTGATTTTTATGAACACCTCCCATCTCACTGCTGTGTTTCTCATCCTGCGTTCCAGCTGGGAATCTTGTAAGCTTCTCCATCTGAGCCCTAGTGAACATGTCCTTTGTGAAACATCTGGATCCCTCAAATCTCATTCTCTCCACGGCCTCCAGTAGCTCTGGGATCTGCTGCTTGTCATTGATGTTGAGAACAACAGATCTTCCTCCACAGCTCTGATGGAGCTCCTGGATGTCTCTGTTGTCTCTGATGAAGTTAAAAGCTGGAGCTGCAGGATCTGACTCCACAGTGAACAGAATCATGGTGAAGTCATTGACTCGAGAGCTGAATGTATTCTGGATTATTTCCAACTCTCCCTTCTCTTCATCAGTGAGGGGACCCACAGGTAGGACCAGGATGAAGGCGTGGACCCCCTCAGGTTCACAGAGGGAGACACAGCTGAATGATTCCTCCATCACTTCCTCCTGAGGCTTTCCATACAAGGCAGGCAGCTCCACCAGGGAAAGCCAACGTCCACACACCTCTCCCTGATGTTTAACACACACTGGTGAGTTGGAGATGGAATTAATGTCTTTTTGGCCCAAGATGGCCTTGGCTGCGGAAGTCTTCCCTGCTCCTCTCCTCCCAATCAAAACCAGGTTTAAAGAGGGTTTCACGTGTGCAGACTTCATAGTTAAACCTGCATCCTCATCTTCAAAGACATCACATTGCAGATGTTCTCCTCTAACTTCCTTCGCAGTCTGATCTAACTGTTTTAACAACTCGGAGTGTTTGAGGTTCTTCTGCCAGACATATCTGTACTTGCACATTCTGATCATGTTTTTCACACATGGCTCCTCCCTGTACTTTTCCATGAACCCTGATTTCTCATCTCTGGGTGTTGCTATCAGAAGCAGAGAACGATGAAATGACTGGTCACTGAAAAGTTTAAGCACTTTGCAAAGACTCTTTTTATGTTCCTCACTGAAATCTTCAGGCTGCAGAACCAGCAGGAACACATGAGGTCCAGGAGCAGAAAGTCTCACACAACTGTCTATAAACTCTGACTGCTTGTGTTGGGAAATATGGAAACACAACATATCTGGGGTGTTTATGAGAACTATTTCTTTGTCATTCCATCGTCCACTGATTCTCACACAGTTGTCTGGTTCTTCCACAGTGTTGAATTTGGTTTCTCCCAGTATGAAGTTCCCCACTGAGCTCCTTGTAGTCCAGCTACTGCCCAGCAGAACGACCCTCAGCTCAGACACTGCAGTGTAATAAATAAAAACAAAACAAAACATGACTTTAGTTCAAAACTGACACAATTAAAATGAATAATAATTTAACCTCAATGAAAACACTTTTAAAGATGGACTTTTCTGAGAGTAGTGTTTAATCTCAGTAAATCTGGTGATTAAAAACCAGGAATGATTCAGACTCAGTTCAGTCTTACTTACGGTCAGATGGCAGGCCATGGCTGCTGCTGCGACGTGGTGATTCCACTTCATCTTTCACTATTCATGACACAAAACATTATTTTCTTCCTATTGTATTAAAGTTCCAGCATGTAAACAGAAATTCAGTCATTTTCATTTTTTTAAATTCCTGCAGAATCTTTTGAAAAGATCAGAATTTTTCTACTTTCCTTACTTTAAAACAAGCTCTTTATTTCTAAAAACTACAGCAGCCCAGAAGGGAAAAATCAGTCTATCACTACAGGGCTGTATATTTTGGAAAGATTTCTTATTTTAATTTTTTTATGCTGATTTAAAAGGCTATGCTACTTGAGTGATTTCTCCTGGTACTTTGGTCACTTTTTACCGTCTGTTGTACAAGAAATAAAATAGTTTTTATGCACATGGGACCAACTGAATGAGTTCTCCCAAACCCAGGTACTGCATCGAATAAAACTCACATAACCAAGAGGATGAAGTTTATATTATGCACAGAGTTCACTCAGATCAGAGCTACCCAGTTCAGTCCTATGAGGGCCGCAGTCCTGCACGTTTTCAAAGTTTCCCTGCTCCAACACAGCAATGACAATGTCTGCACCATTTATGCTTATTTCCATGTCAACTAGATACTGTTTTAGTTTAAAATCATTTCTATAAAAAATGCAGTAAAAGTTATTTAGCTGATTTTCCATGTTTAGTTCATCTACAGCCATGGGATGCTAAGACATGCTGATCATAATTTAAATCTTTTCTCTCTTCTCTACAACATCCCGCTTTGAACAGACACTTTTCCTGCTTAAGAAGTTGCTTTAACTCAGAAGTCACCATCATTATCACATAATAAGAGCATTAGTTGTGTTTTAGAAGGTGGAACTAGATGGTAAATACTTCTTCTATTACTCATTGGAGCAGGTGTTACACAGTATCCAGGATAAAGGAGAAATCACTCAAACACACAGTCTCACCTTTCACTATTTTAACAGAAACAAACATTTAAATCTTAACAAGACAAAGATAATTACAGTATAATTAGATTAATGTCTTAATGTTGCTGGATCTTAAAAAAGAAATGTATCCTGAAGGCCTGTTTAACATTAGTTTTAGTATCCGTCCTTCGGTAACCTAACGACAGGAGGCTTTTATCTCTCTTGATTACTATAGAAGTCCAGCTAGTGGTGGACGTGCTGCATTGACAGCGGCTCCAGAGGAACGTGAAATTTGACTAAAAAACCAGACAATACTGTCAAAAGTGAGAGACATTTAACTCACTGTCGGGCCGCAAAAATGGATAGCTCCCGCTGCATCTCCGAAATTTCTTTCTGACTCCTTCTGTTAAAAAAGTTAGAAAGAGAACAAGTTTCAAACTTTATTTCAAATTATTCTACACTGTTGAGTCAAATATTAATTCTACAGCTTTAAAAAGACTTGAAGGAGTGCAAACTACTGTGTTTACACCAGAAACAGCATGACGTGATTTTTAAGTTCAGGTACGTTTGTTGTCAGACCTGAGAAAGTATCCCTGAAGTTCAGCAGGGATGTTAATCACTGTATTTTCTCAAATGTGGCTCAGAGAAAACTGATGATCCTCTTTTAGAAAATAACGAATCAAAAGCAGCTTATCGCCTGCATATTATCACTTTTTATAGAGATGTCAGCTGGATGATGCTTGAATAAAACCTCTGTGTTTTCCACAGAGACGATAAATTATTGAACTGATTGAACTGAAAACACAACAGAAAACATCAACTTTGAACCGACAGGTATCTTTATTTTTGAAATGTGCCTTTAGCTTCCTCACCAGCTGTTGCTGCAGCCATGATGTTGTTTTCCTTAAACCCCCCACCGGAGGCCTTCATGCGTGAGGCCGCGTCCAGTGATGACCTCAGTCCTGTTGCAGAAACCAGATTACAGGATTTGTAATGTAAAAACAGATTTTCTCTGTTAATCTCAGGTGTATGAATGTGAGCTGCTTTCATCTTCAGCACATGAATATTAATTAAATATTAAGTGAGTTAGCAGATCTGAAAAAGAAAACAAATATTTTCAGTGTCAGTTTTTGTTGATTTAATGGTAGCAATCGATTTAGATTTAGTTTGTTTACTGCTGCTTCCCCGTCATGGTTTACACCGTGTTCAGGCCTATTATCAACCCGTCCCGGTGACCACGTGTAACTGGATGTCATGTTACTGCGCTAAACTAAACACGTGCATTATTTCTCACAGTGGATTCAGGACCAGGGCTTCCTCTAGGGTGAGATTCACCACAGAAGAACTGCCTTTGGTGAAAATGCTCTTTCTGTGGAAGGTGGTAAATTCTGAAACACTCTCACTAAGAGAAAAATACAACTCAGGCGCTGGCTAAAAACAAACCTGTGATCACTTTTAGCATATTTTAAAATCTTCATGTCATATTTTATGTGTTATTTTTTTTTTAGTGTACCAACATTTTAGTTTTATTATATTGTGTAATCTTTCTTCACCTGCTGAGGGACTACGGATGTAAATGAGCTTTTTAGCTACAATCTGCCGCCATGTTTAATCTTTTTTATAGATGTTCATTAATGTGCACTGTCCCTATCAAATAAACTAATAAAATAAAACATAAAATTACATTTCCGTCTGTAAAAAGCTAATGAATTGTTGTAGCCCTCTGCTAGAAGGAGGGTGTGTGCTCCTATCATCATCATCCTCATCATCTTTGAAGATATTTTCTTTAAACTCTCTTTTAGGACTTTAGGACAGATTTGTTCAGACATAAAATAAGATGACTTCATTCCCAACACGCAGCACTGAAACTTAACTACATATATATATTTTTTAATATAACGAGTAATTCTTCTTGTGATATTTGATGCCACAGGGACTTCTTCTGGGACTTATGGATCATTTCTCTTAAAAAATAAAATGAATACAGATAAATAAATAAAATAAACCCAATCGATCAGACCCAGAATTTATCCTTTCTTTTATTCTATTCTATTCTACAGTCATTTAGCAGACGCTTTTATCCAAGCGACCTATATTTGAGAGTAAGAACAACACAAGCAAGAATTCAAACAAGATGGGACATGTTTGAGTTTTTGAGTTGAGTTGGGTCCAAAGTTTTACCAGAGTTGTCCTGGTAGCAGGTGATGTCTTTTTATTATTATTATTATTTGTCTTTCCCAGATTTATACTGACTGAGAGACATTGTAAAACATATGTTGAAAGAACTGTCACCAGCAGCATCAATGCAGGAGAAGCAGCTGGAGAGGCCTCCGGCTTGTTTGTTATTTCCCGTAAAGTTAAACAAGTCGTTTAGCGGTTAAATCGTTCATGTTTAGGTTAAATTAGATTTCCGGTGAACCACTCCGGGTATTAACTATTATCTTTATAAACTGGTGTAATTTTTTAAGAAAATAATACCATCATTTTTACTTGTTAACTATTTCCTGCGTGTTTCTTAAACTCCACATATGAAAAATGGTATCAGCATTCGTTATTTTAATTAAGTGGCACTGGATTGGTTTAGTCTTTTATCGGATTTTGCTATTATTAAATGGACATTTAAAATAATTATTATAATAATAATAATAGTAATGGAGATTAAAAAAATGTGACTACAGAAACGGCCTACATGAACAAATAATGAAAGAATATGTTTCAAACTTCCTATTTTAAGTTCTTTTTACATAAACCCTATCCACAGACTGAGTTCGTTTGTCATATTTGTGATAGTTTATTAGATTAACTCACCAGCTCGTTTTTTAAGGCTCCTTCGTTTCCGTGTTGAAGAAAACGAAAGCTTCCTAACGCCAACGTCTGAAGACAAAAAAGTGGGTGTTTCTAAAGGAAACTCCTACAATCCCAAATGAGAAATTGGTGCTTTTTTGACAGTCGCCACTAGATGGCGCTGCGGTACTGCAGTACCATCTTGGACTAAAGGGACCTAACGACACAGCACAGGACCTACAGACGGACAACATGAACGAAAAAGAAAAGTTGAATAACAAATCAGTGTTCAGCAAACCAAAAGACAAAAACACAAACACGTGCTCTTATTTTATTTAACGGCAGTCTGGTATCAGCCTGTAAACCTGAAACTGTAAAAACGTAGACGTCCTTATAAATGAAGCTAAATAAAGCAAACGGTTGAACGCGGTTATAAACGGTTGTTGTCTGTCTTCCAGTGTGTGTCTACAGGTCCTGCACTCCCAGCACCTGACTGACTCTCCCCTGAAGCCCTGGGTCATCATGGAGGTCTACAGCCTGCAGCAGCTAAAGAAGACTTCTGGATCTGCTCTCATTGGTCCTCTTGTTGATAAACTTAAACATAGTTTGAACTGTATTTGGCACAATTTGACATTATATTGTTTCAGTGTTCAAATTTCCATGCAAAGATGTGAAATTCTCTCTCTACATTACTTGACGATATTATGCCACAACTTAAGTGTTTTTATTATATGTGCATATCCTGCATTTTCTTTTGTTGCAATTGTGCTGCTACTGTTTATTCTGACTGAGAATTTTGATAAAAACTACTTATATGAAAAAGTAAAACTGTCATCTGGTTAACAATCATGTTTTCTATTCAGTGTTTACCACAAGATTTTTTCATGTAATTAAAAATGAAAGTAATGTAATTTTCATTATCAAAACTGACACTGGTTGTTTATGTGCTTAAAAGGGGCCATGAAGAGTCAAAAAGATGCCATTGACACACTGTATTATTCATGTTTAAGATATGTACAAAAACAAAAAACTTGCACATTTTGCTACACAAATAGAATGAAAAAAGAAATTCCAACTATCTGACTGTACACATACATCATCTTCATCATGTGTCTCATCCTCTGTAATCAGCTGATCACCTTCTTCTCCAGCCTTATGTGTCCCCTCTCCGGTCTGAAGCTGACCGCTTTCCTCTCCAGATGTTCCTCCTCACTTAGTTGCTGACTGCTTGTTTCACCAGCATCAGGTGTCCCCTTCTTGGTCTGTTGCTCTCCAGACTTCATCCTAGTGGACCCCATCTCTGCTGCTTGCAGTGTCTCGTTCCAGCTGATCCCATTTTCTTCGTCTTGCAGAGTGTACAGCGTTTGTAGGCAGGGTGCGATTTGTGAAAAAAACAGAGGGGGGAGGGGATAATTTTGAGAAACATTTTTATTTTGAAAAATGACCACAACAGTGGACCAACAGTAAAACAGGCTAAAAATGGTTGTTCCTCCTGTAAACTGGCTTAACTCAGGTTATATAACAACATCAGTACGGTCTCTTTTCTTTAAAACTAGAACTGAACGCCTGCATTTGCAGAAATATTTGTTCTTTAACTTAAATTTGTGTTAAATAAAAATAAATGAAATTAATTAAAATAAAGGTCCCTGTATAAATTTAAAATAAAATATGACACAGTAAACACATACAATAAAAATGTGCTGTCAAAATGTTTTCTGGTTGGTGGATCAGTAGCAGCGTGGTGTCCCTGCTTCAAACACATCGCTGCACATTTGCGGGCCGGGAAGGAGGCAACATTTGTATGGTGTCAGATTTAAGCCATAAGTCTAGGGGGCGCAGTAACACACCCACGATAAAATGACACTCTCTCACACGCGTAGATATTAACTTTGCGCGCACAATCTAACTGTCTCACACACGTAGATATGAAGTCTGCGCACAATCTAACTCTTCGGACGCTACACTACAGGCTGCGAGCGAGGGTGTCAGCTCTGCGCAAGCAGGACTCCACCTGCGCGCGCTCTTTCTCTCGCCGTTTATGCTCGCGAGGTGAAGCTCTGCTCGCGCGGAGAAAACACTTTTGACACTTGGGGGCGGATCAGGAGACGTGGGGGGGTTGAGCCTTGTCCTTCTTATGATTGGTCACTTTCAGCCCCGATCCCGCCCTCACGGACATCTTTTTTTTTCCTGCAAGACAATTTCCGGTCATTCGTCGGCCACATACGTCATCGCGGTGCGCGAAGTACTGTCCCAATTCACAGAATTAGAAGGACCCTCCGAATCCACCCTTCGAATCCGCACTTCGTTTGGCCTCAAACGAAGGATGCTGGTGATGCATCCTTCGCGGCCTCTTTTCTCCCACAATTCGTTGCGCACAGGACGGTGGCGAATCAGCAACCTCAGAAGAGTCTTATTAAGTTTAAATAAAGTTTTATTTAAAAAAAAAGTTCGTTTTTTTAACTACACTTTAGTATAAACGTTACAAAACCAAGTACATTTAAAGCATGTTTGTTAAATGGTGACATTAAAATTCGGTAATATTTGATATTCAGTTACTTTTAAGGGGTTAATGAAGTGTGTACCGACTGGAAAACAACAGAGCCTCAAACCGTTTTTTTTTTTTTGTTTTTTTTTTGTTTTTTTAAACTGTCGGTGTTGCCGCTCCGTGTTCAGCGTCTACTGACGTTTCCTACGAGTAATTTCTGAGGTTTAAGTGATTAAACGTCCTGTGTTGTTGCTATGGGAAATTCTTGTAGACTAGGTAGGCTGTCCCATTTCACGAACGTTAAGCAGACTTCGAAGTGTGTAGACTACGGAGGACCACTCTGTAGCCTACGTAGTCTGCGCACTTCGAAGTGTGCAGACCCTGAAATGGGACACAGAAAAAAAATGATGTCCGTGAGGGCGGGATCGGGGCTGAAAGTGACCAATCATAAGAAGGACAAGGCTCAACCCCCCCACGTCTCCTGATCCGCCCCCAAGTGTCAAAAGTGTTTTCTCCGCGCGAGCAGAGCTTCACCTCGCGAGCATAAACGGCGAGAGAAAGAGCGCGCGCAGGTGGAGTCCTGCTTGCGCAGAGCTGACACCCTCGCTCGCAGCCTGTAGTGTAGCGTCCGAAGAGTTAGATTGTGCGCAGACTTCATATCTACGTGTGTGAGACAGTTAGATTGTGCGCGCAAAGTTAATATCTACGCGTGTGAGAGAGTGTCATTTTATCGTGGGTGTGTTACTGCGCCCCCTAGACTTATGGCTTAAATCTGACACCATACATTTGGTCCTTTTACAGCAATGAAAAGGAGATTGTTCAGTGTGGACACATTCATCCTGTTTCTATGAGGTTCAACTTTCATCACACTGAAACCAGCAGGTAGAATTTTTTGCATGTTCTCTCCTGTGAGAGAGTTTTGTGGATGGTGAGAAGTTTCTCATCATTTATGCGCTCGTCTTCGTCAGAGGCCAGTTCGATGGATAAAGAGCCGCGGCAGCAGAGATTATGCCATTATCATCCATTCTGCGCTCAGTGTTGTCAGCCAGGGAGACAGAAAGTCGCACACGAAACTCTTCTGTCTTGCAAAGGCCTCCATCACCTGGCTGAGACACACTGACCCCTTTGAAAGATGTTGAATTTTCCAATTCCTCCCTCATGCGTTTTGTGTTCACACCGTTGGCTTTCCTCGTTGATTTCAGTGAGCTCTGTGTCACGCCCACCTCTGTATTTGCTCCGACGGCTGTTGCGTCTCTTCTCTGAAGGAAAAGTGACAGAGGTTGCTGAATCTCCAGTGCATCTTTAATCAGTGCCATCTCCACAAAAAAATCCACTCTGTCATCTTAGTGTGCATTCCCTGACATCTCACCCTCTCCTTGCTGGATCTGGATGGTTCTTTGGCCAGCGCCCTAAAAAGTTTCACCAATGCTGGATAGCTCTCCCAGAGAGCTGTCACTGACATACAGGATGAGACAGCCAGCACACATCAAACACTCTCCCTATCCTACGCACCTGGATGCCCAAATCAAAAGCCACTGACTCAAGCTCTGCCTTATGTTTAGGGCTTTGGGAGAAAAGGGCATATAAGGAGTCAGTGGATCCAT